>NC_043012.1:37486996-37536996 GCF_006345805.1 Octopus sinensis
TACCCACAAGGGGCTAAACACAGTGAGGACAAACAAGGACAGACAAACGGATTAAGTCGATTGTATCGACCCCAGTGCGTAACTGGTACTTAATTTATCGACCCCGAAAGGATGAAAGGTAAAGTCGACCTCGGCGGAATTCGAACTCAGAACGTAACGGCAGACGAAATACGGCTAAGCATTTCGCCCGGCGTGCTAATGTTTCTGTCAGCTCGCCGCCTTTTTTCAATAAATATTTGAAGGACAGCGAGGTCGACTTTGCTTTCATCCTTTCGGGGGTCGATAAATTAAGTAACAGTTGCATACTAGGGTTGATCTAATCGACTGCCCCCCCCTCCCTCAAAATGTTCTGCCTTGTGCCTAGAATAGAAAAGGATATACGATAAGAGGGCAATTTGGTAGAAGGGTTAAGTGCCCCCAAAAGTGCTTTTAAGTATTTCATCAAGAGCTTTACAATCTCGCTGAGTTCGACTTTGCCTTTCAATTCTTTCGGAGGGGGTGGTCACTAAAATAAAAGTCCCAAATCAAGTGCTGGGATGGAAGGTGTTAACTAATTCCTACCACTTTATATTGCTGACCTTGTACCTAAACCCCAAAGCAAGATATTCTTTTCTACTCTAGGCACAAGGCCCTAAATTTTTGGGGAGGGGGCCAGTCGATAAGGTCGATCCCGGTACGCATTTTGACCACGGCTACGCATTTTGCCCGACGTGCTAACGCTTCTGCCAGCTTGCCGCCTTCTGTATTATATATACGACGGGCTTCTTTCAGTTTCTCTCAACCAAATCTATTCAAAGGACTTTGGTTGACTCGAGTCTATAGCAAAAGTCACTTGCCCCAAGTACCATGCAATAGGACCGAACCCGGAACTATGTATTTGTGAAGCAAGCTTCTTTCTTACCACACAGCCACGCATGCGCCATATTAGATAGTATAACAGTAAGCGAAACCTCAATTTTATGAACATTTAACTGGGATTTGGTCAAAAGAAATCGATATTTTATGTGTGTCTGTGTGTTGCAAATGCCTTAATTTGTGTGTGTGTGTGTGTGTATGTGTGTGTGTGTGTGTGTGTGTGTGTGCGTGTGTTGTGCGTGTGTTGTGCGTGTGTTGTGCGTGTGCGTACGTAGTAGGTGCCTTAAAATGAGTGCGTGTATGTGCGTACATGCGTGTGTCAGTGAGCGGTGAGAGCCTGTTCAATTAGTGGCCATTTGCAAAGACATGAACATCGCAAAATATTGATGTCTCCTCACCATTGAAACACAGGGTCTGTTTCTTTCTTTCTTTCTGTTTCTTTTTTTTCATCTCATAAAGAACGGAACCAATATTTCTTTATGTGTGAAACGAGAGACTCACAGAAGCAGAAGTAAAACCAGTGGAAAAACAAAAAAAAGTTTATTTCAGATTTTCCCCCCAACTCGGTTGCTGTCACTGCTTGATTGAAATGGATATAGCCTTTCTTTCATTTGCTTCAGTCATTTGACTGCGGCCACGCTGGAGCACTTCCTTCAGTCGAACAAATCGACCCCCAGGTCTTATTCTTTGCGAGCTGAGTACTTATTACATCGGTTTCTTTTTGCCGAACCGCTAGATTACAGGGACGCAAACACGCCAACATCGGTTGTCAAGCGTGGGGGGCGGGTAACAAACACAGAAACACACACACACACACACACATACACACACACACACATACACACACACACACACAGACGAATACGACGGGCTTCTTTCAGTTTCTGTCTATCAAATCCACTCACAAGGCTTTGGTCGGCCCGAGGCTATCGAAGAAGACACTTGTCCAAGGTGCCACGCAGTGGGACTGAACCCGGAACAATATGGTTGGTAAGCAAGTTACTTACCACGCAGCCACTCCTGCGCCTGTATACATATATAAATTACCATAAACAGCCGTGTGCAATGCGATACCTTAAAAGAAAAAAATATAATTGCTATTAAGGGCAGATAAGGGTATCAAGACACCTACATTGCTAGAAATAAGAGCTAAAATACTCTAATGCTGTAGGAAAAGCACATAGATCTATACATATGCGTTCACAGGGATTGCGATTGGTCAAAAACACCTATTCGAGAATTCCTGTTTCTGGACGAGCGTATGTGTATAGATTTATATGCTTTTCCTACAGCATTAGAGCATTTTAGCTCTTATTTCTAGCAATGTAGGTGTCTTGATACCCTTATCTAATCCTAATAGCAACTATATATCTTTTATCTTTTACTTGTTTCAGTGATTAGACTGCGGCCATGCTGGAGCACCGTTTTGAAGAATTTTTAGTCGAATGTATCGATCCCAGTATTTGTCATATTTTTAAAGTCTGGTACTTATTCTATCGGTCCCTTTTGCCGAACCGCTAAGTTACGGGGACGTAAACACACCAACGCTGGTTGTCAAGCGGTGATGTGGAGGGTGGGTGTTGGACAAGCACAAACACAAAGGCACGTACACACACACACACACACACATATATATATATATCTACGACGGGCTTCTTTCAGTTTCCGTCTACCAAATCCACTCACAAGGCTTTGGTCGGCCCGAGGCTATTGTAGAAGTCACTTGCCCAAGGTTCCACGCAGTGGGACTGAACCCGGAACCATGTGGTTGGGAAGCAAACTTCTTACCACAGAGCCACACCAATGCCTATGTGCCACACACACACACACACACACACACACACACACACACTCACATAATATATATATGTTAGAGCGAAAGATATTTGATATCTCTTCAGCGTATCATATATCAGGACATGCGATACTTTTATATTAAAACTGTAATTTTATCATTAACCGAATATTTAATCTAACCATACCCGCATTAATTTTGAATACATCCCACCCTGCCCGTTTCTCTATTTGTTAAACTATCTTTCTCTTTAAGCTAAACTTTTATTAGTTTGACAATCTTAATTTCATTTTCCTTTTTCGTACGGATTCATTTCCCAGCCTCTCTTCCCCCCCTCCGCCATAACGCCTGCTTCTTTTTAATAGTAAATATGCTATCGGCCGTTCTCTACTCTAACAAAACGGCTTCTATTATGTTTAAGCTTAAATTTAGTGGTGCCGATATAAATCCATTGCTTTCACTATGTATTCTTGTATAATTTAGAACTTATGTTGACTTAAATGTCAGACGATACCTTATAAATTGTAACCAAATTGTCTTGGCTTTGCCGGCTACGATCTGGTTTATGTTTGCAGTGTGATTACTGTTCAAACAAGTCTGTTCAAACGACTATGTGTGAGTCCACCGCCTCCCACTTGTACGGGTCTCCCACACCGGAGGAGAAGAAGAAGAAAAAAAAAAGAAAACTAGTTACAACAGCCAATGAACGATGATCATAGCAAGCAAACTTAGTTTGTACCGTGTGGACGACATCTTCACAATTGAATCGCATTTGATGATTTATGTGAAAGATTGACAAGTCTTCAAAACGTAATCTAGTACACACAAGTGATTTTGTAGGATATTAGATAAATAACAGACAAAAAATATCATTGAAATAACAAAAATAAGCAAAAAGCAAGCAAACATGAAAGAAAGCAAGACAAAAAAGTAGTTGCAGTAGCAGCAGCAGCAGCTCTACTAATACTAGTGGGACATAAAAGTGTGCGAAGCAATTATTATATTATTATGGGAAATATTGTTCTTCAGAGGATGTTTGATGTAGAAATATATTTCGTTTTTAAATATAGACTGTCTGAGAATTTTCCAGAAAGTTTCTCAAATGATACTGTAGCTAAAGTCTTAAACGTCTGTGACTTATTACTTAAGATCCGCTGCTTAATTAATTGAAGTTTGTTAATAGCTTTTAATTTTGTCGGTCTCTAATTTAAGAAGGCAAATTATTCTTGTTAACACTCTCGTGAAACACACTTTGGAAATCTTTTGATTTCAGTAAGTAAAAGTGTGTAAGAAAGAAAGAAAGAAAGAAAGAAAGAAAATAGAAGTCTGTTACGGGTGGGTATGAAAGACGGGGTAGTTACATGAAGTGGGAGGTAGGGAAAGTTGAGACAGGTATCGGGTGCTTTGAAGACTGTTATGGCGATAAACATTTACCCACCCGATATTCTGAACGTATCAGAAAAGTCACTCAATATATACCCCACCATACACTCACACACACACGTTTATCGACGCGCACGTGTGTGTGTGTGTGTTCCAGTAATCGTCCAAGAATGGCCCGGAGACAAATATTGCATAGAATGGAAATCGGATTTTGTAATCTTATCCAAGAAGCAGTTCTTATCATTGGCTGAGAATGTTTAAGATTAGCCATCATCATCATCATCATCATCATCATCATCATCATTCTTATTATTGGTATTAACTTACCTTTTCTCTAGAAATTCCTTCTGTTAAAATGAGATATTGGGCATTGGGGAATTCAGGTAGTAAAGTCCCTGTCTTGGAGCTTAGAGAGTACTTTCTGGTAAAACCTCCCTGAAAAAAAAAAAGAAAAATAAAAATAAATATTTTACCAATTTACAGAGATAATAGTTACCATTTTTCATTTCTCCTCCTCCTCCTCCTCCTCCTCCTCCTTCTCCTTCTCCTCCTTCTTCTTTTTCTTCTACTTCTCTGCCTCTCTCTCTCTCTCTCTCTCTCTCTCTCCTTCTCTCTCTCCCATGTAATCCTCCTGACTCTTCTGTCTCCTTTTCTCTTCTGTTTCTCTCTTCTGTCTCTCCCTTCCAGTCATGTCTGTATTTACATCATTATTGGTGTGTCTGTGTGTGTTTGAGCATGTGTGTATGTGTTCAGGGAACGTGGGTTTCCCTCTACACACACACACACACACAACACACACACACACACACATAAACATATACATATATACATACATACATGCATATATATATATATATATATAGAGAGAGAGAGAGAGAGGTACACATATTTGTATATGTGTCGTATGAATGTGCATGCATGAATGGTTCAAAAAGCATAATGTGTATCCTTTATATATATCTCCATATCTAGAAAATATATATCCAGACTAGTTCGTAACGTAGGGACATGAGTATGTTTTCTATGAATATTCACTCGAAGTATCCGAGGATGTGAACGCATGCGTATCATATGGAAGTCCAAATGGCACAACAGATGACTTTCGATCAGGCAGCGGGGAAATAATTTGCCACTATCTTTGTAACGACATTCCCTTCGCTTGGAAGGTAAACACACCATTTTGGTTGAAATAAATAAAAATATATAAAAAGATAGAAATGTCAAACTACTGCTATGTCTCAATCTAGAATAGTTGTATGCATCTTTTCTGATATATATATATATATATAATATATATATATATATATATGTTGATAAAAATGGTAAGACAGCAAAAGAAAGAAAGAAACCTCGATATTATGTAAATAGAGGAAATTATCTGTAAATGTAATATGTGACAATTATTCGGTAGCCAAGATAAAACTCCGAGTTTCGGATGCCGAAGTGGAAATCCACGCCGTCATCTCTTCAGTTATACACACACACACACACACACACACACAGATATGTGTATGTGTATGTTTGTATATGTATATGTATAAGCGGCCTTAAAGGAAGTGTATTTCACCACACTACGTTAGTAATCTCTGACCTTCATTGGTTCTAGTAGCTCCGCAGTTTCATGTTGTGAGCCTCTGTCAATAAGATCAACAAAGATGAGTGTGAACTCCGTACTGCATTAAGGTGCAAATGCCTCCAAAATATAACAACCTACGTGGTCCTGGTGTTTTGTACGATAATAGTGGCCAGCAATTGTGCAACAGAGGCATAGACGGACCGAGGTAGTTTTCCACCTGTTTTCCGTCTGTTTTTCAATGCAAAGAAAACTGCGTGGATATGACCATGAATGGGGATGAAAGCTACCAGCCAGTTTGTGTCCAAATGTGAATGACACGACCCCACCAATTCAGAAGAACAGAGACCATAGTAGTAGTGGTAGAAAAAGTAGAAAGAGGGAACAGCACGTCCGTGGGTTAGAGGCTGCAGTATGTCGATGTCTTTGACTAAAAGCGGTGACTTGAGGGCTGCCTATTGTCAAAGAGTTCGTGGTATAAAGATAGAGATCTCGAGTAGTTAATTTGTGTGGAGGTTCAGTTTCCAACAGTCTGTCACATTCTAGTGATTTCTTTGGCTTTGTCATTCGGCACTTCGCCAATTAATTGTGTTTCACTCATTACAGTAAATCGGACACAAAACAGAAATTCAAATATTTCCTAAAATATGAATTCAAATATTTCCTTTTGTGCGAGTGAAATGTCTTGTCTGTTGATGACGTCAGGAGAATGTTTGGTTTTTCAAGAAAACCGGTTGTTCTATAAATAGTTTCTGTTGACATAATAAAAAGAAACACCACACACACACACACACACACACACACACACACACACACCACACACACACACACACCACACACACACACACAAAATACAAAATACGAAAAACAAATGTGAAAGAATCAAAAGGAAATGAAATTTATTCATAAAAATCGATGCCGCTCTTATGTTATGAAGATGAAAGAGTTGGAAGGAGACTTGATTGTTGGTAAATGTAGATTGGAGTCGGGACGGGGTTGATGGCCGTAGGGGGGAGTGAGGGGGGAGTGATAATGAAGGAAGTGTAAACGATAAAATAGAAAGAGGAGTGGGAGAAGGGAAAGAAATGTATGTGCGATAGACGAGTACATCAATAAATTCGAGGTGGTACCCTTGGAGACAGCGAGTATAGGGTGGGCTGTCACGAAGAGACAAGAGTTAAGTTAATAAGGGAGGCCAGTATAAAAAAGCTGTATATAATGACCAGCGTTGTTCTTTAGATTCTCTCCATCCTCTTTGATTGACGTGTGTACGTTGAGTTGGGAAGCCAAACTCGCTGCCCAAACTTAGACAAACAAAATAACCCATTTACATTGATTTACAGAACAACATTCATTTGGACCAGGTTTTCGGTTTGTTCACTTCTCAAATCCCACCACCTTCTACCCACCTACACACCCCAACTTCCCAGTGTTATGGCGTGGGTTGAGAGCATTTTCGCTTTCAATCCCTCTCTAACTCATCCACGCATTCTATTATAACTCTCCTTCACCTGCACAAAATGGCTTATTTTTCTTTTTTTCCTTTAAGCACCTAATTTTTTTCAACTCACTTTTAGAGAGCTCTACTCCTTGCTATCATACGCTTCTCTCTCGTTCTCTCTGTTTCCTTTTCTCTCTCTTCTCCTCCATCTCTCACTCAATATTTTTTTACTGTTACTATTTCTCTTTGTTTACCGATCTTTCAGACTTTTCATACGCGTGCTCCCTCTAGTCGGTCAAAGCTATAAATTTTAACTGTAGTAGTAGTAGTAGCAGTATTAGCAACACCAGCAGCAGCAGCAGTTCCTGTTGTAAAGTTATACTTAAAATAAAAGCAAACAGCAGTCCGATAGAGACTTGTCTATCTGTCACTGAGGGTTCGAATCTGTCTGTAGTCTCTATGACACCACAACCCCTTCCAGAGATAATTTATACACGTCCAAATGGTTAATTTATAAACTTCTAGTGTTAATTATTATAAGACATCGACGACAATCGTCTTAAATTTTTTTCCTTTCAATGACATCACTCCCCCCCCGCTTCTCTCTGTTTCCAACATTCTTTTACCTTACCCTTTTCCATGTGTTTCAGTTACTGGACTTCGAAAATGCTGGGGCACCGCCTTGAAGAGTGTCTTTTCTACAGATGTGTAACCGACCCCTACGATTTTGTAGCCTCATAACTTCCAGAAATATGGATACTTTTTAACGAATGCTGTAGATCCAGACTGCATAGGGATCCGTTGGAAAGAATTTTTCCGAGGGTGGAGTGTGGGGAAGGAGCGAGAAGAGAGAGAGAGAGAAGATAGAGAGAGAGAGAAGAGTAAGAGAGATAGACAAACAGACAGAGGAAGAAAGATATTTATGACTAAATATAAAAATGCCACAGGAAAATAATTGAATTTGTTGCAATACTTACTTCATTCTTTAACTTGCAACCAGAAAACCTACAAATTAATAATAATAATAATGATAATAATAATAATAATAATAATAATAATAATAATAATAATAATAATAATAATAATACGAAGAAGAAGAAGAAGAAGGAGAAAGAGAATAGTAATAATAATAATAATAATAATAATAATAATAATAATAATAATAATACGAAGAAGAAGAAGAAGAAGGAGAAAGAGAATAGTAATAATAATAATAATAATAATAATAATAATAATAATAATAATAATAATAATAAAATAAAAATTGTAAAGTCTCTTTACAATTTAAAAAAATTATTACAAAGGCAGTTGATGAGATATTTTAACCAGATTTATTTTATTTTAATAATTGTTTATTAAAGTTTTTATTGATAATAAATTTTTGTGTTTCAGATACTCTGTTGATGGAAGGGAACTGATTCACTGAATCCCTATAAAATGAGGATGAAGTATTCCTCAAGCGAGTTTGTTTTAGTGACGAGGCGACTTTCATGTTTCAGGGAAATTAAACAGACACAATTTGAGAATCTGGGGATCAGAACACCCCCATGTGACTAGGGAGCTTCAATGGGATAGTCCAAAAGTGAATGTGTGGTGTGGAATCATGTGCAATCGAATAATTGGTCCATTTTTCTTCAACGTGGCAACAATTACTGCAGATGTTTACCTCGACCTTCTGACCGAATATGTGGCACCACAACTGACTGATTTACAACCAACCATCAATTTCCAGCAAGATGGTGCACTAGCACATTGGGGACGGCCTGTTCGTCAGTTCTTCAATCAAACATTTCCAGACCGATGGATTGGAAGGGATGGGCCAATTCCATGGCCACCACGTTCACCAGATATCACTCCTTTGGACTTCTTTTTATGGGGTTATGTAAAAGATATCGTGTATCAAACAAAGATACGGGACATTGCTGACTTGAAGCAAAGGATTCGTAATGTCATTGCCACCGTTGATGAGGCTATCTTACAGCGAACATGGCAAGAAATCGAGTAACATCTTGATGTGCTTCGAGCAACTAATGGTACCTATATTGAGGTCTATTAAATAACTGTTAAAAAAACTTTAATAAACAACTATTACAATAAAACAAATCTGGTTAAGATATCTTGTCAACTGCCTTTGTAATAAAATTTTTAAATTGTACAGAGACTGTATGGACCCTGTATGTATATATATATATATATATATATATATATATATATATATATATATATATATATATATATATATATATTATATCTATATATATATATAATCCAATATAACTTACATTCCCTTAAGTTTTAAAGAGGGCAAGGTGGCGCTTCTGTATTCCTCTTCTATTGTCTGAACATACCTTTAAAGATGGCTTCCATAATCAATAAGTAAATAAGTTTTATTGAGGCTGTCAATAAAGTTTCGAAATCTTTTTAATGCCTCGATATTGAAGGGAAATTGTTTGAACACAGGTTATATCAGTTACCTTTGGTGTGATTAAAGGAACTATTTATCGGTTACCACACAGTCTAATTTTATGAAATATCGATCTTAAATTTGAGTAATGAATACTGTGAATAATGATTATTGAGTAAAAGTGATGTGGATTAAAGTAAAAAAGTGATTACTTACCGAGTGAGACCTTTGCCTGAGTAAACAGAATGATAATATTGACTAGTTTCTCGGATACCAATTCCATAATAATGGTATCTGGAATATAGAACGTATTTAGAGGCTTATATAAAGTTATATGTCTATGCGTGCATGGGTAAATATTTATGAGTTAAGGGTCAAAGGTTCACTCCGAGCAATAGCCTCTTAAGGCCGGTTTCACGGACTCTTCGGTGTATGTATTCCCCACCTGGATGGGACGAATGTCCGTCGCAGAGTTACTCTTTTTTGTTAGTTGACTGGTCTGCAGTTTGTTTTGTTCAACAAACAGAACGCATCACCCGGTCCAGGAATCGAAACCACAAGTTGTTGGGTAAGGTGTTGCAGTAGAAAATTTCCGGTTTCTAACTAGACATTCGTCTGTCAAGGATTATATTGGCTGATGTATGTATGTATGTATGTATGTATGTATGTATGTATGTATGTATGTATGTATGTATGTATGTATGTATGTTTGTATGTATGTATGTATGTATGCATGCATGCATGCATGCATGTGTATATGCATATATGTATGTATGTATGTATGTATGTATGTATGTATGTATGTATGCATGCATGTATGTATGTATGTATGTATGTAAGTATGCATGCATACATGCATGTATGTATGTATGTATGCATGTATGTATGTATGTATACATGTATGTATATATGTATGTATGTGTATGTATGTACATGTATAAATATATATGTATTTATGTGTACACACACACACACACATATATATAAATGTATCTGTATATATGCATATGTGTATATAAATGTATGTTTGTGTATTTACGTATATATCAATAAATGTGTATGTGTATATTTGTATAAGTGTATACATATGTATGTGTATATGTACATATATATGAGTATATGTACATATATATGTACGTATATATAGGTGTTTATGCGTATGTGTATACATGTGTGTGTGATTACATGTGTATGTATATAGATATATAAAACGTTTGTATGTGTGTGTGTGTGTTGTGTGTGTGTGTGTGTGTGTGTGTTTGTTTGCGTGCGTGTGAGTGCGAACAAGTTTGGGAATCAAAAATAATGAGTTAAGTAAAACAATTATACATTCCTCTGTATTTTCTGAATAAAAACGAAAACAATAACGAAAATAAAAAAATAAAATTTTACTTTGCTAAATTCACTGTTTTGGTGTTTTAGCTTTAAGATATTTTGTCATAATTCAGCTAAAAAATATTATTCGATATATATGTATATATATGTTCATAAATTTATAAATGTATGTGCATTATATATCATATATATATATATATATATAATATATATATATATATATATATATAATATATATATATATATATAGATATCAATATATATATATGTATATATATGTATGTATATATATTATATATACATATATACATATATATATATGTTTATTATAAATGTTTATAAACATTCATTTGCTTGGCCGGAGTGAGCAGTTGTCTGTTGCGTCTTCGCTACGTAAGGTTGTTGTTTATTTATGATGTGTTCAGAATCAGTTCTGCTGATGATCATAAGACGTAAGTTGAATGTGAAATCACGGTGATACAAGAACTAAATTCATTTTTAAAATGTCTTGCTTGAAAAACTGGCATTTGGGTATGATTAGTATAATTTTGGTAGTAATGACTTTGTCCCTCCTAGTGTGAGGCATTTATGTGTAATAATGCCCTCTATACAAATATAGATATAATTAATTTGTTCAAAAGAAAAAAATTATTTTCGAATTCTTTTCTTTTACGAGGTTTTCACGCTAGCTACCCGATAATTTCTTGTTAAGATCCCTTATTAAGAGATTATCCTTAATTGTTAAACTTATATATATTATATACCCTATAAATGTATATATATTATATATTATATATATGTATATATATATCAGTAGATATATTATATATACATAAAATATAGATATATCTATATATACCATATATATGTATGTATTATATATATATGTATATATATAATAATAGATATATATATTATATATAATATATATAATATATATATATATACATATATACACATTACTATTTGTGTGTGTATGTGTGTGCTTGCGTGCGCACGCCTGGCTATGTTTTTATGTATGTGTGCATGTATGGATGTATTTATGTATGTATATATATTTACATGTGTATATATAAGTACATGTGTATAAATACGCATAAACACACACACGCACACATATATGTATATACGTATATATGTGTGCATGTGTATGTATATGTACAGGATGCGGTCAATAAATTTTCGTTTGAATTACGTAAAAATGAAAATAACACTGACAACTCATTTTAACAGATATATTTACCAAAATTACATAAATATATCTTGAAATACTAAAGTGTAAATTTATTCATTAAAATTGCCATTAGCTTCAATCACAGCCTCCAGACGACTTCGTAATCTCCTGCAACTCTTCTAGACAGTCTCCTTGCTTAAGTTGGTGAATGCTACCATAATCTTTGCCTTCAGTTCATCTTTGGTGTTACAGGGAGTTTTGTTGACCTCCCGCTCAACTGCGCCCCACGCATAATAATCAAGGGAGTTGCAGTCTGGGGAGTTGGGTGGCCAGATGTTAGGGGTCATGTGATCGCAGAAATCGTCTGACAGCCGTGACTAGATTGTCCTGCTTGTGTGGCATGGTACTGAGTTCTGTTGCCAGACATAGGGTCTTCCAGCAGCCACGTTCTTGACCCAGGGCAGCACTACCTCTTACAGACACTTGATGTAGGCCTCAGTGTTGAGTCTGAGGCCGTGTGAGAAGATGAATGAAGGCATAACGTCGCCATCACTAGTGATCCCGCTAAACACCATGATGTTGACTGGATGTTTGATTTTTATCACTCTCGGTACACGTTTTGTGGATATGGCAAATCAACGGTTGTTCTGTGTGTTCATCATCTGATCCTGGCAGAAAGCCAAAGCATGTTCGGTTGGAGAGGATGCTTGAGTTTGCTGAAATGATTAGTAGAGCTGTCTTTCTTCTCGTTCTTGATGCCTTGGAATAAAAATTGGCCCTCTAACATCTTGTATGAGAAATACTGGATGTCTTCATGCATTACTCGCCTGACAAGAAACTCAGACATTCCCATGTCCCTGGCGTTGGACTTGATTGACTTAGAGGGATCGTTTTCAATTATGGGCTGGATCTCACCAACAAATTCAGGAGTTCTTTTCTTATCAGAACGACCAGAGTGAGTTTTCCGAGCTGCCTTACCTCCGTAATCACCACGAGACTCATCCAACTCCTTTTAAATCCTCTGCACTGTCCTCGGATTGACACCCAAATACTCTCAAATGTTCGTGTTGGAGCTTCTGGTGCGAATGCCAAGCAGGACAACATGTCGTTTTCAAATTTCTGGCCGAGAGAATTGCGTCATGGTGCCGTTTTTCTCACAGACGGTGCCCAACTGACCCTACTATACTGTGTAGTCGACAAAACCAAAAACAAACAATCCATATGCGCGAAATTTAAAACATGAAATAGTGACAATTTATCCATCGTACCCTGTACGAATAATTACATACATACATACATACATGCATGCATACATACATACATATGTATTATATATATATATATATATATATATATTCACATGTATGTATGTATATATACATATATATTTGTATGGCACACATATATATATGTGTAAATACATATATATGTATACGTAAATATGTACAGATGCATCCATATATATACAAACATACATACATATACACAGACATATATAATACATATAAATATATATATATATATAATCTAGCAATAAGGGTTTAGCACGAGTTTGCTTACCAATACCGATTTTAGAAATACAGTCAAAGGTTACAGCTATTTCTTCTACTACAAAAAGGGAATCTCAGTAAAACCAGCATTGGAGGCAGACCAAATAAGAGAATAATAATATATATATATATATATATATATATATATATTATTATATTAATACATACGCACCTATGTACATGTATGCGTATGTATAATTTATATATATATATATATATGCATATATGTGTGAATGTACTATGTATGTGTTATAGCTATATATTTTATGTGTGTATAAGTGTGTGCGTGAGTGCGTGCGTGTGCGTGTATGTGCATGCGCGTGTGCTTATAGGTTCTATGAACGTGTGTAGATGTTTCGTTGCTGTGAGAGTTACATGCTAACTATTGTTTTCTAAAGAACCTCCCAAAGAATATCTCTCTACGAGGTGGCCACAGTTTGGAATTGGAAATGTCCACTTACTTGGAATGTCCACGTGTGCCCAGACGTCTGGTAGTGAGATGTGGAAACTTCTGGCGAATCGTCTAAAAGAAAAGGAAGAAGAAGAACCTTAACATGGTAAATGTTACTCTCTTTATTCTTTTACTCTTTTACTTGTTTCAGTCATTTGACTGCGGCCATGCTGGAGCACCGCCTTTAGTCGAGCAACTCGATCCCGAGACTTATTCTTTTGTAAGCCCAGTACTTATTCTATCGGTCTCTTTTGCCGAACCGCTAAGTAACGGGGACATAAACACACCGGCATCGGTTGTCAAGCAATGCCAGGGGAACAAACACAGGCAGACACACACACACACACACACATATATATGACAGGCTTCTTTCAGTTTCCATCTACTAAATCCACTGACAAGGCTTTGGTTGGCTTAAGGCTATAGTAGAAGACACTTGCCCAAGGTGCCACGCAGTGGGATTGAACCCGGAACCATGTGGTTGGTAAACAAGCTACTTACCACACAGCCACTCCTGCGCCTGTTGTGGGAGATATTCTTTCGCTCAAAATGCCATTTCGCCCAACGTCTCTCTCTAAGTTTCCCTCACTCTTCATCCAGTCTTCATTTCCTTTTTCTCTTTGTCTGTCTGTCACTCACGCATTCAATATACCTCATGGCTTTTTATATTAATTTTTGTATATACATTAGCTATTCGCTAAAAACCATCCATAAATTTTTTATGGAAAATACATATATGCTGACGGTAATTAATCCCGGAAATAGCCGAACGAGCAGTCCATACCGAAGAGGCTACGGAAATAGCCGAAACTGAACGTTCAGTATAGGGAATTCTCGAATCAGTGTTTTTGGGAGATTGCAGCCCCTGTGAACATATATGTATACAATTATATGCTTTTACTACAGCATTAGAGGATTTTAACTCTTATTTCTAGAAATGTAGGTGTCTTGACACCCTTAGTCGCATTTAGTATCAATTATATCATATATTATATTCATATGTATGTTTATATATATATATATATATATTTTCCATGCTGACGATAAACTAGGATACATTCATTCACCTATTTAAAATATATATATATATATATATATATATATATATATATATATATATCACAATATATATATATATATATATATATATATATATATATATCACAATATAATCTATCTGTCTATCATCTATTATCTCTCTATAAATCCAGCTTTTAAAAAATACCCCAAAGAAAGAAATAATCGTGGTAACATGGAACCTAAATTATAATTTTGCTCTCTTTACATTTCGTATTTTTTTTTCGGGATATACATTTTATATTTTTTTTAATACTACAGTAATTTACCCAATTATTCTAAATAAATAAGTTTTATAATCAGCATCGTTTCTTATGTTTATTCTACTACCTGGAGATATACGTTTAGAAGTTTTTTTCTTATCAGAAATTAAACGAAAAAGAAAAATTTTTCTGTTTATAACTCGGGGAAAAAATAAAAGTAAACAAACAAACAAAAATATACAATTAAAGTAAAAAGGTACAAAAGAAAACTTAAATTTTTAGAAATAAAATGCATCAGAAAGTTTGATATATTTTGTGACAAAGTTCTCCAGAAGATGTTCGTTTATACAAAATTCCTGCAAAATTCAATGTAAATCTTTATCGTACAGCAGGACCCTATATACCAGCTTTCCTCAACCACGGTTCAAAGGGCCACATGCATCCCTTAAGCACTATTCCGGCGGCCTTCGACAGTCTTCTTTCTATCAATATAATAAATTCTTCTTTAACAGACTTACGATTTTGTTTTGTTGGTGTGTGTGTGTATGTGTATCTCTCTCTCCCTCTCTCCCTTTTTTTTTCTATCTACCTATATTATATATATATATATATATATATATATATATATATATATATATATATTATACCGGAGTAAACACATAAATGTGAAACAAGGTGGAAAAAGGAGTACTCAAATACCAGGGGTAGAGTAATATGCTTTATTTAAAGCAGCAGAAAATTCAACAAAACCTGTTACACTGAGTTTCCCGTTGCCGTTCATCGGACAGTTTTTGCTAGAATTTGCAGTTTTTCTAGCAAAAACTGTCCGATGAACGGCAACGGGAACTCAGAGTAACAGGTTTTGTTGAATTTTCTGCTGCTTTAAATAAGTATATATATATATATATATATATATATATGCAGCCTGAACAGCGTGAATGACAGTCTCTTCATTAGCTGTCAACATGTGACCATAACGGTTTCGGCACCTTTCAAAAGAACCGTTTCCCCCATCGGTGCATAGCAACAACGAAGTTATCATGGTTTGACCCAGTGGTTTCCGAGGACCACACCGTGTCACACTTTTACTCTTGCCTTTATCCATAGAAATGGTCAAATATTTCCGAATGCAATATTATTCTTGATTTCTAAAATAAAATATTCTTTTATCTTCAAATTATTAATTCTAAGATGATTAAGGAATTAGAATTAATGTTTATTGCAAAAAGCAAATGAAATAACTGATGCCTCTGGCATGATTCTCTTGTACTTCTTTTTCTTTCGAAACCATCAAAACAATCTTTCCTTCAGCCGCTGGAAATATTTTCTCCCATTCTTCCAAAACTTTTATAAAATTACTTTCAAAAGTATTTGAATTCAGTTTTGTCTTAAGGCTCTATCATAAATGTCCAAGTAGATTCAAGTACGCGAAGATGCATAGCCTAGTATGTGGTGTATGACTGTTGGGTTGTAGGTTCGATTCTCGAACGGGGTGGTGCATTGTATCGTTGAGTAAGACACTTCATTTTACGTTGCTCTCATCTTGAGCTGAAAGAATTTCTTTTGAAAGCGACAATTACTTTCTTAAGTGAAAAACCGTCAGCCCTAATATGGCGATGCCACACAATCTAATCATATGGAGCTGATGACAGTTAAGAATTCCTATTAATTAAAAAAAAAGTGATTGAAAATATTTAAACCAGAAAGAAGATAACTGGAAATCAAGGAATAAAACTAAAAGAAGAAAAACCAACGTATTTTCAGATTAAAAAACAATAAAAACAAACCACCTAATTGTAATTAAGTTGTTATGATCCTCAAGTGATGTTTTACTGTTTTTAGTTAATCAACTTATGAATATTCATTAGAGAGCTATGGCCTTTCTGTATCGTCAACACAACCTTTCCTTTAAGCAGCTCAACCAAATGGACTCTTAGTTTGACAATTTCATCAAGTTGAAAAGTTGTAGGAAGTAAATAGCAGTGGTTTATCATCCCCATCAGAGATTTAGGAGGAATATCGATTGAATAACCTTTATTGGTGCTTAATAAAAGAAGTGAGACAGGGAAAGCAAAAACTTCCGGTTAAGTTTTTTTTTCCTTTCTGCGAAGTGACATTTGATCGTGTCTTTAGTCCAGCTGGATATCGTTTACAGAACGTCAACAAAATTTCCTTCAAAATTCAATTAATCTTATCGGAAATACGTTTTTTTTCCTGGTTAAATATCAGCAGGTGATTTAAATAATGTTTGTTTATGACATTAAATGTTCTTGCTTCAGCAGTGATAGAAAAGCAGATAGGAGTTTAACATTTAATCTCAGTCTGAATATAATATATCTGTCATTGAAATCATCCTGTCTTATCCAAAATGTACACAAGAAAGGAGGGATTGGATGACGCAAGAGGTCACTATTGCTGGCACAACATAGCTGTGAGGTTAAGCAGTTGAAATCACGTGTACCTGGTTTCGGGTCCAGTTCAAATCTATGGCATCTTGGGCAAGTTCTTTCACTATAGCCTCTTGTTGACTAAAACCTCGGCAAATTTATTAGACGGTAATTGTGAAAAGTTCGAGTGAGGAACTTTTTTCTGTTTTGGGGCCAGAGACATAAACCATCATTACTCTCCACTCGACCCTTGGGTGCCTTTAGCAAACATTGAGGCTTGTCCTGGTCTTTCGTGTGAAGATAACTTGTTTCCTTGGTCCTTTCAGTATTGAAGGGTCTGTAAAATCATCGAAGAGCATTGCTTTTGTTTCGCAATTGCGTGGTTTTGGGTTTTCGATTATATTTCCAGTGTTGATATAATTGTCCTTACTACGATGGAAGGCCAGTTTTGGAGAGATTTGTAACGTGGAAATGAGAGAAAGAAAGCTATAAACACTGTAAGGAACTTTGTCCGGCGCTTTTAGATAAGTCATCACTTATCTAAAGTCCGTGGAACATTAGGCAAAGCCTTCTATAATAGCCTCATGTTGACCAAAATCTCGTAAGTGAAATTTAGTTGACGGAAATCGTGTGGAAGCCCGAATGAAAAATCTGTTTTTGTTTTTAGTGAAAGGAAACTTAATCCGTCACCCTATTAAACGACTTGCCCTTGATCCTTAAGTGACTTTAATAAAACTCATTCGGGGTTGACAAGGTCTACATTGGGACGATAACTTCCTTCGGTGTCCCTCCACTGTTGAAGGGCTTCAAAAAAGTGATGATCGCTGTGTTTTAGGTAAATAAGTTACTTTTTATTTAACATAACTAGACCGGGAACTTTTTAATACCACCTCGTACCCCGCGTCAGGTGTCGAAGTGATCCCAAAGTAACGTGAGATGAAGTGTTTTGCTCAGGAACACGACGCACCACCCCGTCTAGGAATTGAAACCACAATCTCGGGATCATGAGTACAAAACTCTAACAAACTAAGCCATGCGTCCTCAATAATAATAATAATAATAATAATAATAATAATAATAATAATAATAATAATAATAATAATAACAATGATCTATTTAGATCTCGGTAGTGTTAAGTATACTTTAAACATATTCTCGTAATGTCGAAAGACACACGGTGTAGGAGATAATGACAGAGTTAGGTGGAAGCGACAAGTTGATAAACATTCGATCGGATGTGATATATCGAGTTTATTTAGTACAAGTTAAATAATTGTTTGCGATGTCTACTAACGTCTTCCTTAATATGGCTTTCATCTGGGGAGAAAGAGAAAGAGGAAAGCGAGAGTGAGAAGGAAAATAGAGATAAAGAAAGAAAGAAAGAGAGAGAGAAAGAGAAAGAAGAGAGGGAGAGAATACAACCTTGGTTGGTTTCGCTTTCATAGTGGATTCATAGAAAGAATTTTTCATGTCAAGGAGAGCGTTACGAAGGCAAACAGCAGGTCGGAAGTCATGGCCTGATCTTGGCTTGTTTGTCGTCTTTTACTTGGAATATGTTTGAGAAAAGCGAGCTACTCAGGGCACGAGCCTCTCCTACATAACTGAAGATGTCAACTAAGTGTTTTGAAGAAGAGGAAACTAAAATATATCATTAAAACAAACTGAGAAAATACCGATCTGTATCGCTACTCTGTAGTTTTCCTCCAGCAAAGGAAGTGCAATATGGCGACGTTGCTATTTTACTAATATATTTCAAGTCTGATCGTTGATATTTCCAATAAATAACTTCATGTGGTTAGTGACAGAGGTACGCAGAAGAAAAACATCTTGTTAAGTAATTTCCGGAATTTCTGAATAGATATTTTATCAAATAAATTTAATTTACTGGAAATATTTTCCTCTCTTCACTGACAAAAATAATTAACATTTTGCGTTCTCTGTTTGGAACTAATTGATCCCAATCAGCTACAAATATAATTTGAATGTATTTCATTTTTTTTTCAAATAATTTCTATCTTTGGAATGGTGTAGTTTAATTCTGAATAGGTCATACAAATACAATATTATTACTTTTGATAATTTCAAAACTGTGTTACCAATATTATTTTAATGAAAATAACAATATATATTTATTTCATTTTTTTCCTGCAACAATTAATATCGATTTTGACTAGTCAGTGGAGACATAATCGATTAAATCAATTCGATTAGATTTCCAGTGTTTATATCTTTGTCCTTACTACGATGGAAGGCCAGCTCTGGAGAGATTTGAACGTGGAAATGAGAGAAAGAAAGTTATAAAACACTGTAAGGAACGTTGTCCGGTGCTCTATCACTTATCTAAAGGACTTAATGCAAGACTTTATGCGAGATTGACCGAGCTGCTAGAAATAGTAACCAAATCTCTCTCCAAAAGAGAAAAAATAGAAGAGGAAATTGGATCGTGTAGGCCTAAGTGCACTATGCCTGAAAAAGTTGGCTTGAAGGTCGTGGGTGGAATGCTTTTGATGATGGCGCTGTTGAATCAGATCGTACTTGGAGATCAACAAGAAGAAGAAGAAGTTGGCAGAAACGTCGAGTTGGCAGAATCGTTAGCACGCCGGTTGAAATGCTTAGCGGTATTTCGTCTGCCGCTACGTTCTGAGTTCAAATTCCGCCGAAGTCGACTTTGCCTTTCATCCTTTCGGGGTCGATAATTAAGTACCAGTTACGCACTGGGGTCGATACAATCGACTTAATCCGTTTGTCTGTCCTTGTTTGTCCTCTCTGTGTTTAGCCCCTTGTGGGCAGTAAAGAAATAGGTATTTCGTCTGCCGCTACGTTCTGAGTTCAAATTCCGCCGAGGTCGACTTTGCCTTTCATCCTTTCGGGGTCGATAAATTAAGTACCAGCTACGCACTGGGGTCGATGTAATCGACTTAATCCCTTCGTTCTTGTTTGTCCCCTCTATGTTTAGCTCCTTGTGGGCAATAAAGAAATAATAATAATAAGAAGAACATGGACAAGACCAACAATGAATATAATGCAGAAATTAATTCCACGCTCATTTTCAATATTTTGCCAATTTCCTGTTCCGACACAATAAGCCAACGTGTGACTTACTCGAACATTCTCAAAGACAGAAGCCATTTTCTAAAAAAATTACAATCAATGATGTGTTTTGTTTTCTCATTGTTACTGCCTCCTATTGGCAAAATAAGTTATTAAAACAGCGATATAATCACGTTTAATAAACATCGATAGGTGGGAAGAAATTGAAATATCGTATTTCGTTGTTGAAAATCTTAGAAAAGTTTGTACTTTGTTGAACCAGGAAATATTGACGTTATTAATTTAACAGACATTTTGAATTATTGTTGAAAAGAAGAAGTTTAATAGAATCTTCCCCAGAGCATTTTTTTTTGTTTATTTCACCGAGAAATTGATCGGTAAAACTTTATTAAATGGATAATTAAATGCTTCTTAACCAAAAGTTGTGGAATTTTCTCCGTTTTAAAATTAGTTAAAAATAACAAGGTTATTGCAGATATGTATTAGGAAATGAATGAACAAAGAAAAAAAGAAGGTAAAACAGGAGAGGCATGTTTTAACAAATGTTGTTTTGGCTTAACGTGTAAAAGGATGGAAAAGTGTTTTGACGCTTCGGATGCTAGTCCTTCACCAGAAAAATTAAAAAGTTGTGAAAAGATGGTACGAAAAATAAAAGGAATGAGAAAAAGTGGTGGGGAATGGGAGGAAAAACATAAAGTAAGGGACCAGAGTAAAGTTCTATAGGGGAAGGTTAAGTAGAAAAGAGGAAGCGGCAGGGCAGAGTGTACGTATAAGAGGGTATCTGTGTATAGAGATTAACATAAGGGAAAATGTGTGTGGTGGTATTAAGTGCGTGGGGTTTCTTGAGGTGTGCATAGATGTATGGAAGTGTGCAAGTATGGGAATGTAGTGCTGTGGGGGGTTGTGTGGGAAGAATATGTGTAAGTGTAAACGTATTGGATGAAAGAGGAAGGCTTGAAGGGGAAGGGTATGAGGCAGGTACGAGAGTAAGGTGAAAGTGATGATAAACGGAATATTTAAACAAAGACGATGATGAAAACAAGGTATAAATAGTGAAACAAGAATACCTTGAAGATGTACTTACTTTTCCGAAAGTGGCAGCGCAGGCAGGTTCTAGGATTTCTTGACGACAAAAATCTAAATAATGAGCATAAAGAATGCATCGTGGAAGGCAAACACCATCACAAATGCAGTAGTTATCTTCCAGCCTAGAAGTTGGAGAGAATAGAAGAGAGAAAGAGAAATACATACGATAAATAGGACTGTCGTATTAACTGAGATTCATAGAAAGAGGCTAAATTTTGTATTTTAATGAAATTTAGTATAACTTCTTATGAATTGGAGTCGGGAAATGACAGAGAGTATCAGGTTCGTTACCAAACCTCTTCCGTTTGCCCTCTAGCTGACAAGCTTGAATTAATTAGAGTAGTGATCGAACTCAGGTTTAACACGAGATACGTGCATTTTGTCCTCGACGGAGCGATAGGCATGTCAGCCGTCACTCGCGAGAGAGTATAACTTGGTGCTGTATACTATGCTTTTACTAACTGTTTTAGATGCCTATGTAGTTAAGAACAAGCATAGGCACCTCGGCTCTTCCAATATTTTTCTTAGCACACCATGATATGAAGAGAGAGGTAGAGAGAGAGAGGGAGAGGGAGAGAGAGAGAGAGGGAGAGAGAGAGAGAGAGAAAGAGAGAGAGAGAAAGAGAGAGAGAATTGCAGCAGTAGAATCAGAGTCTTGTTTGTCTTCATCTAAATAGAGTGGGGCAACGTGAAATGAAGTGCCCTGCGCAAGGACAAAACGCATTGTCTGGTCCAGGATTTGAACTCGCAACATTATTATCGTAAACCAAATATCCTAGCCATAAGGCTACTCACCTTCACCCATATGGGATCTTTTCTAAAAGAAGGCCAGATTTTTCTAGTTAACTAAATAATTTGAAACTTCGTATACTGGTAGAATGTGTCAAAAGAAAACATTAATTTCAAATAATTTTTTGGAGAAAAATGTGTATTCTAACTTTTACGTAGTTTAATTCTTCGAATTTTAACCAATCATATTCTCTGTTTTGACCTCAATTCATTTACTACCGTGTTATTCATCCTTATCAGTCTTCTGTTTTCTGACTTCAAAGGCTTGTTTATTTCAATGTCATCCCTGACTTACGGACCGATTACCTGTGTGTGTGTGTGTGTGTTTGTTGTGTATGTGTGTTTGTGTGTGTGTTTGTGTGTGTGTTTTTTTTTGTTGTGTATGTGTGCGTGTGTGTGTTTGTTGTGTGTGTGTGTTATTGTTGTGTATGTGTGTGTGTTGGGCCACGAAATTCATCGATTTAAGAGATACACAACACACGCACACATACACAACAAAAAGACACACACACACACATACACAAAAATAACACCCACACACACACAACAAACACACACACGCACACACATACACAACAAAAACACACACACACATACATGACAAAAAGACACACACACACACACGCACACATACACAACAAAAAAACACACTCACACACACATACACAACAATAACACACACACACACAACAAACACACACACGCACACACATACACAACAAACACACACACACACAGGTAATCGGTCCGTAAGTCAGGGATGACATTGAAATAAACAAGCCTTTGAAGTCAGAAAACAGAAGACTGATAAGGATGAATAACACGGTAGTAAATGAATTGAGGTCAAAACAGAGAATACGATTGGTTAAAATTCGAAGAATTAAACTACGTAAAAGTTAGAATATACATTTTTCTCCCAAAAATTATTTGAAATTAATGTTTTCTTTTGACACATTCTACCAGTATACGAAGTTTCAAATTATTTAGTTAACTAGAAAAATCTGGCCTTCTTTTAGAAAAGATCCCCCATATGTATATATATATATATATATATATATATATATATATATCTATATATATATAATATATATATATACATACATACATACATACATACATACATACATACATACATATATATATATATAATATATATATATATATATATATATAGATATATATATATATATATATGGCGAACTTACGTGTGATAAATAAACGCGATCTTACGCGCGTTTATTTATCCCTCATCATCGCTTGATAACCAGTGTTGTTGTTTTTTTACGTCCCTGTATCTTAGCGGTTCGGCAAAAGGGAACGATAGAATAAATACTAGACTTAAAAATCAATATAGAGGTCGATCTGTCCAACTAAGCCCTTCCAGTCGGTGCTCTAGCATGGCCGCAGTCCAGAAATAAAAACGGGAATGTATTATGAAAAACAGAAATATGTTCACTCCGAAACATGGCGATATTTGAATTTCTCCTTTGAAAAACAGTCCACAGCAAAGCGTAACTTAAAGAAGATCTGTTTCCGTTACTAAAGACAAAATAAAGTGCATTGTGTTGGTAAAGCCTGTTTTCTCTAGTTTATAACTAGTTAAGAGTATAGACGTCTGTTGAAATTATAGTTTAATATTTAGTTAGCAATCTACGTAAATACCCAGTTCTCTCAAATAGAAGACAATATCGTTGTCAGAGAGAGAGAGAGAGAGAGAGAGAGAGAGAAATGTAATGATATATTTCCGATATTGATCCGTTTCAGCTGACGTCACAGTCGGCCATTATTGTCGTTGTATCGTAATTACTGCCCTTTGTCAAATATGTCATTTAAAAGCAACTCCTTCATTGGGACGTGCAGCTCAGGATCACTCATCTCTGATATCCAAACTAACCAACTTCTCATTCATATAATCCAACGAAAGAAACCATTGTAGAAAAGAAAAAAGAAAAGAAAAAGAAAAGAAAGAAATAGGTTTTTATAACCAACTGCCATCATAAATGTCGGTAAACATGACGGCCCTCCTACGTTAGCCGCTGTTGAACCGCCATCATTTCTTCTGACAAAATCACAAACTCTTTACTTGTATATTTTATTACTTTAAATTTCTTTCACAATCTCCCTCCTCCCACCACCGCCGCTACCCTCTCTTTCTTATCCTCCCCCCCCTTTCCTCTCCCCGTCGTCCACCATCTTGTAGTATTTAGCAACTTTACAACTCTCAGTTCTCTCCTCATTGCCGTGTCTGCAAATATTGGCTTTTTCTTCCGTCCCTTTGTGCGCCCCATGCGCTATCACAATTTATCTTACGACTGTCAGAATCTTTAATTTTCCTTCCAGATGTTTCTGTTCAGTTGGAGAGCGTCACGTTGTATTTCAGTGTTATATCGATCTCAAGTAGAAAAAAAAAAGGGTGATGGTAATGGCGACGGCGTCGTCGTCGTCGATGGTGGTGGTGGTGGTGGTGGTGGTTGCATGTGTGTATATTGTGGAGGAGTGGGTCGGGTCTAGGTTGGACGAACTAAGGGTAGTAAGAACGGATCAAGCCTGGTGGTGGTGGTGGGTTTGGATGGTGTGTTCGGGGGGTTGAAGAAGTAATCAAAGAGGAGGAAAGTAGCGCCTCTGAACATATCTTACTTTGTTCTATTAAAGAATAAATAAAACCTTTTCTTGCCGTCGCCCTCCCTCCCACACATCCAACAACAAATTAATAATGTTTTCATCACAAAATGTCCAGAACATGAATTTCGTTATTGACAACTGTTCTTCCTACATTCATTAAATCTTCTCTTTCAGTTCAGATCTCTTTCTTTCACTTGATCTGCCTCCATTCTTTCCTTCTCTTTCTTCCCATACTTATTTTATTTCTAGATTATATATATATATATGCTTTCTCTCTCTCTCTCTCTCTCTCTATCTATCTATATTTATATTTCTCTTCTTATCGCTGGGTTTTATTATATAATATATATATATATATAATATATATATATATATATTATATATATATATATTATATATATATATATATGCATATATATATATACATATATATATATACATATATGCTTTCTCTCTCTCTCTCTCTAGCTATCTATATTTATATTTCTCCTCTTATCGCTGGGTTTTATTATAATATAAATATGTCATGTCACAAGTCTTAAAGCCAAATCGTTTCTTAGATTAATGATAACGGCTTCAAGAAAACAAACACAGAATAAACATGAAAGACTTCAGAGAAATTGAAGTTTCGCCCCATATGTGACCAAACCACCGAATTCTCTTTTCCAATTAATAAAATATAATTACTGTAATTTAATTTAATCTTCAGATAAACGTCTTTTAATATATAACTTTTCATTTTTTTAATTGAGAAATTTCTGAGCTAGTTTCGTCAATGGAAGGCGGATTTTGTAAGAAGAAAAAGAGTTGCGAAGAACGTTTATTAATATAATTTATATAATTACAAAGAGTGAGCCAAGGGAAATAACTCAAGTGAACCTATGGCATAATTTTAAATAATCTGGTAGACGGTGGTGTTCTTAACGACCTATGCAAATATATTTTTGGTTTTATTTTTGTTTTTAAAAACTTCTACCAAGATTCTCCAATTGGTAGTGAAGGCACTTCGCCTGGTGGTTAGGGTGTTAGACTCACATTCGCAAGACTGCGGTTTCGATTCCTGGATCGGGCGGGACATTGTGCTCTTGAGCAAAATATTTCATTTCACGTTACTCCAGTCCACTCAGCTGGCGTCCAATTCAAGGAAATGTGGTGATCTCGGCCACTTATACAACATAGAAGCCGGATAACTTCCCGCACGAGGCTGGGGACTCGAGTCAGTAATGTCTCTTGATGATTTCCTCTGTAATACTCTGGTGACCCCTCCATCGACAGTAACCCCACTTCATCTGTGATCTTGTGACTCTATTATAAACTCTGATTCTGTTTATGAAATTGCAACTTAATTTAATGACTCAGTATTACTTAAGGTCCTGATGTTTTGATTGTCGTACGCAAAAATATTTTAAGTGGATTCAAATTTGCCCCTTAGTGGGAGAAAGAAAACAAAGGCTGGTGACTATTGTTAGAGATTTTCAAAAGAAAGGAGAGATAATTTTGTGCAATTAAGAATTCATTTCACAGAATATTGAGTTTATAAAGAAACCACATCTTCGTTAACGGGAAAGAACAGCTACAAACATGTTTCAGCCTCATCAGAACTCATCAGTATACTCAAGTTTTCTCAACTATGATTTCATTAGTGGAAATCGGTTTCATTAGTGGAAATCGGTTTCATTAGTGGAAATACGTAGCATAATGATGAGAATGATTTGCATGATTATAAAAGGCGATCCAAGAGAAATAACTCAAGTAGACTAACGGCATGAGTTTAAATATATTAGGTAGATGGTGATGGAGTGAATGACGCATGCAAAAGGAAAAAAAAATTCTAAATGAATTGAAAGAAAACAAAACCGTAATATCAACTGTCATCGAGTTCCAAATGAAAGGAGATAATTTTGTGCAATTAAGAATTCATTTCACAGAATATTGAGTTTATAAAGAAACCACATCTTCGTTAACGGGAAAGAACAGCTACAAACATGTTTCAGCCTCATCAGAACTCATCAGTATACTCAAGTTTTCTCAACTATGATTTCATTAGTGGAAATCGGTTTCATTAGTGGAAATACGTAGCATAATGATGAGAATGATTTGCATGATTATAAAAGGCGATCCAAGAGAAATAACTCAAGTAGACTAACGGCATGAGTTTAAATATATTAGGTAGATGGTGATGGAGTGAATGACGCATGCAAAAGGAAAAAAAAATTCTAAATGAATTGAAAGAAAACAAAACCGTAATATCAACTGTCATCGAGTTCCAAATGAAAGGGAGATAATTTTAACACATTAAGAATTAATTGAACAGAAAAAACAAATAATCGTGACGGTATCGTGTTTTACTTTGCCTTGATAACTAACTCCCAGAGTTCAAGTGCTTGTGGAGCCAACTTGTATCGTCGTTTTACCGAAGTCAACCTCATAGTCGCATGCATGGTTGTGTGGTTAAAAAGTTCGATTTGCAACCGCGAATTTCCAGTTTCGAATTCCACTGCATAGAACTTTGGGTAAGTACCTATTATTATAGCTTCGGGTTGATTAAAGAAAATTGTTGTGAATGAAATTCAGTCGATGGAAACTGTACGGAACCCCATCTGAGAAGCAATTTCTGTTGTTATCTTTTATCTTTTACTTGCATCAGTCATTAGATGGCGGCCATGCTGTAGCACCACCTTAAAGAAATTTTCAATCAAATGAATCGACCCCAGTGCTTCATTCTTTTTAAAGCCTGGTACTTATCGCTTTTATCGAACCGCTAAGTTACGGTGACATACACTCCAGCAACACTGGTTCTCAAGCGGTGACGGTGCACAAACACACACATCACGTGATTGAACAGACTATTGAATGTTGTAACACATCGCTAATCACAATGCACTTCTGCATCGTTTTTACACACACGCACACATATATAGACCAGTCTTCTTTCAGTTTCCGTCTACCAGATCCACTCACAACGCTTTTCCCGCCTGAGACTACAGTAGAAGATACTTGCCTAAGGTGCCACGCAGTGGGACTGAACCCAGAACCATATGGTTGGGAAGCAAACCTCTTACCACACCGCCACGCCTGGTGAAGGATTTGATCTGTCGACTGGCGTATTATCCCAAGTTTGTCTCTTGGTGGGTCTTTAGCGGATCCCACTCTGCTGTAGGTTAGTAGGTCTGGTCTTTAGTCAGGGGATGACATTGTCTCAGAATTCTAGAGCACCGGACAAAATGTTGGAACAATGTCTCACAAGGAGTGCAACGAATGGTGGAGGTGGCAGAGGAGATACATCCGTCGTCAACGTTTCTGATACGGGTTGATTGGAGGAGAAGGAGGAGAAGACGAAGGAGGGCGAAGATGAGGAAAAGAAGGGGAGTAGAGAAAGGGGAGGGGGAAGAGAAGAAAAAGAAGAGATCGAAAGCGGGAAGAGGAGAAGGAAGAAGAGGAGTAGTGAGGAAGAAGAAAGAGATGAAAGAGAAGATGGGAAAAAAGAAGAAGAAGAAGAAGAAGAAGAAGAAGAAGAAGAAGAAGAAGAAGAAGAAGAAGACAGGAACGAAATGAAGAAGAAGGTGAAGTATATGAAGAAGAAGATGATAACAGTAACGGCGACGAAGAAGAATATGAAGGAAAATAGAGAGATGAAGAAAGCACAACTTACCATTGTAATGTCAAAGCTGTTTGTTTCTTTTTGTCTCTCATGATTTGAGCAACGGTTTTCTTTGGAGCTTGTGAGTTATTATTATTGTTATTGTTATTATTGTTGTTAGCGTTTTTGTTGGAATTATTAGTAAGCCTGGATCGAGATTTAGGTATCTCTGATTTTTCCCCGTCATCATCTTCATCATCATCGCCATCGTCGTCTTCGTCGTCGTCGTCGTCATCACCTGTGCTAACCTCATCATCGGAATATCCCGTCGCCAGATCTGAAAGATTACATTCAGGAATAAAAAGGGGGAAAATCGCTTTAAATGATATTTTGCAAGAAATTAGGTTATTATGTGTTTTTTTTTTCGTGAATTAGTAAAATCAGTGCTATCATACTAAATATTGTTCGGCAAAAACAAA
The DNA here is from genome assembly GCF_006345805.1 of Octopus sinensis. NCBI lineage: Eukaryota > Metazoa > Mollusca > Cephalopoda > Octopoda > Octopodidae > Octopus > Octopus sinensis. The sequence continues at coordinate 37,516,232 of NC_043012.1, forward strand.
AATAATTAATTCATTAAAACTCTAGCGGTAATAAAGAGAAATAATTATTACTGGTTGATTCTGGTAAAAAATGACAGGGGAGATAACTACGAAATTTTGATTAATTAAAACTATATCTGTAGGGAGGAGAAATAATATTTGATGATTAATTCTGGCAAAGAAAAGCAAGAGAGATTATCGTGAAATTCTGATTAATTAAAATACAGTCAAAATGAGAAATATTTTTAATGATAAATTCTAGTAAAGAAGGATAGGGGAGATAACCAAAAACATTTTAATTAATTAAAGTTAATTAAATCTAGATAAACTATGCTAATGTGGTGGGTGAATATGACCTTTGATGCTACAGTGACAACTTCGAACATATTTCGACTTCATTAAACCTCTTCAGCGAGTGTAATTGCAAGCATAATTTCGTCATATATATACCTACTATAGATCTTTTGAGGATGCGGTTTACCAAGACAGACCCTATGAAAGCCCTAATGGTAGTCAAGCCTCCGGTGTGCATCTCACCTTCCCCGTTATGTATCTCTCATTGTTTTTTAAATTCTGGGAAAACGGCGAAAACTTTTTCCATACGCTTCGCTTAAATCACCAAACATTTTCTCGGAAACAACAGGATGACTGGGGATAATAAATTTTGTTGCTCCCATTACGAAGAATCTTTTTAAAATAGGGAAGCATTTTAGAGAAGTTTCTTCTCTATGGCTGCCATGACAGTCTTTGATAACTCGAAGGAACGAAGACCATAAACAGATAGCAGTGATCCACTTGATCTATGAAATGGGGACATTTTTATATGCACTCTTTTATGAGGCCCTTCAAAAATCCCCGAGTTAAGTTTTTCCAAGCCTAGTCCTGAATTTTCTGCTAAAGTAGAAATATTCTATGTTGAATATCTTAAAAGGGACTCGGTGATTTGTCTTTCTATCAACTAAATATTTATTAAAAATTTTTTTCCAACTTTCATGTTTTCTCTTAAAGTTCACCCTTTTCTGATTTTGCAGTGCCAAAGAAATAAAATGTGCGAATATTTCTTGTAGCCATTTTGGTAAGCAAGGAGAAAGTTCGCTATCATTAGATCTACACAAAACCGCCATTGATGCCATCGTTGTTCTCAAGACTACTCCTCTTTCATACTAATAGAGTTGAACAACTGGAATTCACATTATTTACATTTGACGGATATTTGTCCTCATCTTGATTTTTGTTAATACAACGTTTTGGCATATATACCCTTCAGCCGTCATCAAGTGTCTTGGGTATATGGCGTAATGGTTAAGAGCACTGGCTACTAACCCCAAGATTCCGAGTCCAATTCTAGTCAGTGACCTGAATAATAATAATAATAATAATAATAATAATAATAATAATAATAATAATAATAATAATAATAATAACAATAATAACAATAATAACAACAACATCGAAAAATACCTTAGGAATGAGAACCCAGGTAAGAAATTTCCCCAAGACACCTGATAAAGGCTGGAGGGTATATCAGCCGAAAGGTTGTGTTAACAACAAACATGATGAGGACAAATATCTGTCAAATGTAAATAATGTAAATAATGTACATAATTCCTCATCTCTTAAATATAGCACTGAGCTGGAATGCGGCCATATTTATTGAGTAAAAGAATTCATTTTAAACTCGCTTGCGTAGAAATATCAATAAAAAAACGCCATTCATTTGACTTATATTCTGATATATATGTATCTATTTTTTTCTCAAAAGGTCTCTTATATTATTGCAAGAACTTTGATAAATATTTGCCACTTTTCATTCTGTTCCATTCTACGTCATCAGGCATAACCGATTCCTAACAATCGTTAAGAAGCTCTGCTAGGAAATAAGGGATGGAAATGGTACCTCATTTGGGTGCGTAACAACTCTTCTTTCTGACTGAAAGTTCAGGATATGTCTATTTGCTTTCAATTAATGTCTTTTATTCTGACAAGTTTTTAGAATAGCAACTACTTTTATGATTATTCTTTTAATTAAGGTTTTCTTGAAAATCTCAGAATCTTGCTTGAGTAGCGGGCTTTCTACCATGCCATCCGTCTTCTTCAACTGTCTTGTACTTTCCTCCTGATTTTGGTAGTGCCAAGGAGGTAAACCTTTTGCAACAGCACTACTGCTCACTCTATTCCTATTTTTTAATATTCTTCTCAATATCTTTTGATATTGTCCCCAAGGTCTCGACGGTAATTGGTACCATCTTCACCTTTTTCATCTTCCACATTATTATTATTATTATTATTATTATTATTATTATTATTATTATTATTATTATTATTGTTATTATTATTGTTGTTGTTGTTGTTGATGTTATTATTATTATCGTTGTTGATGTTGTTATTATTATTATCATTATTATTATTGTTGTTGTTGTTGTTGCTGTTATTATTATCGTTATTGATGTTGTTGTTATTATTATCATTATTATTATCATTGTTGTTGTTGTTGTTGTTATTATTGTTGTTGTTGTTGTTATTATTATCGTCGTTGTTATTATTATTATTATTATTACTATTATTATTATTATTATTATTATTATTATTATTATTATTATTCAGTAGTTTTATTTTTATAGCGTGCTTTCACTTCACTACCGAGCACAGCTCTGTGTGCCTTGGGTATGTGCTGTGATTTGTTGTGATGCTCTGATGGTTATTGTATGGAAAGTGTTCTGCGTAGGATGTGTGCAGTGCCTAGTAGTGCAATTTTCTGTATGTTATATGTGTTTGTAAGTCCTGGTGTTTTTGTTATGTATTTGTCTGAATATTTTTTTATCATGCCTAATGCACCTACTATGATAGGAATTGTTTCTGTTTTCAGATTCCACATTCTAGTTACCTCTATTTCCAGGTCTTTGTATTTTGAGAGTTTCTCCATTTCTTTTAGAGACACGTTGTCATCAGCCGGTATTGATACATCAATTAGAAAGCATTTTTTTTCCTTCATGATCTCTGACAACTATATCTGGTCTGTTGGCCTTAATTTCTCTATCTGTGTGTATCGGCATATCCCAGAGTATGGTTGCTTTCTCGTTTTCTGTGACCTTTTCTGGTGTGTGCCTATACCATCTTTTTTCTGTTGTTATTCCATAATGTTGGCATAGCTTCCAATGTATGTAGGTTCCAACTCTGTCATGTCTGTGAATATATTCCTTCTTAGCCAAGACTGGGCAGCTAGAGATAATATGATTTATTGTTTCTTGTCCATCTCCACATATTCTGCAGTTACTTGTAATATTTCTTTTCATTACATGTTTTTGGTAATTTCTGGTGGGGAGGCTTTGGTCTTGTGCTGCAATTAAAAATCCCTCTGTTTCTGCTTTGAGTCCTGAACTTCTCAACCATTGCTGGGATTTTTCTTTGTCTATTTCTTTTGCGTTTAGTTTAGTCCAGTATTATTATTATTATTATTATTATTATTATTATTATTATTATTATTATTATTATTATTATTATCATTATTACTATTATTATTATTATTATATTATTATTATTATTATTATTATTATTATTATTATTACTATTATATTATTATTATTATTATTATTATTATTATTATTATTATTATTATTACATAAAATCAAGATTTTGTCTTTTTGAAGGGCTACAGTAAATTTCAAGTTTCTGTAGTTTTAGATATATTGCTGTGTCATTATAAACTTTAAAAAAAAATCTAAGCATTCTAGAAAGTCATATGACCATTCCGCACTTTAATTATTGTCCTCGTACTTATTGGTTTGTATTTGTGACATCATGAATGTTTAGAAAATATATTATTCTCCAACTAATCTAAAAATTCTTTATTAGCAATAAATGTCTTCCTTTATTGCCGTCGATTAGTTGTATTTTCCGCTGGACAAATATGGTGTTTCAGTCAGACATATTTATTGAAATACTGTGTCTTCGTTTAATCTGTAAACTAGATGGAGTCAATACATCTGCTTCTCATAATTATCTGAAACAAAAGCAGGATATTAATCAGCTAATCCTTATCTAAATATCTTGCTTATTCTCTATGGTACACACTAATTATTCGTTTTTCTACGCAGTGTAAGAAACGAAGGGCAAAAAAAAAAAAACTGTTACATATTACATAAAATATAGGATACACTCTAAAATGTTTCACATATACCACAGTTTATATTAAGATTGCATAGGTATATACATGCATGTATCCATCCATCTATCCATCCATCCACCTATCCATCCATCCATCCATCCATCATCCATCCATCCATCCATCCGTCCATCCATCCATCCGTCCATCCATCCATCCATCCATCCATCCATCCATCCATCCATCCATCCATCTATCCATCCATTCATCCATTCGCCTGTCCGTCCGTCCGTCCGTCCGTCCGTCCACCCATCCATCCGTCTATCCACCAATCCATCCATCAATCTATCCCTCCCTCCCTCCCTCCCTCCATACATACATACATATATAACGGGAAGGTTTATGAAAATAAACAAAAGACGAAGGCAGGTGGAGTATAAACAAACAAATGTATTAGTATGGCGCTCAGGAATAGAAATAAAACAAGTCGTTTACGTTTCGAGCCTACGCTCTTCGACAGAAAGATACACAGAAAAGAAACCAGGAGAGAAATAAGGTGAGAAAAAAATGCGTGTAGGAGCTAATGGTCTATCATGGCGTTCTGATTTCAGGCAGAAGTCAGAGGTCAGAGGTCAGACGTTAGACGCTAGAGGGATAGTAGGGGAGATAACAGGGTCAAGTGACTTCCAAAACGAAGGTGGTCCCAACACGAAGGTGCGTGTGTGTATAAGAGAGTATGTATGTGCGTGTGAAAGAGGGCTGGTGGTCTGGACGTGTGTATGTATGTATGTGTGGATGTGGAGATATGGGGATGGGTGTGTGGGTGGTGTGTGATGTGATGTGTAATGTCGTATGGTGTAGTGTAGAGAGAGATGAGGGGGAGGGGAGGAGGAGGGAGGAGAGGGGTAGATGAGGGAGGATATATATATATATATATATATATATATATATAGAGAGAGAGAGAGAGACGCACATACATACATATATGTATGTGTGTGTGTGTGTTTGTCAGCATGTATATGTTAGTGATAACCGCCACCGCTTAAAATCCAGTGTTGGTTGGTCTCCGTTCCCCTAACAGCGCGGTTTGGCAAAAGAACCGATTGAATAAATAGAATAAGGATCAGATTTAGAATATGTGCTGAATCGATTTGTTCGACTAACCCAGAAACGCGGCGCTCCAGCATGGTCGCAGTCCAGTGACTGAAACAAATATTGCAGTAAAACAATATATACCATTACGGCAATTACTTTATCCACCCCGACTGTTAAAATGCTATTAATACCCCCATTAGTTATCTCAAGTGCACTCGCAACACGGTCTGAAATCCCGTAACCAAATCACGCTAAATCTCTCCAAAGTTAAATCGACCGTTTTAAAAGCCGTAGCTACTCTGAAATGTATTTGATTATTTGTTAAACGTTATTATTCCCGAATCATTCCAACTGACGGACAGATAGCCACAAGACTGCAACAGAATGATCTAGCACCATAGCGTTTGTCTAATAATCGTAGCAGTAGTAACCATTACAAGAAATTCTGCAACAACAGAATTATATATTTACTTTCAGCTTCGTTCTTTTTCCGGTCTGCTGGTGTCCTGTTTCGATTTCATGATTAATGGCAAGCAATTTGATTTCCGTACTCGTTAATGCAAGTATATCAACAAACGAGGTTTAGGTTTGGCGATTCGGCAATGCTTTTTAAGTGGGCACTAATTTGTTAGAGTCACAATGGTCAAGGGCATTATATTCCGGTCGACAGTCAACTAATCAATATTCGTTTGCAGTTCACATACTGTGTAAAGCGTCGATCAGGATGTAAACTTAAGACTGCACGCTAGGATATCTATCATGGTGGAAAACAATCAGACGTGTCCGTTAGTTTCTTCTGAAGGTTTGTGTATTTTAGCTGAAGCATAGTTAGAAAACCAGCGTCAGTTGAAAACAACGGAGTTGGCGTTTCTAACCGTGGTATCAGTGTTTAAAATGTTAATCCCAGACCAGGATTAATCCTAGATCTAGGTTAATCCAAGAACTGGAATAATCCTAGTTCTGGTTTAATTTTACATCTTGAGTAATCCTAGATCTGGATTAATGCTATTTCTGGATTAATCTTAGAACTGGATTAATCCTAGCTCTGGTTTAATATTATATCTGGATTAATCCTAGATCTGAATTAAAACTGGGTCAGTTCGGATAAAGTAGAATGGTTTCTTCTATTTCCTAATACAGATCTTAACAGGAATACCGTTGTGTATGACATTTATAATGCAAACATTTAACGGCACCGGCCGTTATAGTTTGTCTCTGAGAAACTTCTCGAAGAGACTCACGTGCTAACGAACTCCGGGTTTCGACCAGAATGTGGAGGATTGTCAGACACACCGTTTCGACCTGATTTGGTCGCCTCAGTGACGAATATCCAAGACATTCTCAGTGAAGCCGACAAATGTTTTTGTTTTCGACATAGAAATCGGTGAACAAAGCATTTACTTATCTGTGCGCCACCTGGCCATGCGAGAAGTAAGTCAATCCACGCACTTGAAGTGGCATTACATCATGGGTTACATTGATTTCAAATTTTGGCACAAGGCCAGTAATTTCGAGGGAGGGGACATGTCGATTACATCGACCCCAGTGATCGACTGGAATATATTTTATCGATACCGAAAGGATGGAAAGTAAAGACGACCAAGGCGGAATTTGAACTCAGAACCCATAAGACGGACAAAATGCCGCTAAGCATTTTGCTCGGGGTGCAAACGATTAAACGGTTCTGCCTGCGACCGCTTTAGGCGCATTATGCATTGTATTAGGAGCTAGAAGTAACTGGAAGTGTCCAGAAATAGGAGACAACTGTGGATTAGGATAAAATGGGATGAAATAATCCAACTTGGATACTAGATTATAAAATATCGTTTCTAAGGCGCAAGAGTGGCTGTGTGACAAGTACTTGCTTACCAACCACGTGGTTCTGGGTTCATTCCCACTGCGTGGCACCTTGGGCAAGAGTCTTCTACTATAGCCTCGGGCCGACCAAAGCCTTGTGAGTGGATTTGGTAAACGGAAACTGAAAGAAGCCCGTCGTATATGTATATATATATATATATATATGTATGTGTGTGTGTGTGTGTGTGTGTGTTTGTGTGTGTGTGTATGTTTGTGTGTCTGTGTTTGTCCCCCAGCATCACTTGACAACCGACGGTGGTGTGTTTACGTCCCCGTAACTTAGCGGTTATATATATGGAAGAAGAAGGTCACAAATTGGATTAAAACTTACTACAGCTGTTCCAGTGCCTGCAGTCATTTTCAAATAGTTCAGATAACGGGCAAGGGGACACAATAACATCGCCAATAAATCCCCTTTACATCCTAATCAATCCATCCCGATCAAGTTTTTCCCGGGTATGAACTTCTGCTCTCCGCATCTAACAGCCAGACCACACAGCAAACATTCCTATGACTTTCTTCAGATCAGTAATAATTACAACCTTTGCCTGTATCAATGGGGGGCGGGGATGAAACGCATTTTTACAACGTTTCTAGAAAGTGAACGGAACGACTTCCATAAAGAAATGGAATCGTGGTACTTCGAGTACAAGAACGCTGCAATCCCCAATATAGATAGGGCATTACGTTCATTCGCTAAAATAATTATAGCCGGATTAAAAAAAAAAAACCCATATCCCGCTTAGGAACATAAAAAATTACAACCGCAATTACAAACCAGAAATAACCAACCTTATAAATATCAGAGATAACTTCAAACATGATGAAATGAAACTTAGCGTAAGTAACAAGAAACATACTAAAATACATTAATAAATATAGAATCCATAAAACCCCCAGAGAACGAACAAAGGTTTTTAGTTCTCATAAACCGGAAATAGAGCAGTAAATTACTGGAGTGAGTAGCATCATTACCAACAACAATAACAACAAAATCAGCAAGGATCCCGATCTATTTCATGTCACACTAACAATCGCAAACACACACGCACGCACACACACACACACACACACACACACACACACACACACACACACACACACACACACACACACACATTGCAATATCCAGCAAGCAAACGTCTTTTGTAGATATTACTCGAAAATCAAAAGAAACTAGGCAGGAACATAACGCAAAGAATGGGGTCAGTCTCCATCTCGAAACACGATTTTGACACATTTTTTCTTTGATCTAACACTGAAATCATAAAAAGGGAAACCTAAAATCTCAAAGCCCTTAAAGGCCAAACGAAACCACTGCCCTGATGACGAACACCGAGAACCTAAAGAAAACACTATTCTGGTTATCATCTACCACTAACACCATCGATTTCTCTGCATCTGAAAGTTGGCAAAAAGTGTGAGGGTTGTCAGCTCAAGAGAGCAATCTCATTCAGGTCCGCCATTGTCTTCCTTCACCGTATACACCTTCGAACATTCTAGAAAGATATTCTTTAGCGTCGATCCCCGATACAATCCTTTTTTTTTCAATTTGAAACACCTCTTTAGATCACCATAGTCAATTAGCACAACACTCACGAGTATACATGATTACACCAATAACAAACAAAACCTACCTCATATACTATTTTATTTATCAGGGACACCCACAATGAGTTCAGTACCATTCTCTGCTTACGCACAACACACAACATCGTATTAATAAACAATGCCAGAAGCTGTCTAGCAAAGTGCCTGTTAGGTCGTCAAGCTTACGTACTCTACATTTCCAGAACTGAGTATTTCTTGAATGGAGAAGTACTTCAGATGTCTTTGTTCTTCCTTACACATTTAAGCTTATACCTATTCGACCATACTAACCCCAAAATATGCAGGCATGGCTCTGTGGAAAGAAGTTCGATTCCTAACCACATGGTTCCAGGTTCCACTGCATGGTACCTTGGGCAAGTATCTTCTACTATAACCGTGGGCCGACCAAGGCTTTGTGAGTGGACTTGGTTCACAGAAACTGAAAGAAACCTGCCGTACATATATATATATATATATATATATATATATATATATATCTATATATATATATATATATATATATATATATATATACATGTGTGTGTGTGTATATATATCTGCGTGTGTGAGTTTTTGTGTCATGTTGGTCTCCCTCTACCGCTTGACAACAGGTGTTGGTGTGTTTATGTCCCTATAACATTAGCGCTTCGGCAAAAGAGATCGACAGAATAAGCACCAGGTTTGAAATAAAACTACTGGGGTCGATTCATTTGACTAGAAATTCTTGAAGGTTAATGCCCCAGCTTGGCCGTAGTCTAATGACTGAAACAAATAAAAGACAAAACGATAAGATACACACACTGCTTCATACATGGAGGATAGAACGCTATCCCCAATGCATGCTGACCTAGTTACCCTGGTCTAGCATCGATCCTTTAGAAATCAGACCTAGTTGAATGCATCCAATTTTTACTAGTGATACCACAGAAAAATACATTACAGGCCAGCCTTAGACTCGAACTCACATCCCTGTGATTACGCGTCAAGTGCTTTACCATTAAGCTAAACTGCCACATAACGAATTCTTTTGCAAATTTTGAATTTAACGCTAAGTACCATATTGATAACACTAGTGAAACAACATCCATGAGCCTTGCCTCTTAACCACTCCAATTAGGGCCAACTATTAAGTAGTAACAACCTCACAGTGTCTTACATTCCAAGGTACACATATCACAAACACCACTCAGAAACATGCTTAATCCATTGATTCTTCTTATCAAATCCACTTCACAGACCAACTAAAACTGAACACATTCTTTTGTATCTTCGTTTTACACTGCAAGGTCAGCAGGAAAGCGCGGTTTTCGCTATAAATGCCGTTCAACAGGTGTCCCATGGTATGTAGATCTGTGCCACACTGACACACTGTGAGGCTGGCGGTGTTGTATCCGCCAATTGTAGAATGTCACCTTGACTCTGTGAACACCTGTTCTTAATTGATTAAAATGTTTCCACTTTATCCGGCCTAAATCCACACCAGACGGTAACTGCTCTCATTTGCTGATACTTCCTTTGTTATCGAGGTTGATAGGCTATTATTTCTGGTTTCTCATTACGTTTGATATTACCTCACTAGTTGAGGTGTAAATTCCAAGGGTGATGGCACATGCAAGTAAGTTTCCTTCAACCTCAGGTAACCCTGAACAGCCTTTTCTACACTACTGAAAAATCCCTTTCGTGTGCGGTGACACCCAGGTGGTCAGCATAGACAAAGGCACTTTTGAGTTTGGCCATTCCAGTCTATTTACCACCTCAACGCCACAAAGAACGTTCAGTTTTCCAGATTACTTTCAATCAACCTTGAAATCCGGATCTCCTTTGTCCAGACCTCATTTGTCCGGCTCCACTTTGTTATTTCATAAATCCTTACTGAGCAGACTTGTGTGGTTGAATGTGACACATGCAGCCAAGAGAACACCAAAGGTTACAATGGCTGCCCTCTACGCTGCATATCATCATCGATGCGTTTCGTGATGTTGAATGCTTAGTTTGAGTCTGACTTTTCAGAACGAAATCTTGCTTTCTGTGATGAATCACTCATCGACTGGAATTGCTATTCTGTTGAAGATTAGTCATCCAAACTGCTTTTAGGTGCGGCTGAGAAGTGAGATCGACCTGTAAATTTTGGGGGTTGTTGATCTTTATCTAGTGTTAGCTGTGCCAGCAGATAAAGACCTTTTTCCGAGACCCTTAGGTGTCTACGTGGTTTTAGGCAATGACAGCACAATCGTAATATATTTCGGCTATTTGCATCGGTTCCGAAATACTTGATCCTCTCACTTGCAGTATCATCCGACCCGATTAAATTTCCTGGTCTAAAGCTTGAAAAGGCCGTATCGGGACCTTCCATGGCGAGTGGTTTCATACAGTCAACGTTTTTGGTGTATTTGTTGTGGTCTAGTTTGATCTGCTGGCTTTTCCCACTTTTATTATTCAGTAGCAATTGGTGATAACTTGGTTTGCAGTGACTTTTAGTTGATAAATGGGAGCTTCAAGGTCGTTCCGAATCAGACTTGTGACTGGTAAGCATTCCACTCGTATTAGATATAAAGATGGAAGCAGAAGAAGATGTGTTGAACATCACAGAGTTTTCATAAAGTGGAAATGTCTTAACTTCGCATGGATTTGGTCTAACCAAGGATACCAAGTGTAATGTCGAACCCCTTTCTGTAACTAAAGAACAACTCAGTCTTTGATTCTTCTGTTGGTTTATCTGTTATTGGATTCTCCTTGTTTGGATATTTTGAGAAATTGCACAAAGAATATGCAAGATTAGGCAAGATCCAAGATTTGATAGAGAAACAGGGCGAGTAATTTCGTGGGAGGGGTGTCTAGTTGATCACATCAACCCTAGTATTCAACTAGTACTTATCTTATCGACCCCGAAAGGATGCAAAGTAAAGTCGACCTCGGCGGGATTTGAACTCAAAACGTAAAGAGAGACAGAATGCTGCTAAGCATTTTCCCGGCGTGCACACACACACACACACACGCACACACACACACACGCACGCACGCACACACACACACACATTACAACCAAGCTGCCTTCAATCCGGCAACCAATCAGCGTCGCCGACCAATCAGGAGCAGTCAGCGTGTCTATTGTGACTATATAAAGACTTGGCAAGGTCAGCAAGCTTGGAAAATGGTGTCACATGAATTGACTGAAGCAAACAAACAAGCACGTGTCACTGCATGTCAAAGTCTGCTCTGGCGAAGCCGAAGATTCGATTGGTTGGAGTCAGTAATCGCTATGGATGAAAAGTGGGTACTGTACTCCAACGTGAGGCACAGACGATCCTGGTGTTGCAAAGACCAACAGCCAAAACCTTCACCTAAAGGACTGCTTGTGCAAAAGAAGGTTATGTTCTCAGTTTGGTGGGATTGCCGTGGTGTGATCATGTTGGATCTTCTTCTACGCAATACCACCATTGATAAGGATGTCTACTGTGAACAAATCGATCGTCTAAAGATCGTCCTGGCCGAAAAACGCTCAAATTTGAAGGAGATAATTTACCCCCAAGACAACACGCCCGCACATCGTGCAAAGAAGACATCAGAGAAGCTGAAGGAGGTTGGCTGGGAGATTATGGTGAACCCACCGTATTCTCTTGACCTTGCCCCTTCTGACTACCGCTTATTCTCTGCCTTGCAATGCGCGATTGGCGATACAGAGTTCGAAAATGAAGATGTGAAATCGTCCCTTTACGACTTTATTGATTCTTTGAATCAATAAAGTCGTAAAGGAACGATGGATGAAAGGATTCAAAACTTTGCCTGAAAGATGGCAAAAGGCGATCGATAACGAAGGGGATTACCTTTTGGATCGATCGTTTTCTTAATTGTTAATAAAGTGGTATGTTAAAAACACACGACGGACTTCTTTCAGTTTACCGTCTGCCAAATCCACTCATAAAGCTTTGGTTTACCGTAGACTGCAGTAGAAGATACTCGCCCTGTGTGCCACGCGGTACAACTGAACCCGGAACCATTTGGGTGGGATGTAACCACAGGAATCCGGGTCCGGTTGTCTGCGCCTATTTGTTGTGAAATTTTTTTAGCGATTAGTCAGAGGATTGTTAAGCATATCTGGAATGTGAAGGGTGTTCTATGTTATCACGATGAGTGGTGAACGTGTTGAGTACATGCTACGTGCATTTGGTCATATTATGTAATGTCGGGCGGTGATTGAGTAGAATTACTTTACCGTCATCAGTAGAATCTTCTATTGAAGACTGTAGAGTAATTTATATTATTAAACCAGAAATCGGGCGATCTAGATCTAACCTCAAAATTTTTCTAAATCTCTTTCATTCATTTGCTCGCTTTCAGCCTTGTCCTAATGAAGTATAATTTGAAGTGGTTTTTAGAGCCTTTTAACGCCTGTCTCTAGCGTGTAGGTGTTGTTTCTCAGTACCTTTAATTATACAATTCTATATTTAAGATATCAGGAATTATCTACAATATTTACATTATTTACATTCGACGGATATCTGTCCTCATCTTGTTTGCTGTTAACACAACGTTTCGGCTGATATACCCTCCAGCCTTCATCAGGTGTCTTGAGGAAATTTCGAACCTGGGTTCTCATTCTTTTCTTCTTCTTCTTCTTCTTCTTCTTCTTCTCTTCTTCTTCTTCTTCTTCTTCTTCTCTTCTTCTTCTCTTCTTCTTCTTCTTCTTCTTCTTTCTTCTTCTTCTTCTTCTTCTTCTTCTTCTTCTTATTATTATTATATTATTATTATTATTATTCAGATCACTGCCTGTAATCGAACTCGGACCTCGGGGGCTTGCAGCCCGCGCTCTTAACCACTATCTTGTGATCAACTAGCACCCCTCCACCGCTAATTCTGCTTTCTTTGTGTCAAAATTTGGAGCAATTATGATATTAGAAGGTGACTGCATAGAAATACATTTGTCTGAGTAATGTTAATTTATTTGATGATGCTGTTTAGATTCAGATCAACTTTGATTGAGGAGACCCATGATCAAAAACATTTTCACCATGACCACCCAGAGATTTTACTTGCATACTAGGAACCTATGACCTCATTATCCTACGTGTCATTTTGTAAGACGGTGGAATATCATTTGAAAGAGATTGAACTCCTACGCTTAGACACCTTCGTTGGCTTAACGACTGATGACTGTTGTAGTAGGTGTATGTAAAGTATGTGAGGTACAGAAAGTTGTACTGTATGAGTACGTGAGATTGTAATGAAATGCAATTCATCTACAACACACGAAATTCTCTCTTCTTTAACTTGATAAAGAGCTTCTAGCTCGAAACATTGCATCTCTCTTTTTCCTCAGGTTTACTACATTTATTTAAATGACCACCCACAACCTTCTGTTGTATTACCTGCTATTGCATGGTGGTCTCTCTTAGAAAAAACACAACACTTTAAAATGTATAAATAGCTGGGCACTGAGGAGTTCACAAATTCGATTTTAATCGTACAACTGTTCAGTTGTTACTTGTGGCTTAATGAACACAAAGCTTCTCCTTCGAGGTAAATCGAGAATAAAGTTAATCAACAACCAATAGAGATCCTCCCAAGAAAAGACTCATCACACAAAACTGACACCGGAAATCTTGTTCGTTTTAATAAGGAGCGCTCTGGAGTTGGAGGTGTGGTGTGAGACCTTGGGCAAATATTTTAACAATCTTCATAGCTGAACCTTTGTAATTTAACCATGTGAACTTTAATAGCAACAATAATAATACCAATATGATAATGAAGATGATGATAACAACAACAACAACAACAACAATAATAATAATAATAATAATAATAATAATAATAATAAATAATAATAATAATAATAATAATAATGACTTCAAATTTTAGCACAAGGTCAGCAAGTTCGTGGGGAGGGGTTAAGTCGATTGCATTGAACCCCAGTGTTTCACTGGTACTTAGTTTTGTCGATCCCGAAAGGATGAAAAGCAAAGTCGACCTCGGCGGAATTTGAACTTAGAACGTAGTGACGGGCGAAATACCGCTAAGCATTTTGTCCAGCGATCCGGCTCGTCCCTTAATAATAATAGTAGTAGTAGTAGTATAGTAGTAGTAGTAGTAGTAGTAGCAGTAATAATAATAATAATAATAATAATAAAATAATAATAATAATAATAATAATAATAATATAATAATAATAATAATAATAATGACTTCAAATTTTAGCACAAGGTCAGCAAGTTCGTGGGGAGGGGTTAAGTCGATTGCATTGAACCCCAGTGTTTCACTGGTACTTAGTTTTGTCGATCCCGAAAGGATGAAAAGCAAAGTCGACCTCGGCGGAATTTGAACTTAGAACGTAGTGACGGGCGAAATACCGCTAAGCATTTTGTCCAGCGATCCGGCTCGTCCCTTAATAATAATAGTAGTAGTAGTAGTAGTAGTAGTAGTAGTAGTAGTAGTAGCAGTAATAATAATAATAATAATAATAATAATAATAATAATAATAATAATAATAATAAAAATAGCCAGGCTTGTCCATTGGACACTCTGCAACTGGTATGGACTTGACAGAGCAACAAATTGTACGACCACACACCTGAAGGCATTGTCGAAAATAGAAATGGAAAGATCCTATGGGATTTTATGATTCAGTGCGACCATGAGATTGAGAATAGGAAGCCGGACATATTCTTAATTGAGAAAGAAAACAAACTATGCTGGATCATAGATATAGCATGCCCAGCTGACAACAAGGTATGCGATAAAGAAGAAAGAAAAGTCGAGAGATATGACAGGTTAGCTTGGGAGGTTAAGCAGTTGTGGTCGATGAAAAAGGTAGCAGTAGTACCAATAATTGTCGGAGTCCTAGGAACAGCGAGCAAAAATCATTTCGAAAAGTACGTGGAACAAATAGGGACGGCAATAAGAGTGGAGCACTTACAGAAAACAGCACTGCTTGGAACCACTCGAATACTCCGGAAGGTGCTCAAAAAATAAGAGGTGTTGCCTTAGTTCACTGGTAGTGAACAGCTGACACTGTAGCATTTCTCCCGGCGTGCTAACAATTCTGTCGGCTCGCCGCCTTAAAATATATTCTTTTCTACTCTAGGCACTGGAGGGTGCCAGTCGATTAAATCGATCCCAGTACGCAACTGGTACTTAATTTATCGACCCCAAAGGGATGAGAGGTAAAGTCGACCTCGGCGCAATTTGAACTCAGAACGTAAAGACAGACGTAATACCTATTTCTTTACTACCCGCAAGGGGCTAAACACAGAGAGGACAAACAAGGACAGACAAACGGATTAAGTCGATTAAATCAACCCCAGTGCGAAACTGGTACTTAATTTATCGACCCCGAAAGGATGAAAGGCAAAGTCGACCTCGGCGGAACTTGAACTCAGAACGTAACGGCAAACGAAATGCGGCTACGCATTTCGCCCGGCGTGCTAACCATTCTGCCAGCTCGCCGCCTTTTTATAATTCTAAATAATAATAAAAAATTTCTGAATTTCAAAAAAAATACCCAACATAGTCAATAATCTCTGCTTGTAGCAGAATATTTACCTAAATTGGTAAACAGGACTTCAAATACGGGAAAATCTGTTATTTACACTTTACAGCAATGAGTTAGACAGAAAACGCTGCAGGACTCCTGCTATGATTACCCCCTGCCGGCAATTCATTGTTTCTAGTCTCAGCGATAATCTTTCTAGTTTCTACCACGAAATGAATGATTTTTGTTTTATTCCTGATAAAAAAAAAACAACACAAAATGATTTCTTTCTTTCTGTCATTAAAAGTAAACGTCCGCGTCTTTGTCGTCGTCATCGTCATCGTCGTCATCGTAATCGTTGTCGTTGTCTTTGCGGTTATTGTTGGGATTGGTTGTGGTTATTGCTGTAGTTGCTGTTAATAATAAAAAGCATGGCAGGAGTTGTTTGATCAGGACGGAGAATAAAACCAGGTTAAAATATAGGATACGACGACTGAGTAATAGAATAATAAATAGATTTGTTTGGCGGTGGTTGGGACCATTGATGTGTTCGATAAGGCACGACCCGGGGTTAAACAATGACAGCAGCAACAACAACAACAACAACAACAACAACGACAATGGTTGCAAGTATACTGGTGTGCTTATGAGGTATACCACGTGACTTCCTAGATTTAGCTGAAATCTTGCTGCACGGCCCGTGGGCCAGTGTCTTTCACAATGGCCGCAGGTCGACCGCGGCAATATGGGCGAGTGTCGATCAAGGGCCCTCATGATTGAATTCGGGTGACGGGGAATTTGTGGAAATGGCGCCGGACTAACGGTTGATTCTGGAGTTGATTCGTTCTTGGACTTAACAGCAGCACCAGGCCTACGGGTGCCACTAGTGGAGTCTCTGTGCCTGTCTCTCTCTCTCACTCTACATACGTGTGTGAGTACGTGTGTATGTATATACATATATATATATATATATATATATATATATATATATATATAATATATATATATATATATATATATATATATATATATATATGCAAAGAGTTAGCACGTTTAAGGATTTATGACAATTGTTTCGGTACCATTCTGTTGTTAATGGCATAATGCCATTGCATGCAAAATTTCCATGTGAAAAGTTACGAAATATTTGCGCTATTAAATAGAGTGGCAACAAAAGATAAGCTCTTACGTACGTACATACGTAAAATAGACGTGCCTAGCATGTCTAAGTATGCTTGACCACTAAGAGTATCTTCCAAGAAAAAAAAAATGGTTCTGTTAAACAGCTTGATGGCTCTCCACACCAGACATTAATCCTCGGTAAATTGAATGCTTAGTCCATATAAGAAAGGATTTTCTGGTGCCCAGGAAACAGTTATGTCAGTTCACTGAGCTATTCAGCTTAAACTGGGCTTCGTCTGACCTCACAAACTCTTCATCCTCATCTATCGTATGTTGAAACCACTCACAAAACTAGATTCTTCAATCAGGATCGTCATCGTTAGTAACCCTGGAATGTAAGCTTTCTATTCAACTCTTAAGATTTTTTATCGCTTATTCCAGTCTCGCTTACATATTGTGCGGTAGACTTCTGTGGTGAGTGTGTGAAATGTTCCACACCGGATCCCAGGAAACAGCATTTGTTACCATACGTGGCTCGCCGGATTTTCCCTTTTGAACATCATACTTGGTATCGTCTGTTTCGAACTTATCAATCACGTATCTGTGAAATTGTCAGGCGTGTTGGAAATTCTGTACCATACTCACGCTTCCGTTGTTATTGAACTTTAACAATATTCTCAAATACGAAATCCAACTTTAAAGTGATCTTACGTTTCTTAAACGACAACTGTACCTCAGCCATTTTGTTACAGTTGTCCACAATACCATCAGAAAGTCATTAGAAAGTTCCCAGATATTTTAATCTCAAAATAATGCCCATTGAACATTTCATACATTTCCAGTATCACAACAGTAAAAATCATGGTATTTTTAAAATGCAAAATCCTTTGAAAGTTTTTCATTAAAATTTGAAAAAATAAAATCCTTTTTAAAGCCAACTATATCGACAGAGGCCAAAAAAAAAAAGGGTAAAAAAAGTGTGAAGGTAATTTGAATGTAGTAGTGTGTATGTATTTTTTGGCAGATTCTATATATGTGCATTATATCTATCTATCTATCTATCTATCTATCTATCTATCTATCTATCTATCTATCTATCTATCTATCTATCTATCTATCTATCTATCTATCTATCTATCTATCTATCTGTATATATGTTGCAAAGTACATTTCTTAATCGCACCACCAAGCCTCGGTCTAAATAAGTTTTCAAATCTTTAAGTTACTACTAAAATTAATAGAATTCTAAATAGTTCGAAAATTACATTTAAAATTATTTTGCTGTATCAGGAGACAAATCCATACTTTTAATTATAAATAAAAGTCTAATTATAAATATCCCGCTAATTATAAATAGAACTGCTGATATAATTAATATTTCTGGATATGTTTATTTTTGTGATATCGTTTGATATTGTATTTAGCCGATATCGCATCGATCGTTTTAGTTTTAGGCGCATATGTGTGTTTATATAAGTCTACATACGTGAATGAGTCACTATGTACACACACACACACACACACACACACACACACACGCAAGTAGATCACACCCAACACTCATATATGTATGAATATACTACTACTCTCTCCCTCTCTCGTCTCGTCTCTCTCTCTCTCTCTCTATATATATATATATATATATATATTTCCTTATTGCCCACAGGGGCTAAGCATAGAGGGGACAAACAAGAACAAACAAAGGGATTAAGTTGATTATATCGATCCCAGTGCGTAACTAGTACTTATTTAATTGACCCGGAAAGGATGAAAGGCAAAGTCGACCTCGGCGGAATTTGAACTCAGAACGTAGCAGCAGACGAAATACCTATTTCTTTACTACCCACAAGTGGTTAAACACAGAGAGGACAAACAAGGACATACAAACAGATTAAGTCGATTACATCGACCCAGTGTGTTACTGGTACTTATTTTATCGACCCTGAAAGGATGAAAGGCAAAGTCGAACTCAGCGGAATTTGAACTCAGAACGTAGCGGAAGCCGAAATACCACTAAGCATTTCGCCCGTCGTGCTAACGTTTCTGCCAGCTCGCCGCCTTCATATGCATACACATATATATATATATATATATATATATATAATATATATATATATATTTATATATATATATATATTTATATATATATATATATATATATATATATATATATATTATATATATATATATACATACATACATACATACATACATACATACATACATACATACATATATATATACATATGTATATATATATATATATATGTGTGTGTGTGTGTGTGTGTGCGTGTGTGAGTGTCTGTGTGTAAACAGATTCCAAGAGAACTGTTATCTATCTATCTATCTATCTATCTATCTATCTATCTATCTATATATACACACATATAATTTATACACATGAGTGAGTTTGAATTTGTGTGTGTGTGTGTGTGTATGTAATTTATAGAGAATGATTACGATAAAAATATGATTGTATGTGTCAGATGTGGGAAGTGGAAATAACGGTGAAGGACGAAAAGAGGAGAAAAAAAAAGTCACGTATAAACTCGTTTCATCAGCCAAGACTATCTTCCCAGAATCATGGTGGTTTCGGCGCTTAGGAAAATTTGTTTTTGTTGATTGCACACACACACGCACGGCCACACACGTCCGCACGGCTACACACGTCCGCACGGCCACACACGTCCGCACGGCCACACACGTCCGCACGGCCACACACGTCCGCACGGCCACACACGTCCGCACGGCCACACACGTCCGCACGGCCACACACGTACGCACGGACACACACACATACACACACACACACACACACACACACACACACACACACACACACACACACACACACACACACACACACACACACACACACACACACACACACATATATAAAGGGTGACCTAGAAAGTTACCCTCTGAGTCACAAGTCCGGGAAACGTTGTTTAAGGAAGACCAGCAGTCGCCCATGCATATCAGCATCTCCTCTCCACGCCACCGATGTTATCCAAGGGAAAGGCAAAGGGGCCGATACAGCTTGGCACCTGTGACGTCGCAGCTCATTTCTACAGCCATACATAAGGCAAATAAATCGAATATTCGCGATTTGGATTTCCAAAACAGCGCGGTGCAGCGAGTTCTTGTGCAAGAGCCTTATTTCAAGTTCCTTTGCAATCATTTCGACAAATGCCGTGTGTCACGCAGTGCACCTGTGCTGGTTATGTCCATTTAATGGAGAGAATGACCTAATGTACAGCACAATTCTTTTGAACATTATAAACAAATCATCTGCGCAGATTGTTCAGCAAAAAGTAACGGAATCCTCTTTTTGTGTTTACGACAGAAAAGTCCACGATATGTTTACCTATGTTAGTGTTTTTATACCTGTTGCGTACAGCCAGAATTTTTCTCAACGGCAAACAGCTGTGACTACGGCCTCTTTGCGGACTAAATGTGTTCCCTTCAGGACAGATAGATAAACAGACAGACAGTCAAACAGGCAAGCAGGCAGACAAGAAGGCAGACAGGTAGACAGACAGACAGATAGATAGA
>NC_043012.1:37541996-37544496 GCF_006345805.1 Octopus sinensis
ATGTATGTATGTATGTATGTATGTTTGCATGTATGTATGTTTGTGTGTATGTATGTATGTATGTATGTATGTATGTATGTATGAATATATACATGTATGTATGTATGTATGTATGTATGTATGTATGTATGTATGTATGTATGTATGTATGTATGAATTTATGTATGTATGTACATGTATGTATATGCATGTATGTATGTCATTGTTCAGTTTTATTTCAAAATTTCTTGCCAATAAAGAACCGGTTTCTAACCCAGATCCAAGGCTACTTCATTGGAATTTCAACATCAACAACAGGGTATTTTTGTATGTATGTATGTATGTATGTATTTATGTATGTATGTGTGTGCAGATTTGTATGTTTTACGTATGTATTCTCACGCATATAGCATGAGAATACATACATATCTAGACATGCTCATATATATTTGAATGATAAACTTCTGGAAAGTTTTACAGATTTTTACAGTTCCAGTGATGGATTGGATCTGTAGTCTTCGAATTAGCTTTCTCCTTTCTGGTTTTGAGAAGCCTAATTTCTCAAGATTGGTATTTAGGTAGTGTGTTTATGTATGTATTATATATGTATGTAAAGGCGCGTAGCTTAGTGGTTAGGGGTATTCGGTTCACAATCTTAACATTGTGAGTTCGATTCCCGGCGACGCATTGTGTACTGGAGTAAGACATTTTATTTCAAATTCATCCAGTCCACTCTGGCAAAAATGTGTGGTACCAATAATTCAAAATGAGTGGTACCAATAATTCAGCTGGAACCCACGTCGACGTAAGCGACGGAATGCCAGGGTTCTGTGTGTATGTATGTATGCATGCGTGTGTGTGTGTATGTTGTGCGTGTGCATGTATGCGTATGTGTATGTGAATGT
Source organism: Octopus sinensis (assembly GCF_006345805.1). Lineage (NCBI taxonomy): Eukaryota > Metazoa > Mollusca > Cephalopoda > Octopoda > Octopodidae > Octopus > Octopus sinensis. The sequence continues at coordinate 37,542,881 of NC_043012.1, forward strand.
GGTGTGTGTATGTTTGCGAACCGAATGCGACGATAACTCCACCTACATCACTTACACGACCACTCTTAGCATTTTCTCCTCTACCCGCACCTCAATCATCATTATCATCATCCTCATCATCACCATGATTGCTACTAACATCACCGTCATCATTATCAGCATCATCTTCATCATCACCTCCACCTCCACCTTCCACCTCCACCACCACCACTATCACCACCGTCATCATTATCATCGTCATCATTATCATTACCTTCGTCGTCGTCGCACTCGTCATCATCAACCTCCTCCTCTCCCTCCTCCTCTTCCTCCTCCTCCTCCTCATCATCTTCTTCCTACTCCTCCTCCTCATCATAACCATCAACATCACCATCATCGCCATCCTCATAATAATGCTTAATCCTTTTAAGTATCTATCAGTGACCGTGTGTTGATCAGCGCCCTCTACCGGCTGATTACAATGACGAGTTGTTTCAGTCTAAACAGCTTCGGCTTTCGTTAAAGGTTATCAGCGTCAAACAATAAACAATTTACCGAATTTAAATGTCAGACAAGCTTTTCTCCGACCAATTTAATTAGCATTACCTGATTTAGACAGGTGTAGACATGTTACATTTAATGCAAACCACATTCGACTTATTACAGCAGAACATTCTAATAAATCAATGAGGCTTTTTCTTTGACAATAAAATATAATAGCTTTTTATTTTTATATATATTTCTATAGACTCGACTGATTTTTTTTATCTTATAACTAGTTTCAGTTATTGGACTGCGGCCATGCTGGGGCACGACCTAGAAGGGTTTTGAATCGAACAAATCGACCCCAAATCAACTTAGTCTATCGGTATCTTTTACCGGAGCGCTAAGTATCGAGGATATAAGCAAACCAGCAAAAATTGACAGGTGGTCAAGGGACAAACACATACACATAAAGTTACACACAAATAAATACTCACACACACACACACACACACACACATCTTTTATCTTTTACTTGTTTTAGTTATAAGGCTGTGCCCATGCTGGAGGCACTGTTGCCTTGAAGAATCTTTTAGTCAAATGGTTCGACAACAGTACTTATTTTTTAAGGTCTCTTGCCGAACCACTAAGTTACGGATACGTAAACATACCAATACCGGTTACAAAGCAGTAGCGGTGGACAATTGCAGACGCAAAGAAACACACACACACAGACACACACAAGACGGGCTTCTTTTAGTTTCCGTCTATCAAATCCAGTCACAAGGCCTTGGTAGAAGAGACTTGCCCAATGTGTCACGCAGTGGGACTGAACTCAGGATAACACTGTTTGCAAGCAAGCTGCTTAACCACACGACCAAATTTGCTTAAGTTTTCCAATAATTTAGAAAAGCCATAATTTCTATCTAGAAATTATGTTCTTAAAGATGAATTATATATTTCGTATTTGAATGTTAGTATTTAACAGGAATGGATGTGTGTTTAGGAAACTCGCTTTGCAACCGCGTGTACATCTACCTTCTTTTATTCATTTACTTGTTTCAGTCATTTGACTGCGACCATGCTGGAGCAATGTCTCGAAGGGCTTTTAGACGAACAAGTCGAACCCGCGACTTAATTTTTTCAAAGCCTAG
>NC_043012.1:37551186-37603078 GCF_006345805.1 Octopus sinensis
CCCACTACTGACTTGGTCACCTAGATAACGAAGCTATCAACTACTTCTAGTTTTTCCTCTTGGAAAGTGACTGAAGTTATTTTCTGCAGATTTTCGGAGTTAATGCTCCTGAGCATCTGCCACATACAAAAACTATCTTCCCAGTTAGCCTACCTTTGACATTGCTGCACCTCTTATGTGTCCATAGCTTACACTGGGTACATCTTATAGAGTTTCTACCTACACCTTTTCTACAGATCGAGCAGGGCCATCTTCCTGAAGACATTTGTGGATTGTCTACCTTCCTACTTATTAGTTCCTACTTATATATATATATATATATCTACATATATATATATATATATATATATTATATCTACATATATATATATATATATGGACAGAGAGAGAGAGAGAGAGAGAGAGAGAGAGAGAGAGAGAGAGAAAGAAGACAAATAGAGCGGGAGAGAGAAAAGAAAATGAGAGTAATTTGATGATACTCCATTAAGTGTTACATACTTTTCAATGCTTCACAACACGACTTCATACTGCAGATGCAACCAGTAGATGCCGCTTATAGGGCCAGTATGAAGCAAAGATATCGATCATCAGATAGTCAAAAAACATACACCACGCTGGCACTCTATGCTACAACTACTGCCTGCATCTATTGTGTAACATCATGCATTGCTGAAACATATGTAACAATGGAAATAAAGGAGGACCAAGTCAATGTGCCATGTTCTTTTCTCTTATTAGTGCTGTGCTCTTTGTATTACATCATAGCCTACCATCAGATATAGCCAGCCTGTGTGCGCAAGCAACAGTGGAGTTTAACATGATTAACATTAGAGCTAAGTTTGTAAGATAATTAATCCTTTCTATTACGGGCACAAGACCTGAAATTATGGGTAAGGGAGCTATTCAATTACACCAATCACAGTGGTCAACTGCTACTTACTTTATCAACTCCAAAGGGGCAAAAGACAAAGAGGACCTCAGAAAGATAAGACCGGAAGAAATGTCAGTAGGCATTTTGTCTACCAGACCACCACCTTGATTTGCACAATAATTAATAAGATTTAATTTATTCTATGGCAAGAAAAGCACAACCGATAAAGTGAAGAAGCAGTTTTTATTTCAAACCTTAAGCAAGTGTGCTCTACCAAAACCTTGGGTCAACTCAAAATCATATGAATGACATTGAATGGAGAGAGAGTGTGTGGAAACCAGTCAAGTATACTTATATCTCTTAATCCAGTTTAATACCATGGCTCAGATTAACCCTTTAGTCACTATGCTTCTTATGAAATACACTACCTTGTTTCAATTTATCATCACCATCACCATCATCGTTATTATTTAATGTTTGTTTTCCATCCTGGCATGTGTAAATTGATTTTAATTTTGATAATAACAAACATTTTAGGCCTTTTGTTACCATATTTCTGTTGAAATACAAATACACTCCATTTCAAGTAATTTCAAAACTAATGAAGAATTAGTCAAATAACTTGGTCCTTAAGCTTCGTTTGGAACATAAATTAACATGAAATTTTGATGGAAGGTTTGAATTTTGATCGCTTTAACACAGAAAGGTTGTATCCATTGACTACAAGGGGCAGCTCCATACAATTTGTTTCAAAAGGGTTTAAAGGAACGAAAAATACATTAACCTTCCACATTTTCTCTATGCTACCTTCTCTGCTTTTTCGCATTTTTTCTCTTACTCAATTTTTTTTTGTTCATTATGATATGTGGTTTGTGCCTAATGAATGTGTTTGAGATATTTCTCAACTTATGAAACTATTAATAGCACTTAAAGACATGTATTGCGTCCTTTAAATAAATTATATTTATCTCTCACCAGATGGAGTACTTTTTATGTTAATCTTTCTATCATATATATATATATATATATATATGCAATGGCCTTCTTTCAGTTTCCGTCTACCAAATCCAACCACAAAGCTTTGGCCAGCCCAAGGCTATAAGCAGAAGACACTTGCCCAAGGTGCGATGCAGTGGAACTGAACCCAAATCAAAGTGGTGCGAAGCAAGCTTCTTACCACACAGCCACCCCCTCACCTATATATATATATATATATATATATATATATATATATATATATATATATATATATATATATAAATGGAGTTAACCGCAGTGTTATTCAAATTCTTTTACTTACAACATGTTTCAAAGTTATCACTGGTATTATTCCAAAGAGAAGATTACGTTGTTTTACACCAATTCATTCCTTTGGAATAATACCAGTGATATCTTCAAAACATGTGTCGGAAGTAAAAGTATTTAAATAACACCTGCATTTAACTTTATTTATTTATTTATTTATATATATTATACAAAATATTTCACGTAGACCCAGAATTTCTACTTTTAAAAACAAGGAGTTGCACCCTTTTTACTTGTGTGATTTTTTGCTATCCTGGTAACTGTTTATATATTTTTTCTGTGTTAATTGTTAACAAGGGAAAAATACATACATCTATTTATTTATATATTATATATATATATATATATATATATATATATATATATATATATATATATATAGACACATATATTATATATATATATATATATATATATATATAGACACATTTATATATATATATATATATAATATATAGACACATTTATTTATTTACAGAAATAAGTGTCATTATTAAGCTGCTATTTAGAGCATAAATTAAGATGACATTTTGATGTGTTTCATTTAGATCGGTTTAAAACAAAAAATTTTGTATCATAGAACCAGAAGAATTCTCAGACAGGTTGATATCAAAAGGGTTAACATCACCATCACCTCACCACCACCCTGCTGCATTGGCTCTGCATTTCTTTAGCAGAAATCATTCAAAGTCTGTAATCTTAGGCAATTACATTCCTCTCACCCAACCCAACCGCCAGGGTTAAGGGACCCTCAAGGATTCATACCTCCACTGAAGAAACCATAAAATTTTTGTTTTATATAAGTTGAAAGGAAAAACTAGGGCACAGGTTAAAGTCCTTCACTCTAACTTTGTTAAGGCTTTTAATAACAACATAATCATGTTTCTTAGGTAACTGTATTATTTGCCAAACTAAACCAACATTTAACTCCCATTTCATGTCTTTCCAACTAACAACAACAACAACAACAACAACAACAACCACCACCACCGCTGCCACCACCACTACCACTACAATCACTATCACAACCACCATAACCATCATCATAAGGAAGAAAACAAAAACTATTTAGAAACAATAAAAAGGGAACAAAAATAATTGTTTTAAGGTTCATGGGAGTGTAGATAGGTGGGGGATGTGTGTGAGAGGGTAAGGTGGGATGTGTGTAAGCAGTGGGAGATGGGGGGGTTGGATTATTGACTTTTTATTTGGGTCAGGTGTTAAACAGAAATCAAAGGGGCAATGAGGACAGTAAGAATGAGGAAGGTAGATAAACTGATAGGTAGATAGGAAGGTAGGTAGACAGGCAGACAGCTACATAGCGAGATAGATTATGAAGGACACAAATATATATATATGTATATATATACACACACACACTAATGCATGAAATATATATATATATATATATATATATATACATATGTATATATACACATACATACATACATATGCATATATATATCATCATTGTTTAACATCTGTTTTCCGCGCTAGCACGGGTTGGCCGGTTTGACCTGGGTCTGGGAAGCCAGGTGCTGCACCAGGCTCCAGTCTGATCTGGCAGTGTTTCTACAGCTGGATGCCCTTCCTAACGCCAACCACTCCGCAAGTGTAGTGGGTGCTTTTTACGTGCCACCGGCACAGGTGCCAGGGGAGTCTGGCATCAGCCACGATCGGTTGGTGTTTTTAATGTGCCACCGGCACGGAAGCCAGTCAAGGCGGCACTGGCATTGCCCACGTTCAGATGGTGCTTTTTATGTGCCACCGAAACAGAAACCTGTCGAGGCGGCGCTGGCATCGGCCACGTTTGGATGGTGCTTTTTATGTGCCACCAGCAGAGGTATCACAACTACTATTTCCATTGATATTTATTTCGATGTTCATGTACTTGACTCAATAGGTCTCCTCAAGCACAGCGGGATGTTCTGGTATCCAAGGTACTTTGAATGGGCAGGGGCTATGTGGGACTGGTGCAGGAAGCAGCCTGGGTCTTTGCAGTCACAGCATATCTCCAGAGATCTCGGTCCTTCGTCATTGCCTCTGTGAGGCCCAACGTTCTGAGGTCATGCTTGTCTACCTCATCCCATGTCTTCCTGGGTCTACCTCTCCCCCTGATACCTTCAACTGTTTGGGAGCGGCACTTCTTCACACATCTCTCCTCATCCATCCGTAGTACATGACCATACCATCACAAGCGTCGCTCTTGCACACCACATCTGATGCTTCTTATGTCCAGCATTTCTCTCAGGGTGCTTACCCTCTGTCGTGCGCGCACACTGACATTACACATCCAGCGGATCATGCTAGCTTCTTTCCTTTCAAGTCTACGCATGTCCTCTGTAGTCACAGCCCATGTTTCACTATCGTGAAGCATGGCAGTTCGCACACATGCATCATACAATCTACCTTTCACTCTGAGCGAGAGACCCTTTGTCGCCAGTAGGGGTAGGAGCTTTCTAAACTTTGCCCAGGCTATTTGTATTCTAGTGGTGACACTCTCTGAGCATCCACCTCCACTACTAACTTGGTCACCCAGGTAGCGGAAACTATCAACTACTTCTAGTTTCTCCTCCTGGAGTGTGATGGAATCTGTTTTCTGAGTATCTGTGGTATCTATTGTCCCTGTGCATCTGCCGGACATGAAAGCTATCTTATCAGTTAATTTCCCTTTGATGTTGCTGCACCTCTTATGCGTCTATAGCTTACACTGGGTACATCTTATGGCGTTTCTACCTACACCTTTCCTACAGATCGAGCAGGGCCACCTGCCCGAGGGTGTGTGTGCTGAGTTCATATATACATACATATGCATATATATATTTACACACACATCATCATCATTTAATGTTCATTTTCCATGCTGGCATAAGCTGGACAGTCCGACAGGATGTGACCAGCTGAAGGACTGGTTTGACATGGTTTCTACGGTCGGATGCCCTTCCTAATGCCAACCACTTTACAGAGTGCACTGGGTACTTTTACGTAATTACCAAAGATTACATACATGTATAATTTATTATTTATTATTATTTAGTGGGAGAAAGACAAGCAGCAGCAGCCAAGAAAGATCTTTGTAGGGTTTCCCAGATTGGTCATGTCATGTATGGGCTGGTCTGAATTTCTAAAACTCCACTGCAGCAGGTAAAACAGAGATAGTGTGGACTGATTGTGGTAAAAAGTATTAAATATGTATATGTACAAGGTGTGTATAACAGGATATGTGTATCCATAAGATATGTATAACACTTGTGTAATTGTGTTGTTGAAGGAGGCTATGGCGTTATGTCATCACTGGAAGATACTTTTCAAGTCTCTGCATAAGCCATACCTGTGTAACAGGTGTCCATGTCACATGCAGAGTACAGCTGTGTGTAAAAGGTTAAGGACAAGTGAAGGGCAGTACCTAATAATGTAAAGAAGGAACAGAGTGGAAGATGTGACTCAACTTTGTGGTGGGCCAAAATTGATGGAAGGTAGGTGAGGGAAAGACCTGTCAATGACTGCTGGGATGAAGCAAGAGATAAATAAGCAGAGGTTAATTTAGTTAGGTCATAACACATGGTTGGCATTAATGAAAACAAGTGTTCATTTTTTATACAGATGGTCTACAGAAGTTATTTCAGGATTTCTAACATTGTAACAAGGTCACAAATCTGTAATGTTGTCAATAAATGATAAAGGTCGCCCTTTTCAAGCCTAGCCAAGCTTATGGGCCCATTTTCCTGGTTTCGGTGACATATGTGTTCTCCCCAGTTGGACAGGATGCCAGTCCATCACAGCGTTACTCAAGAAACAGGAAGAGAGCATGAAAGAAAGTTGTGGCGAAAGAGTACAACAGGGTACACCACCCTCTGCTGGAGCCTCGTGCAGCTTTTAGGTGTTTTTGCTCAATAAACACACACAATGCCCAGTCTGGGAATCGAAACCGTCATCCTCCAACTGCGATTCCGCTGCCCTAACTACTGAGCCATTGCACTTCCACAATGTTGGCAATAATCTGATTAAATTGAAATCTCACACAAATAAATGCCTGGTTCATATTTTATCAATCCTAACATGATGAAAGGTAAAGTCAGCTCTTGTGCGATTTCAACTCAGAATGTTGAGAGATGAAATTATATATGCATTGAGCATAGCACTTTACTGTTTTGGCTTCGAGATCATTCAACATTTCTCTGCCATCCATTTCTCAAGCGTCAATAAAATAAATACCAGTAATGCACTGACACTAACAGATTTGACAATTGTGCACCTGGGCCTATCTTACAACTCATTAATATTATTATTAAGTGAAAGAACAGCGCATGCTATCTAAGTGATGCTAGAGTACAAATATACAAAGCCCAATATACCCATCGTGACTACCTGTCAAAGAAGGGTTCACAAGCCATATGTATGACAACCATATGTGCGCAACATGATGACCTCATAACAAGATAAACAGCACATGACTTTGCAGGTGGGGCCCAGTTAGAATTCTCTTCAGGTTGAGGAGCTCAATCATCCTGCTCAAAAGGTCTCTGAATAAGGTTTAAGGATGATGAACAAAACACCCATGTTTCTAGAAGAGAATTATTCAAACCCCAAAGAATTCCTCTCAACCCATGGCTATGATGCTCCCCCACTACTTCTGCTCATGATCAGAGATGCACATATCATCAGCCACTAAGGGACATGCTCAACTAGTTATGGTCAAACAAATGTCAAGCAAATCTGAGGTACTGAGCAGAATATTTCCTATTTCCTGTGGCCCATCTTTTATACCAAGACAAAACAATGCACATGATAACACTTCCAATCAGTTAAGATGAGAAGCCATGAGAGCCACTGCCTGCATCAGGGCATTTTCTTCTTCTTCTTCTTATTATTATTATTATTAATATATAAAGGATTGAGGTAACTCCTCCAGAAGATTTAGAGTCAAAATTAGAAGAAGAGTGCTATTGTCATCTAGTGAACGATATTTGACATCTCGTGTGTCTTCAACAGGTTCAAAAAAACAATTTTGTCAATCTACAAAATTTTGGTTAATATATAAAGGATTGAGGTAACTCCTCCAGAAGATATAGAGTCAAAATAAAGTAGATTGACAAAATTATTTTTTGAACCTGTTGAAGACACACAAGATGTCGAAATATCGTTCACTAGATGACAATGGCACTTCTTTTAAGTTTCACATTATTATTATTATTATTATTATTATTATTATTATTATTATTATTACACTAAATATTAGATTGTTGGAAAAAAATCCTAACATCAGGCTACAACGTTTAACCTTAGATACCAAGAACCTTTCTAAGTGTCTTAGCTGTCCCTAATAATACTGTTATCTGGAACTGCACTAAAGTAGGTTGTATGCCTATTTCCTTAATCCATCTGTTGAAATCTTTATTATTGCTAATAAAACTGGGGGATTTTTTTTCTAACTCTTTGGGCCTAGCATACATAGCAGGCTTGCTGCCTGCAGCCCATGGTACCATGCTATCTGTTCTTTTCAACTAATACTTCCCTGATTATTCTGGTCATGCCAAGCAGGCAAACATTTTGTAACAGTTCTACGGGGCACTCTATTTTGATTTCCTTTACATTCCCAACGATGCTTTCTGATACTGTCCCCAACGACACAACAAGAATTGGCACTGTTTTCACCTCCTTCATTTTCCAAAGCCATTATAATCATCATCATCACTATCATCATCATCATCATCATCATCATCACTATCATCATCATCATTATTATTATTATCATTACTATTATTTGATATGATATTTTTCAAAAATAATTCCTTGCACGGTGGTTTCCAAAAGACCAATCAGTCGTTTGCAGCATTTATGAGGTCGAGAAGTTATGAGGCAAAATCAGCACAACTCGGGTGAAACAGCTACCATGCAACCTATTTTTGTTTGAAAGAACCAGTTTATTGATTTTCATGCAAATGTTTACCTCTTTCACCACTATATATTGTTAAAAAAGACACATATTACGCACTACATATATTCCCAAATGCAGGTACAACACCAACACTCTAGACACTGGTAGCCTGGAGCCTCTTATACTCCACACTAATTTATAAGCAGGGGCTTTAAATTTCTGTGGCTGCCCGACTAGCCTACCTGAACAGACAAGTAGCTTGCACAATAAAGTATTAATAAATCTGTACCATTTGTACTAATGTACAAGTACTTGTAGTTCACTTAATCATTTAAACCCATGCCAAACAAACACAGAAGTACGGTGCCGGCTTCTGCCTGGCCAGCTCCTCTCAAAATGTCCAACCCATGCCAGCATGGAAGGAGGCGGACGTTAAATGATGATGACGATGGTGATGAGGATGACGATGACAATGACGATGGTGATGATGATGATAATGGTAATGATGATAATGATGACGATGACAACGATGGTGATGATGATGACAATAACAATGATGACAACAACAACAATGACGACGACAACGATGATGACAATGACGACGATGATGATGATTATTACTTTGTCAAATATATGATGCTTATTTATTCACACAGCTTTGAAATTAATCATGCATTAAGCTCATGGCTTTGAGGTTTTAATGATGTGATTGCATGTTTCTAAAATAACACTGCCAGGTAGGTGTGAGAGGCTGGATTGGTCAAGTTTAGCATAAAACAGGTAGAACATGTGTTTCACTCACTAATTTACAAATCAGAACTTCAGATTCCTGTGGCTGTCAAACTAGTGCAGTATTAAATAAGTTTGTATCACATGATCACATGACTGACCAGACTATCAGATATTGTGACACGCTGCTGGTCACAATGCACTTTGCATCATTTTGGCCTCTGAATGTCGCCATCCACCTAGCTAGGTGAGCAAGCTAAGATTCCTTCTTGATCGAAAGGGAGATTGGATCAATGTGAAATAAAGTGTTTCGCTTAACAACACAACTTGCCACTTGAACTAGAAATTGAACCCATGAGCTAGCAATCCTGAGTGCAACAGCCTAGCCACCAGGCCATGTGCCTTCACAAACTTGTATCATTTACACTAATGTACAGGTACCTGTATTTCATTTAGTTACTCGCATAAATTTGATGTTTGTTTAATTTAGTGTATTGCCCAGGTGACCACGCCTAGTTTGGAAAACATGAGAAATCCAGAAAGGTTTTGGAATCAGATATTCTTTAAAACTGATATTGTATTTGTATATCAGGAAATCAAAGTGTCCAGGAACAGATACATTAAACCATTCGATAAAATATGTTGCAGTATTTGTTCTGGTTCTTTGTTTCGGAGTTCAAAACCTGTTAAGGTCCATATGGCTCCTCTGGGCCAATAAAAACAGTATCAGATTAATGCTGATGCAGCCATCTCTTTCTCCAGCTGTCATCTCCTGGATGTTGTACTCTAGTCAAGTGTAACAAAGTGTGTGTGTGTGTGTGAGAGAGAGAGAGAGAGAGAGAGAGCACACCATAAGATTGAGTAAGGATCACCATCATGCAAGAGGTGACTCATCATTTCCAACCTTCCGTGAAAACATGTCTGGTTACTGGAAAACATCAACTTGCAATGGGAACAGGTGAGTGTTGGCAACAGGAGAAGCACCAAGCCATAGAAAGTTGCTCTCAACAAATCCCATCAGGCTCATACAAGCATAGAAAGATGGACATTAAATGACAGCGACAATGATGATCACGACAGAGAGAGACAGAAACTCTGCACATTTTCCTCCCACTGAATCCCACTCACAAATCACAGGTGAACTCAAGGCTATGTAGAAAATCCTAAGGTACCGTGCACTAAGATCGAACCCAGATCCATGCGGTTCACAAGTAAACGTCAGAACTACACAACCTGTCTTGTTATGCTTCACTCGTAAAATCGTTTGCTTTCCTTTTGTTTTCTTTTTTGTTTGTTTCTTTATCTGACATTTGTTGTTTTTTTCTTTTCTTTTTCTTTACTTTGCCAAAATAACAGAATATTTTTTTCAACCAACTGCAAACAGAGAATGAACTGACTTTCTAAACGTCTTGCCCATTGCTTGCTTGTGGTATTAAAGACGTGAAAAGGTGTTAGGCAGAAGTAGCTTGACTTATTCACCAGTAACAGATTTAAACTTCACTCTTGTTTACATTCACTGAAGAACTAACCACACCACCGCCTTTCAATCACGTTTATGTAAAGAAGATGAAACACTTGCACAGCATCAAGAAAATCCTCTGTTTGGCTGCAGTCAAGAGAAGAGTGTAAGGAAATAAACACCTCCGTCTTACTTTAATACCGGTGTCACTAGTATTAGTGTGTGCGTGCGTGTGTGTTTGAGTGAGTACATTTTTACTTTTTGTTGCTGAAAGGCTATTATCTATTGTTCTATTACCTGTTTCAGTCATTAGATTGCAGCCATGCTGGAGCACCACCTTGAAGGGTTTTAGTTGTACACATCAACTCCAGTCCTGAAGTTTGTTTCAGTTTTGCCAGGGATGGGTCACTTTGTCTTTTTCTCTTTTAAAGTTTGGTACTTATTCTATTGGTTCCTTTTGCTGAACTGCTAAGTTATGGGGATCCAAACAAGCTAACAACAGCTGTCAATCAGGGACAGACACAGATACACACACATACACACACCAGTTTTCCAAATGGTTTCCATCTGACAAATTCACTGTTATGGCATTAGTGAGCCCAAGCCTATAATAGAAGACATCTGTCCCAAGTGCCACACAGTGGGACTGAACCTGAATCTTCTTAACCACACAGCCATACTTACACCTATACTATTGACAATTTACTCCATTAATGGCTAGCACCTACCCTGGTTCTGACTCTGTGTCATCAGTTTGGTCAAGACTGACCGAAGTCTGAATAACAACAACAACAACAACCATTTTTAACTTTGATACATCATCATCATCATCATCATCGTTGTTTTAATGTCCACTTCTCCATGCTTGCATGGGTCACGAAGTTTATTGAAGCAGAATTTCTACAGCCTGGCACCATTCTTGTCACTAACCTTTGCCTGTTTCCAAGCAAGGTAACATTTCTCTGTTACTAGATATATCTTCAAGATATATAGGAAATGAATGACATTCATTTATAATAATCACATGATGTCAAGATAAGGACACACACACACATGCATATATATATATATTTATGATAGGCTTCTTTCAGTTTCTATCTATCAAACAAATCCATGCACAAGGCTTTGTAGTTGAAATTATCAATAATAAAAGAATCTATAAATTACATTTCAATTTTTAAAAATGTATTAAAATTGGAATTTTTGAAAATTTTCTAGACTATAAAGACTTTGATAATTGTTTTGTTTTAGTAAAAGTTACTTTCAACTAATTAATAAGCAGCTTCTTTCATTGTTGTATACAGGGTTACCCAAAAGGACTGAAACGATTTCATTACACAATATTTTTAATAAGGAAAAGCAATAGAAAACTCCAGCTAAGTCACAAGTATTGACTCACAATCAACTTTTATTTCCTGTCATATAAGTTTTCAATGTGGCCACCACCTGCAGCACAGACAAAATCGATGCAATAAGAGAATTCCTCCCAGACGCTTGGTCTGCGAGATCACTAGAATACACGGTGTGTTATGTTTTCCAGTAGGGATTATGTAAAAGATTGCGTTTATGCTCCACCACTACCCACTAACTTTGATGACTTTAAACAGCGAATAACATCAGCGATCAACTCAGTGGATCATGATATGCTGATACACATCTGGAAGGAATTCTCTTATTGCATCGATATATGCCCGTGCTGCATGTGATGGCAACATTGAACACTTGTAAGACAAGAACTAAAAGTTGATTGGAAGTAAATACTTGTGACTTAGCTGGAGTTTTCTATTGTTTTTCCTTATCAAAATATTGTGTAATGAAATCAGTTCATTCTTTTTGAATAATCCTGTATATAGATGACTTACTCTCCAATGCCAAGAGCAATAAGCTTTACTGATACACACAACATGTAAGAAAATCCATTAATCTAATATGAACACTTTTCATCTTCAATCAGCTCAATTTAAGTCGACTTGGGGTTAAAGAATGACAGCAGCAGCAACATTTAAAGTATCAACTTATCATCCATGTAACTTTTTAGTTCCAAACAAGTTAGTTTGGGTGATCGGCAGAAAATGTAAAATGATTGATTTTAGCCAAAACCATACACACATCAACATCATTATTATACAGTGACATTTTTTTCCTGCTCCTGAGGAGCAGGGTTACGTCCATCATCACACTCCACACACACACACTGGACCTTCTCCTAAAAGACAAACGTGCCAAAGCCCAAATTATGCAAACAGCTCAGTAGCAAACCTGAATAACTTGATCAATGATGATGATGATGATGATGGTGGTGGTGGTGGTGGTGGTGGTGGCAGCGTTCCCAGCAACTCGGTCAACTGGATGCCTGAATTTACTCTCCTACCAAATGGTAAAAGTGTATGCACATGTGTGTGTGTGTGTGTGTATGCACATGCATTTGTGTGTACATGTGTGTGTGTGTGTGTGAGAGAGAGAGAGAGAGAGAATGAGAGAGAGAGAGAGAGAGAGAGAGAGAGAGAGAGAGAGTTCAGGTAGGGAAAGAGAAGAGAAATGACATCCGTTTGTTTCTGATTCCTCCACCTCTCTGACAAGAGAGAAAGAGAAAGAAAGAGAGAGAGTGAGTGGTAGAGAAAACAAATCAGAAATTTTCTCTCTTTTTTAACTAAAGAGTTCCACAAACAGAAGATGTGACATGAGAAAGTGTGAATATCTAACATGATCTGACCTCCTTTTTAAATATCAAACGCACACACACACACACACACACACACACACATATACACACACACAAAAACTCGTGCAGGTATGGGAAGGGAAGTTGAATTTGTGTACATTTCCCATCTACTACTCCCTACCCTTACACCTATTCTTGCAATACGAGTGATTAATCTGTAACCCTTCCATGACCATCCATACTACTCATGAAATGCACTGCCTCTGTGTTTTAATTAATTCTGACATAAATCATGAATATTTAGGAGCTTTCATACAATTATTGTTTGCATAGGTGCAGGCATGGCTGTGTGGTTAAGAAGCTAGCTTCCCAACCCTGTGGCCTTGGGTTCAATTTCATTGCATGGCACCATGGACAAAACCAAGGCCTTTGTATGTGGACTTGGTAAATGGAAACTGAAAGAAGCTTGTCATATGAATGCATGTAATGCATGAATGTAGTGTGTGTATGTATGTGTGTATGTAATGTGTGAAATGTATGTAATATCTGCCATATATGTATGTAATGTATGTATGTATATAATGTATGTATTTATGTAATGTATGTAATATATGTATGTAATGCATGAATGTAGTGTGTGTATGTATGTGTGTATGTAATGTAATGCATGTAATGTATCTATGTAATGTATGTAACATATTTATGTATGTAATGTATGAATCTATGTAATGTATGTAAGTAATGTGTGTATGTAAGGTATGTATGTATAAATGTATGTATTTATGTAATGTATGTATGTAACATATGTAATGTAAGTGTGTTATGTAATGTATGTAAGTATGTTATATTATTGTTCATTTTTATGTCAAGTTATAATAACAACAATTTTACACTAAGCCGGAAGATCACTCAATACTTTTAGTAGAGTGCATATCATTCTTTAAGAAGAACAGTGAAGACAGTGAGTTCGAAGGTTTAGTCTGGTAAGGTATATTATCTTACTGACTGATGATGGCTTAGCAGTACAAAAGAATCAAAGTCACAGCCAATGCTATTATTATTATTATCTCTTTAGCATTTGGACTAGTTAATCGGTCAAATGTAATGTTTGTTTGATCACATTGTTTTGAATTAATCATGCATCAACTTGTAGCTTCAGGATTCCTGATGATGTGATTGTTTATTTGTAGACGGGCATCGTAGGATGGGTGAGAGAGGCCAGATCTGTCCTATTTGAACATAAAACAGGTGGAATATTTTGGTTGGATATGGCTGGTTTTAATGCAAAAGGATTAAACGATTAATGTGTGTGTGTGTGTGTGTGTTCCCTACTACCATTTGGCAACTAGTGTTGGTTTGTTTATATTCCCATAACTTATTGGTTTAGCAAAAGAGACCGACAGAATAAATACCAGACTTACAAGTGTAAGTACTGAGGAAGATTTGATCAACTTAGCCTTTCATGTGGCGCACCAGCATGGCCACAGTCCAGTGACTAAATTGAGCAACAGAAGATCATTGAGCCAGTACAAGATTGGTATACTGGTAGAATCAGTAGACCATGTAGCATTGATTTTTGTTTTTTCAGCTCTTTACATTCTGAGTTCAAAACCCAGCAAAGACAACTTTGTCTTTAATCTTTTCTGAGTCAACAAAGTGCCAGTCTAGTCCTAAGATGGACAAAATCAACAAATCCTTCCCTTCAAAATTGCTGGCCTTGTGCCTAAATTAGAATCAATTATTAAATTGGCTTGTTGAAATGGAATATTTTATAATTTACATGTGACCACGTTTAATATTCCTTTCTGTTATAAGCAAATGGCCTGAAATTTTGCAGGAGAGGGCTAGTTGATTACATCAACCCCAGTGCATAACAGGTACTTATTTTATCTATCTCGAAAGGATGAAAGACGAAGTTAACCTTGGCAGAATTTGAACTCAGAATGTAAAGAGGGACAAAATGTTGCTAAGCCCTTGCTGACCATGCTCACAATTCTGCTAGCTCACTGCATTAAATGACCATGTTAATAGTCATTTCAAATTTTGGCACAAGGCCAGAAATTTTGGAGGAGATGATATGTTGATTATATTGACCCCAGTGTTCAACTGGTACTTATTTTATCAGCCCTGAAAGGATGGTAGGAAAAGTCAACCTTAGCAGAATTTGAACTAAAAACATGAAGCATTTTACTCATGTGGTAAAGATTCTGCCAGCTTGAATGACCTTAAATGACCATGTTAACATATTATTAGCAGTTGTGCATCAGAGAACCAACTGAGATCTCTCAGGTGATTTCAAAAGGTCAAATCCATCTCTTTCATTCCCGAATTGTCAATTCACTTCTTGCTTTGAAATATTTTTTATTCTTATCTTTTTAGCTTTCATTTTAATTTGTCAAATGTAATTCTTACTTCTTCACATTGTTTTGAATTAACCATGCATTATTTCTTAGCTTCAAGATTTCAGTGATATGATTGTTTATTTTTAGAATAACACAGAAGAGTAGAGAGACCAGATATGTCTAGTTTAAGCATAAAACACATAGAATATTTGGGCCAGATATGGCTGGTTGAAATGCTAAGCAGTTAATCATGCATTAGCTTATAGCTTTGAGATTTCAGTTGCTTATTTTTAGAATGATAAAGTAAGGTAGGCAGGAGAGGCCAAGTCTGGGCAGTCTGAACATAAAACAGGTAGAATAGTTGGGCCAGATATGGCTGATTTAAACATTAAAGCGTTAAGCTAAAGTCAGATCTGAGCCAGTAGATCTACACTCAAAGATGTGCCAAATGTATTGCAACCATCTTCAAACTCGGTGTTTCTGTAAATGTATATAATCATCCGAGCGAAGGCGCATGGACTAGCGGTAAGGACAGTCGGCTGATGATCATAAGGTCAGGAGTTCAATTCTTGGTGAGTCCTTGAGCAAAGCACTTTATTTCACATTGTTCCAGTCCACTCAACTGGCAAAAATGAGTAGTACATGTATGACAAAGGGCCAGACGTGTCACACACTGTGTCACACTGAATCACATGCTGTGTCACACTCTGTGTCATGCTGAATCTCCGAGAATTACATAGAAGGTATGTGTGTCTGTGGAGTGCTCAGCCACTTGCACATTAATTTTACAAGCAGGTTGTTCCACTGATCGGATGAACTGGGACCCACATCATCATAACGAGCGAAGTGCCAGTAGGAGTGCTATCATCCCACCTGGCCAAAAACTACCACAACACCACCATCCTAATGATATTATCCTTCTCCTACTTGCTCCACGCAAACAGATCAAAATCTGTAGGCCCAGCAACAGCATCAATGGTTATCTGAGATTTACACTAGCAATGATAAGTAAAGTTAAAGTTACCTTTTAGAGTCATATCAACTCATAAGGGCTGGTTTCCAGGTTTCCATGACGTATACGTTCCCCGCCTGGATTGGTCACTCACTTTTGCCAGCTGAGCGGACTGGAGCAATGGGAAGTGAAGTGTTTTGCTCAAGAACACAATGCATCACCCAGTCCGGGAATCGAAACCACATTCTTACAATCATGAGTCCAACACTTATACCACTAAGCTACACAGCTCCACAGTAATAATTGCCGAGAAATAATAATTACTAAGATCGGAACCTGATTCTGTTATGAGCCACCACCAGAAGCTACATAGACAAGAGAAGAGTAGAGAGAATACATGTCCATACTCATGAGTAACCATATATGTTGGTGTATAAGATACGCATTTACACATATGGAAGAAAAGGAGGAGAGAAAGGTGTTATGAGGGTCAGGGGAGCCTGAAATGGGGTGGTATGTAACAGATTACTTCAAAGGAGCAGAGGCTATTGTGGTTGTAATATCCAGAGAGAGAGAGAGAGAGAAATGTTGTATATATGTAGAATGTTGATTATACATACATACATACATACATACACACACACCTAAGTACATATATTTATATATATATATATATATACACACACACACATAAGTACATTATATAAATATAAAAACACATACATAAGTATATGTATACATACACAAGTACATATATATATACACACACACACACACACATAAGTACATTATATATATAAAATGCATGCATATATACGTGTGTGTGTGTGTGCGCGCGCAAGTGAGTAACAGCATGAAATTATCTGGATGTATTTCTCTACAGTAATATAAATACAAATAACCATGATAGAAACAGACATGAAAACTCAGATAAATATTTACACCAACATGGTCTCCTCAACTCTAAACTTCCCAAAATAGCCAGTTAGAAACTTTCCACCAGAAATCTAATAACACCCAACACAAGTTCAATCACAAGTCTGATTAGTGCTCGGTGACCGATTTAATTTGCCTGCAACCATTTTTTTTTTTTGTGTGTGTAACCCTAAAACAACAGCAACTAACTTTCTATATAAAAAAAACATCATGGCCTTTATTTAACACACCTGTTAACATGGCTGCTTCAACACCTGACAGAACCCTAAACAGTAACAAAATTCCTACATCAAACCAAATAATGTCTCCTCACAATAACTTTCTATCAACTCACCACTACAAACACATATTTTCTATCCTTCCCTATCCTCCTTCTTACTCAATTGCTTCTCTAGTAACCCTACACTGCCCTTAATTATCATTCCACATAGGTTCACCCACCCACATTCCAAAAAAAAAACAACCTCACCAAGGCAAAACCCTTTAAACATAGGCGCAAGAGTGGCTGTGTGGTAAGTAGCTTGCTTACCAACCACATGGTTTCAGGTTCAGTCTCACTGCATGGCACCTTGGGCAAGTGTCTTCTACTATAGCCTCAGGCCAACCAAAACCTTGTGAGTGGATTTAGTAGGCGGAAACTGAAAGAAGCCCGTCGTATATATATGTATGTGTATATATATATATAGTTAAAGTTAATCCAAACAAGAAAACACAAAAAAACACAACAACGCAAGGATGTGGAACAAATATAGTATTATTGGATGCTCAGGAAAGAAGGGAGGAAGGAGGGTTTAACATTTCGAGCGGAGCTCTTCGTCGGAAACATAGGAGAAGGAAAGATCCAGAGAAGGGAAGACTGAGGAAAAAAAAATCGCCAACGGTACACAAGCGGTCACATTTTGAAATGTATATATATATTGGCCTCCGTGCCGGTGGCACATAAAAAGCACCATTCGATTGTGGCTGTTGCCAGCCTTGTCTGGCCCCCGTGCTGGTGGCACGTAAAAAGCACCATCAAATCATGGCCGTTTGCCAGCCTCGTCTGGCACCTGTGCAGGTGGCACGTAAAAAGCATCCACTACACTCACGGAGTGGTTGGCGTTAGGAAGGGCATCCAGCTGTAGAAACACTGCCAGATCAGACTGGGCCTGGCACAGCCTTCTGGCTTCCCAGACCTCAGTTGAACCGTCCAACCCATGCTAGCATGGAAAACGGACGTTAAATGATGATGATGATGTATGTATGTGTGTGTATATGTGTGTGTATCTGCATTTGTCCCCCAACATTGCTTGACAACCGATGTTGGTGTGTTTACATCCCCATAGCTTAGCAGTTCAGCAAAAGCCACCGATAGAATAAGCACTAGGCTTACAAAGAATAAGTCCCAGGGTCGATTTGCTCAACTAAAGGTGGTGCTCCAGCTCGGCCAAGTCAAATGATTGAAACAAGTAAAAGAGTATGTACTCTACTAAAAAAAAAATGGAGTAATCCTTAGTTTAATGTTAAACCGGCTTTCTAGATATAACTTGAGATAAAAACAAACAGTATAAAATACCCATCTGCATAGCATACTTAATGTATACACACAATCAATGGTTCACTTCCTATAGTATTTGTCCATATATATATAGGCCTGGTTGTGTGCTAAGAAGTTTGCTTCCCAACTACATGGTTCTGGGTTTAGTCCCATTCTGTGACACTGAAGTGTCTTCTTTTATAGCATTGTGAGTGGATTTAGTAGGAAGAAACTGAAAGAAGCCCATCATATATAGCTTCATCATCATTTAACATTTGTTGTCCATGGGTTGGACGGTATGACCAGACTGAAAAACTAGGTGGATGCACCAGGCTCCAGTCTGATTTGCCTAGGTTTCTACAGCTGGATGCCCTTCTCAATACCAATTATTTTACAGAGTGTGCTGGATGCTTTTACATGGCACTGCACAGGCACTTTTATGTGACACTGCATAGGTCCTTTACATGGCACCGCACAGGCAATTTTACATGGCACTGCACGGGTGTTTTCATGTGGTACTGTACAGGTGCTTTTACGTGATACCACATGGGTACTTCTAAGTGGCACTGCACAGGTGCTTTTACGTGATACCACATGGGTACTTCTAAGTGGCACTGCACAGGTGCTTTTACGTGATACCACATGGGTACTTCTAAGTGGCACTGCACAGGTGCTTTTACGTGATACCACATGGGTACTTCTAAGTGGCACTGCACAGGTGCTTTTACGTGATACCACATGGGTACTTCTAAGTGGCCCTGCACAGGTGCTTTTACGTGATACCACATGGGTACTTCTAAGTGGCACTGCACAGGTGCTTTTACGTGATACCACATGGGTACTTATATGTGGCACTGCACAGGTGCTTTTACGTGATACCACATGGGTACTTCTAAGTGGCACTGCACAGGTGCTTTTACGTGATACCACATGGGTACTTCTAAGTGGCCCTGCACAGGTGCTTTTACGTGATACCACATGGGTACTTCTAAGTGGCACTGCACAGGTGCTTTTACGTGATACCACATGGGTACTTATATGTGGCACTGCACAGGTGCTTTTACGTGATACCACATGGGTACTTATATGTGGCCCTGCACAGGTGCTTTTACGTGATACCACATGGGTACTTCTAAGTGGCACTGCACAGGTGCTTTTACGTGATACCACATGGGTACTTATATGTGGCCCTGCACAGGTGCTTTTACGTGATACCACATGGGTACTTATATGTGGCCCTGCACAGGTGCTTTTACGTGATACCACATGGGTACTTATATGTGGCACTGCACAGGTGCTTTTACGTGATACCACATGGGTACTTATATGTGGCCCTGCACAGGTGCTTTTACGTGATACCACATGGGTACTTCTAAGTGGCACTGCACAGGTGCTTTTACGTGATACCACATGGGTACTTCTAAGTGGCACTGCACAGGTGCTTTTACGTGATACCACATGGGTACTTCTAAGTGGCACTGCACAGGTGCTTTTACGTGATACCACATGGGTACTTCTAAGTGGCACTGCACAGGTGCTTTTACGTGATACCACATGGGTACTTCTAAGTGGCACTGCACAGGTGCTTTTACGTGATACCACATGGGTACTTATATGTGGCCCTGCACAGGTGCTTTTACGTGATACCACATGGGTACTTCTAAGTGGCACTGCACAGGTGCTTTTACGTGATACCACATGGGTACTTATATGTGGCCCTGCACAGGTGCTTTTACGTGATACCACATGGGTACTTCTAAGTGGCACTGCACAGGTGCTTTTACGTGATACCACATGGGTACTTCTAAGTGGCCCTGCACAGGCACTTTTACTTGGCACTGCCAGGAGTGTTTTACACCACCAGCAGGATTGATCTTAATACTTCTGCTGCGGGTTATGGGTTTTTTTTAATACAGCCAGGCGCCAGGTACCTCAATCCTTTGACATCTCACCTGACAAGTTCAGCTTCCTGGGGGTCATTCTTCAGAACTTCATCCCATGTCTTCCTGAGTCTCCCACTTCCATGTGTTCCATCCACTTTCAGAGATTAGCACTTTACGGAGCTGTCAGCATCCATCCACATCACATGACCAAACCAGTACAGTCTTCTTTCTCTCTTGCACACAGCAACCAATTCCTCTTATTCCCATCTTCTCTCACAGAACACTGCCACTCTGTAAACTTATTCTTTTACTTGTTTCAGTCATTTGACTGCAGACATACTGGAGCAACCGCCTTGGAGGATTTTAGTCAAAGAAATCAACCTCAGGATTTATTCTTTGTAAGCTTAGTACTTATTCTATTGGTCTCTTTTGCTAAACTGCTAAGTTACAGGGACATAAACATACCAACATTGGTTGTCAAGCAATAGTGTGGGGGACAAACAAAGACACACACACACACACATACATATATATATATATATATATATATATATATATATATATATATATATATATATATCAGACTTCTTTCAGTTTCCATCTACCAAATCCAGTCACAAGGTATTGGTTGACCCGAGGCAATAGTAGAAGACACTTGCTCAAGGTGCCATGCAGTGGGACTGAACCTAGAACGATGTGGTTTGGAAATAAGTTTCTTACCACACATCCACACCATATATATTTCGCATATAAACAGCCATCCGTGTCTCATACATAATGTATACACAATGCCGATAGGCCAGTTACTGCAGTATTTATCTCTTTATGGACTTGCTGTGTTAAAACCGCAGTAACTATAAGAAATAGATGAAAATTTATCCCAGCAGCAGCAGCCAGCAAGAACACGACCACAAGCAATTCGGCCCATTTGGGCCGCAAGCATATACATAGAGTAAATATAAGATACTTCATCTCCTCACTGCCACAAACCCCACCATTACCGATAACGACATTGAATAAAAAGAGAGGCAGGGAGATGAACCACCGGATTTCTCTGCTTTAGGTTGTATTTTTAATTTTTGCATGTTATAAATAAGCTTAATCAGCAGTCACTGTGTATGTGTGTGTGTGTGTGTGTGTGTGTGTGTGTGAGTGTGTGTGTGTGTGGTGAAAAAGTGCATGAATGAGTGTGTGTCAATGTGTGAGAAAGAGCGTATGTATGTGTAGGAGACAATTACTGTGTGAGTGTGTATTAGTGTGTGTCAGTAAGCCCGTGTGTGTGTGTGTGTAAGCATGTTTGTCACTGTGTGTGAATGTTAGTTGTGTGTGTGCATTTGTCAGTGTGTGTGTGTAGCATGTGTCAGTGTGTGCGTGTGCGTGTGCATATGTAAATGTGTGTGAGTGAGTGTACATGTAAATGTGTGTGTGTGTGTGTGTGTGTATATATATAGATATGATGAATGTGGTGGGGTGAGGAGGGATGTCCACATCTAAATATGTAAACAGCAAAATTTCAGTGAAGCAAGACTGGTTTCTAATTATGTCAGTGGGAGGAGAAGGTGGAGGTGGCAGAGGAGTGAAAGAGAGAAAGAGAGAGGAGAAAGTTGTTAGAAAGCAGTCGAGTGGGAGGGGGAGGAGATAGGTATATGGTGGTGGTGGTTGGGGGGGTGCATGGAAGAAAAGAGAGAAGGAGGCCATATGGCAATGGAGATAACTGAACAACCTCATGGAACTCAAGCTTTCTCTCTTTCTCTCATCATCTGTCTTTCTTCTTCTCTCTCCTCTCTCTTAAACATTTAATCTTTCTCCTTTCCTCAATATACTTACAATCTCCCTCTCTCCTTTTTTACTCCATACACACACACACACACACTCCCTCATTCTAGCACTTTCAAGGATTCCATCTCACTTCTCACCCATCTGTATTCCACTGCCACCCACCCACCCAACACACACACACACAATCACCACCCTCTAGAAAACAGTTTAACGATCCTAATTAGCAAACTGAACTCATCAATGCCTGTTCAGTCACATTTTTGGCACTACCAAACAACAGCCACACTCAACCAGCCAACAAACCACCACCATCATAGCAACACTGCACCCCACCCCAATTCTTAACTTCAGAGAGCCTGGCTGACATTCAGCCAGATTTAACAGAGACAGATGTTCCAAAGATGGCCAAAAACGATGTGTACTTTGTCCAAGGTCACACAGAACGGCACACTAACTTCTTCCAAAGTTACATCACAACGTTAGTCCCTTCTCTGACAGCACAACATTAATTTTTCCCACATTCATAATAATAATTATTTATTTATTTATTACCCACAGGGGACTAAATATAGAGGGGACAAACAAGGACAGACAGAGGATTTAAGTCATTTACGTCGACCCCAGTGCCTAACTGGTACTTATTAGATCGACCCCGAAAGGATGAAAGCAAAGTCAACCTCGATGGAATCTGAACTCAGAACATAACATCAGACAAAATACTACTAGGCATTTCGCCCGGTGTGCCAATGATTCTGCCAGCTTGGCGCCCTCCTCTCTACTATAGATACAAGGTCTGAGATTTTAAAGGAGAGGACTAGTTGATTACATCGAAACCCCCACCCCCCACCTCCAGTACTCAACTGGTACTTATTTCATCGACCCCGAAAGGATGAAAAGGAAAGTTGACCTCAGCGAAATTTGGACTCAGAATGCAGCAACGGGCAAAATACTGCTAAGCATTTCTTCCAGCGTGCTAATAATTCTCTTTCTGTGGTGTTGTGATACTGTGAGTGTGGGTAATGAGTGCCTCTTAATATTCTAGATGTCAAATACCCAATCTCATTCTAAGCTTGACACATGATTGAAATTCAATCAAAACGGTGAGATGTGGAAAGACGTATGACATGATAGGCAACCCCGCATCAGTTTCCTATCATTTTCATCATTCGTCTCCCTACCATTGCAATGGTCAGCATCAATAATGGCATCCTAATACCACCGCAGAGCGGACATTGGTAGCTGAAGGGTTTCTTGACCAGCAGAACCAGTTCCTTCCCTTAAGAAGTGGGAAAACATATGTTCCAGTCTTGGGGGTTAAGGTATGAGGGATATGTAGTAGCACACCAATGAGGCAGTGCAGGCATGATCCACTCCTGCTCAACCTCCAACCCATTTCTGAGACAGCCAATCTCTTATCAGTTCCTATCCATCTAAGAACCAGGTGTAAATCAGACACTAAGCAGCGTAACCAGGTTCTTGGGCCAGCAATGGAAATTACCACTGGCCAGCAGAGACTTGCCTCTCTAAGTCAATGGGGTACACATCTGACAGAGATATACCACCCTTCTGGTATGCTATCTTTCTCTTCACTCTTTCCAGAATAAATTTCATCTAGCAAGGAGGCACTGTTTTCTGTGTTGAAGTGAAGTGGCCGAGTTCCTTTTGAGTGTTGGGCCTCATGGAGATAAAGTGGCTAAGCTTCTTTTGAGTATTGAACCTCATGGAGGCAATGACCAAGACCTCTGGCATTATGTCATGCTTGAGAAGCCCCATCAAGCCAAGCAAAATCACAGTCATAGCAAATACCAGTGTCACACAAATGGCACCTGTGCCGGTGGCATGTAAAAGCACCCAATTCACCCTCAGAGTGGTTGGCATTAGGAAGGGCATCCAGCCTAGAAAACCATGCCAAATCTGACTGGATCCTGGCACAGCTTTCAAGAATGCCAGCCAAGTCAAACCGTCCAACCTATGCCAGCATGGACAATGGATATTAAATGATGATGATGATATTATCCATATTGGCTCATTTCTACCGAGCTACTATCATGGACCTCTTTGCGACCTTCATTTTCAAAGGATGAGCTGTTACTGTTGTTTCTCTTGTGCCCTTGCCATTTCAGCTTTAAACATTTGTCCATCAAACTGTGACTGTCTCCACAACTGAATTTACTTATCCAGCTATCACTTTCCTTTTTTGCGTTTATTTTAAACCCCCAAATCTGTTTTTTTTTGCTTTCGAGAATCTCAAAACCTTTGGATTGGGGTGTATTTACTTCAACCATCCTTGGGGACAACAACTCCTCTTGCTACCCCAAAAGTGGTCATACTGAATGATTGTCAAACAAAGCATTGTGGAAACTTGCAAAAATGTGTACAACAGCCACTCCTACGTAGGCATAGGAGTGGCTGTGTGGTAAGTAGGTTGCTTACCAACAACATTGTCCAGGGTTTAGTCCTACTGCGTGGCACCTTGGGCAAGTGTCTTCTACTATAGCCTCGGGCTGACCAAAGCCTTGTGAGTGGATTTGGTAGACAGAAACTGAAAGAAGCCTGTTGTATATGTGTGTGCGTGTGTGTTTGTGTGTGTGTGTTTGTGTGTGTGTGTTTGTGTGTGTGTGTTTGTCTCCCCCAACATCGCTTGACAACCAATGCTGGTGTGTTTACGTCCCCGTAACTTAGCAGTTCAGCAAAAGACACCGATAGAATAAGTACTAGGCTTACAAAGAATAAGTCCTAGGGTTGATTTGCTCAACTAAAGGTGGTGCTCCAGCATGGCCACAGTCAAATGACTGAAACAAGTAACAGAGTAAAAGAGTAACAAAAATGTTTCTGAGTTAACCCTTGCTTCCCCAGCTGGAGCAACAAGGTGGGGGCACAAAGACTCTCAAACCTCTGGCTGGTAAAAAAAAAGAAAAAACCAAAACATTTCCTTTCAAGAAATTCAGGAAGGCAACAGCTTGGATGAGGAACTATGGGAAATGCAAGCTACAACAACAGCAACCACCACCACCACCACCACCTTCAGCACTCCACTAGATCTAGTTTTCAAATAGTTCACTCCTCACAGCTGGACTCCATAAAGAAAGTAATTTTATCTTTCCTCTCCACTTCTTTCTCCCTATTTGTCATTCACACTATCTATCTATCTATTTCTCTATCTATTTCTCTATCTCTCTATCATGTTACTGTGAAATGTGATAGATTCACTGGGAAGGAGAAACAAAGATTTTAGCCTGGAGCTGGCTTCAGCCATTCTCTGTTTTGAAACAAAAAACATTAAACTACCACATCTACCAACCCTCACTTACACGACCAGCATCTCTACCCCATCTAATGAAGGAACCTCTAAATCATGTTTGGGCAACCTGCGGCCCTCAACATGTTGTTGTGCGGCCCTCAACATGTTTCTGGGTTACTAATTTCATACTAAGACAAATAAAACAAGAACTGCAAAAATTTCAGCATAAAGTGGGCAAGTAATATTTCATGCATATGTTTTATCATTCGGCCCTCTCCCACTTGGAGATGGTACAATGCGGCCCCCAGTTGAGGGAAAGTTGCCCATTCTTGCTCTACATGGTTATGCACCACCTAGAAATAGCAACCAAATCTCCCTCAAATTACACTTTTGTCTTTAAAATGAAATTGACACATTGGATAATGTAGTTCAAAGTATGTTTATGTTAGAACAACGTGACCGCTTGATTAAGGCTGAAATGCCTTTGATCACAGGTTTACTCAAAAAAAGGATTACCTGGGGTTAAACAATACCAGCAACCAGTAAGACCACAATCATATAACAAGGAGCGCCATCGCCAACACCGATGAAACCACCACAACTGCAATATCACTACCACCACGACTGCAACACCACTAACAACTTTCTTTAGAATAACAACGCTAAAACTAAT
Organism: Octopus sinensis; assembly: GCF_006345805.1. Taxonomy (NCBI): domain Eukaryota; kingdom Metazoa; phylum Mollusca; class Cephalopoda; order Octopoda; family Octopodidae; genus Octopus; species Octopus sinensis. The sequence goes on from NC_043012.1 coordinate 37,577,413, forward strand.
TAAGTTTTATCTTTAGGTTGAGATAAAGTGGGAAGATGTGTACGGAAGGAGGGGGGGGAGGATGTAATTTGATGCAACAGCTAGATCAACTCTTTTGTGATCATTTAACTAACGCAGTAGGCTGTCCATGGGTTTCAATTAATATTTGAAAATAATCAAGAACTGAAAGGAATTTAGTAGAAGATAAATTCTTCATTACTATATTATCTAGCACACAACATATTGTGTTAGCATTCAAACAATGTCACTATCTTTCCAAATCTTGTTGCTGTTCATATGAAATTTTTGGTCCTCCAAAATTGTCTCCATGTAAAGCTGACCTGCTTTTCGTTTGGCTCTCTTTCTTGGTCTGAACAATTCGACTTGTATGCCAGAAAACATGGTATTTAGTTGGGAGTTTTGTGAAGGCGCATGACTCAGTGGTTAGAGCGTCAAGCTTACGATCGTGAGGTTGTGAGTTCAAATCCTGGACTGGGCTGTGTGTTGTGTTCTTGAGCAAGACACTTTATTTCACGTTGCTCCAGTGCACTCAGCTGTAGAAATGAGTTGCGACATCACAGGTGCCAAGCCGTATCGGCCTTTGCCTTTCCCTTGGATAACACTGGTGGCATGGAGAAGGGAAGCCGGTATGCATGGGCGACTGCTGGTCTTCCATAAACAACCTTGCCTGGACTTGTGCCTCAGTAGGGGAACTTTATAGGTGCAATCCCATGGTCAGTCATGATCGAAGGGGGTCTCATAGCTGGGAATTTATAACTTAATGAAATGCTCTGGCAGAAAAGGTTTATATTTAAATATAAACATTCTAAAAAAATATTTCTATCACAGAAGGAATGGCAGAAGGTAGAGTGGTCAGAATGAAATGGATTAAAGGAAAGAATTATAAAAATAATTTTTTTTTTAAATATTGAATACTTTTGATGATCTGTATGTGTGTGTGCATGATGTGAGGGAGAGAGTGTCATCATTTCTAATATCCATTTTTCAATGCTTGCATGAATTAGATGGAGTTTACTCAGGCAGATTTTCTACACCTGGATGCCCTTTCTGTCACCAACACTCACCTGTTTCCAAATAATGTAAGGCTTCTTCATGGTCAAACATGTTTTCACAGAATATTGGAAATGAATAGCATTCATTTACAACAACCTTTGGAAATATGCTGTGCTCGAGAAGACCCGGCAAGCCATATGAGACCATAACCTGTGGCCTATGCCAGGTGCGTAACCAGCCCACTTATGCGTACCTTTCCTTCTTTGGTCACTAAACTCTGCTTGCGAAGACCTGTTGAGGCAAGTGAAATCAAAATCAATTCGATGACTGGCATTCGTGCTAGCAGGGTTCAAAGCGCACCATACAAGTGTGATCGTTGACAGAGCGGCTATTCGAGTAATAATGTTACCAGCATCACCTTACTGGCACTTATGCCTGTGCTAGTAGGGTACCAAGAGCACCATCCAAGCGTGATCGTTGCCAGAGCAGCTTCCGTACCCATGGCACGTAAAAGGGCACCATTCGAGTGTGATCGTTACCAACGCCGCTTCACTGGCACCTGTGCCGGTGGCATGTGTAAAAAGATTTGAGCGAGGTCATTACCAGTACCGCCTGACTGGCCCTCGTGCCGGTGGCACGGAAAAAGCACCCACTACACTCTCGGAGTGGTTGGCGTTAGGAAGGGCATCCAGCTGTAGAAACTCTGCCAGATCAAGATTGGAGCCTGGTGCAGCCATCTGGCTCACCAGCCCTCAGTCAAAATCATCCAACCCCTGCTAGCATGGAAAGTGGACGTTAAACGATGATGATGATGATGATGATAAGATGTCAAGACAAGGAGACAAACTCTCACATACTCCCACACAAATACACACGTGTGCATGTGTGTGTGTGCGTATATATGTATGTGTATATCTATATATATGTGCATATACACACACACACACAACAGGCTTCTTTCAATTTCCATCCAGCAAATCCACTCTCAAGTCATCAGTTAGTCCAGAGCCACAAACGAAGGCCAAAAGTGTGAGTATGCATGCTTCAGTGTGTGTGTGCATGTCAGTGTGTGTAAGTGGTTGTCCAATATTTCTGTCTAAATTAGGTAGTCATTAGTGTCTGGAGGTAAGTTAATGTTAACATGTTTTATATATGAGATTAACAAAAATCTAACTAGAAATAAGTTGTGAAAAGGTGGGAGGAAAGGAAATGATATCAGTCAATGACCAAGCATGGGAAACAACTCCAAACATATTTCAATCTTATATTGAGCTCATCAATATAGCATAATAGTAAACATAGTGAGAAAGAAATCCTTATGTATAAGAAACTACATTTGTTGATGTTGGAAAATAGAACTATTCAGAAATTAAATAATTCAGAGACACTTTCTGCATGAAAAAACAATAGTTAAGTCTTTATTATGATTTAATTTAAGGAACCCAGTCAGAAAAAAACAATTAAACTGTGATTTTGATTGATAACCTCCATAACATAAGTTTTTCAAACTCAATTCATTAGTTAAAGCAACTGCAATATCAAGAAATAGAAATAGAGGGGGGGGTGAGGAAGAACAGGTTTTTTTTCCTTTCCTATTCTAGGCAGAAGGCCCGAATTTTTTGGGGAGAGGGTCAGTCGATTTGATCGAGCCCACTATGCAACTGGTACTTAATTTATCGATCCCAAAAGGATGAACGGCAAAGTTGACCTCGGCAGAATCTGAACTCAGAACATAAAGACAGACGAAATACCGCTAAGCATTTCGCCCGGCTTGCCACTTTGATGAGGAAGAACAGCTGTAAAAGTCAAACAAGGTATTTCAACCAAATTGGCCACAGAACTGAATGATGGCGGCGCTACAAAATAATCTGTGCAGATATGGTATCATCATCATCATCATGACCATCATTTTAATGTCCACTTTTCCATGGTTGAATGGGTCAGACAATGGGTCAGAGGGAGTTTTCAATAGCTGGATGCCCTTCCTGTTGCCAACCCTCATCTGTTTCCAAGTAAGGTAATTTTTCTCCATGACCAGACATTGTGTTCAAGGAAGATTGGAAATGAAGGACACCGCCTGCAGGACAGTGGCACTCATTTACATCCATCACACAATGTCAAGGCAAGCAGACAGTAACACACACACACAATCAACAGCATCACTGTTTTAACATCCACTTTTCCATGTTGTCATGGGTTGGATGGAATCTGTTGAGGCAGATGTTTTACAGCCAGGGAGCATTCTTCACACCAACCTGCACTTGTTTCCAAGAAAGGTAAGATTCCCTATACCCAAATATGTTTTCACAGAAGCTTGGAAACAAAAGCTTTGGTAGAAAATACTGGCCCAAGGAGCTACACATCGGGATTGAACCTGTAACCATGTGATTGAGAAACAAACTTCTTACTACATAGCCATGCCAGTGCCTATTAAGAAATATATTTCTGTAGTTCTGCAAAAATTTCTTATCCTTCCTCACATTTATTTAATTTTTTTTTTCTTAATGGCGAAGAGGACTCAAACAGAGAATTTCCCAAAGAAAATAACAACATGGGCCTTACAAAAAAAGGAAAGAAGTAAAATTATTATTATTATTATTATTATTATTATTTACCTGCTCTTCAGAAAGTCCTTCTTCTTCCATTGACTGCTCAAGCATACGATACCTGAAGAATACAAAGAAACATTGAAAAATATATGGAAATAATCCACAATCACTATTTGCTCTCAAGTGAAACTGATTTTAATTATTATTTGGTAATGATGATACATCTTCTGGAGGCAGAGATAATCTTTTCTACTATAGGCACAAGGCCTAAAATTTAGGGGAAAAGGGCAAGAAGATGAGATCGACCCCAGTATACAACTGGTACTTAATTTATCGACACTGAAAAGATGAAAGGTAAAGCCAACCTTGGCAGAATTTGAACTCAGAACATAGTGGCAGATGAAATGCCACTAAGCATTTCGCTCGACGTGCTTACGAGTCTGCCAGCTCGCCACCTTAGAGATAGAGATAATGCTATTAAATCAGGAATTTTTAATTTATGGTATTTAATATACCTACATTTGTTTATGTTATTTTTATACATGTCATTGGCCACTTATTATTTCTCCTAGCTCATTTTATATATATATTCTTTTATTTGTTTCAGTCATTTGACTGTGGCCTTGCTGGAGCACTGCCTTTAGTCGAGCAAATTGACCCTAGGACTTATTCTTTGTAAGCCTAGTACTTATTCTATCAGTCCTTATTGCCAAACCACGAAGTGACAGGGACATAAACACACTAGCATCGGTTGTCAAGCGATGTTGGGGGGACAAACACACACACATATATATATGTGTGTGTGTGTATATGCGATGAGCTTCTTTCAGTTTCCGTCTACCAAATCCACTCACAAGGATTTGGTTGGCCTGAGGCTATAGTAGAAGACACTTGCCTAAGGTGCCACACAGTGGGACTGAATCCAGAACCATATATATATATATATCTGTTGATTCACCACAAGCTATAAATTATAAGACTCAATACAAATATGGAACATTCTTTATATATATACATAAGTCTTCCACACAGTTTCAATCTTCCAAATTCATTCACAAGGCATCGGTTAGCCCAGGGCTATAATAGAAAACGCCTGCCCTCAGTGCCACACAGTAGGACTGAACCTGAAACTACACAGTCGCAAAACAAGCTCCTTAACCACACAGCCACAGAAATTTAAAAGATATAAATACATTTCTTAATGTTCTTTTGAGTTTAGGTACAATGAAACTATAAATATAATTTAAATTACAGAAAATTAATTGCTTCTTTATTGAATAAAAGAAGTATAATTATTATGAAGATGTCACATTTCAAATTATAGTCTCTATATTTTGCAGTTTTCTTTTAAAATAGAATTTTATTATTTCCATGGTGTAAGAGTGAATGGGAGGGGATTAGCAGAATTGTTTGCATGCCATATGAAATACCTTATGATATTTATTATGATGGCCCTTATTTGAATCTCACCAAGGGTAACTATGGTCTTTCAGCTCTTCAAGGCCAATATAAAGTACCATTCAAGTACCAGGGTCGATTTAATTAACAAAGCCTCTCCACTACAACTGAAATTAATAACTGTGAGCCTAAATTAGGAATTTTTTTTTTCTAACAGTGGGTTGAGTTGGATCTTGCAGCACACCAGTCTTTCACAATGCACAAATGTGCCACTACATATGCACCAACATGCCATGGCACACCAGCATGCTATCACACACCAGTGTGTTCCCAAGCACCAGTGTTCTATAATACTAGTGTGCCACGACCCACCTATATGCCATGACCCACCGGCATTCCACGACCCACCAGCATGTCACGACTTACCAGCATGTCACGACCCACCTATATGCCACAGCACACCAGAGTGTCATAATAACACTAACATGTCACAACACACCAGAATTCCATGACACACCAGCGTGTTACGAAATGCCAGCGTGTCACACTAATGTGCCACAACACATCAGTGTGCCACCAGTAGCATAAGACATGAAATACTTATTAAGCCATAAAACTATTCAACTGCTTTTGCAGTGCAGACAAATAAATAATGGAATAACTGTAAAGAGAACCACTATGGAGAACCAACCAATTCCAAAGAGGAACCAGTAACATTCTTAACGCTCATTGGTTGTTTCAAAGATGACTCATAAGGAAGAACAGAGATTAGTCATACAAGAAACTAGTCTGATGTCAGTTACAATAAAGATTCACAATAACAATAAATGGTGATGAGAATATATTCCGATTGTGGAAATGGTGGTGGTGGAGGAGGAGTCATAGTGATAGTGATGGTAAGGTTGGTGGGGTGTGGGTGGTGTTGAAAGGGATTGCGGTGCGGGTAGTGGTGGTGGTGGAAGACAGGGGGGAATGAGAGGAGAAAAAACACAGAATTGGGGGAAAAAAATAACTTCATGTATAGATGTGTGTGTGTGTGTGTGTGTGTGTGTGTGCCAGTAAAGCATGTTCAAATGTTGACTTACTTGTGGATCACTGTGTATTTATGACTAGATTATGCAAACAGACGTACAAACACACACGTGTGTATGTATGAGTATACACATATACATACATGTATGACATATATATATATAAAATATGTGTGAGTATAGCAACGTTAAAAGCTCTAGTATAATGTCTTATAGATTTTGGGGTTTTTTTTCTCTGTTGAGGTTGTGTTTGAAGCTCACCCCAAAACACACATAAGTGTAACCTCACTGTTTGCTGTGTCCCACTCATATGGAAATGAACTCCAACAATAGATGACCGATTCTGCCAGCTTACATTCTTGCACTTCTACCTTATCACCCCTCCCCCAACCCTACCCTTGCACACCCATGTACCTACACACTGTTAGTCAGACCAAAGTAAAAATAAAGACAACACACACACACACACACACACACCAAGCAAATTAAAACAAAGTTTCCCATTCTTTTAGTCCAGTGTAAACATGTAAGAGTGTGACTGCCGTAACCACACTCCCTGTCACCACATCAACCACTCTAACTGCCATCATCATGGTTTTAAAGCCACTTTTTTTATGCTGGCATGGCTTGGACAGATCTATAGCCATACAGTGACTACCCACCTTTTTTTTTCAATCCATCGTTACACAAGGCGATAGAGAAAAACTACTGTTTTTTTTATAGTGCAGGTCAGAGTTTTCACAGATGGATGCCCTTCATAACACAAACAGCTCTACGACAAGGTTTGGTAATTTTAACACCATCAGCACTAGGGAGATCATCTGAAGTAGTACTAAGACTAAAGGAATGACCTGATCCCTCTACTGCGTGTGATCAGGGATTCAACACTTGACCTAATCGTCATCACACCGTAGAGACAACACTGAAGATATTATTTACATTATATACATTCGACAGATATTTGTCCTCATCTTGTTTGTTGTTAACAACGTTTCAGTTGATATACCCTCCAGCTTTCTTCAGGTGTCTTGGGGAAATTTCGAATCTGGGTTCTCATTCCAAAGGTATTCTTCGATGTTATTATTACTTTGTTATTATTACATGTTAAACAACAAACAAGACGAGGACAAATATCCATCGAATGTCATCATCATCATCATCGTTTAGCATCCACTTTCCATGCTAGCATGGGTTGGACGGTTCAACTGGGGTCTGGGAAGCCAGAAGGCTGTACCAGGCCCAGTCTGATCTAGCAATGTTTCTATGGCTGGATGCCCTTCCTAACGCCAACCACTCCGTGAGTGTAGTGAGTGCTTTTTATGTGCCACCAGCACAGGTGCCAGACGAGGCTGCCAAACGGCCACGATCAGATGGTGCTTTTTACGTGCTGCCGGCACGGGGGCCAGGCGAAGCTAGAAACGGCCACAATCAGATGGTGCTTTTTACGTGCCACCGGCACGAGGCCAGTCGGGGCGGCGCTGGCAACGGCCACGTTCGGATGGTTCTCTTACGTACCACTGGCACTGGTATCACAGCTGCAATTTCCATTAATGTTGATCGATTTCGATTTTCACTTGCCTCAACAGGTCTTCACAAGTAGAGTTTTGTGTCCTAAGAAGGAAGGGTATGCATAAGTGGACTGGCTACATCCGATGTAGAGGCCATGGGTTATGGTCTCACTTGTCCTAGCGGGTCTTCTCATGTACAGCATACTTCCAAAGGTCTCGGTCTCTAGTCATTTCCTCGGTGAGACCTAAAGTTCGAAGGTCGTGCTTCACCACCTTGTCCCAGGTTTTCCTGGGTCTGCCTCTTCCACGGGTTCCCTCAACCGCTAGGGTGTGGCACTTTTTCACACAACTATCTTCATACATTCTCGCCACATGACCATAACAGCACAAACATCTCTCTTGCACACCACAACTGATGCTTCTTAGGTCCAACTTTTCTCTCAAGGTACTTACACTCTGTCGAGTATGAACACTGACATAACACATCCAACGGAGCATACTGGCTTCATTTCTTGCAAGCTTATGCATATCCTCAGCAGTCACGGCCCATGTTTCACTGCCATGTAGCATGGCTGTTCGTACACACACGTCATACAGTCTGCCTTTTACTCTGAGTGAGAGGCCTTTTGTCACCAGCAGGGGTAAGAGCTCTCTGAATTTTGCCCAAGCTATTCTTACTCTAGCAGTTACACTTTCAGCACACCTTCCCCCGCTACTGACTTGGTCACCTAGGTAACGGAAGCTATCAACTATTTCTAGTTTTTCTCCCTGGAATGTGGCAAAATGTAAATAATATAAATAATGTACGTAATTCCTCATCTCTTAAATATAGAACAACACTGAAGATTTCAACATCATCACAGTTTCTATGAAGCAAAGCAGGTCAGAAGAGCTACATACTGAAGATGGTCTGTTGTTGTTGTTGTTTCGTCTCCCAGTCACCTCTGACCAAACAGACTGTTGAGATCAAAAACATTCCAGTCATAACCACTCTGTCTTTTCAGAGGTGTATCTAGGACTACTTTAGTGACAGATGTCATCTGAGGGAGACCCACCTACTATTTCTACCAGTTAAGCAACCATATAGAGTTTTCCCCCCCAATTCATGAGTTCAATGATATACTGTGTCTACTACAAGATGAAAGGATTTTGGCAAACACAACAAACTGATTGATTGGCTAACTGAACGATTAATCAATCAACTAATTATTTAATTGGTCAAACAGCTAACTAACTGAAGAATAATAAAGAAGTGAAATTGAACCTGTGCTTGTGTCTATTATTGGCATAACGACCTTCCCAAGATACAAAAGCCAGAGGTTTTACAATAACGAGGAGTTTTGAAAGTTTACTGTTATAAACTTAATACAAAACCAAACCAAAAACAGGAAAAACTATTCAAAAATTAAACTCACAGCCATATTTCAATATAATAATATGTATGTATGCGTGTGTGCATGTGTGTGTGTGTGTGTTATTTCCTTAACACTTGTAGTTATCAAACAGAATAAGTTTCTTTGCTGTCCAATTCTATGTTCTGGTTATTTGTGTTCTGTTTTTAAAAGAGGAAAACTGTAAGGAAACAAAAAATAAAAAACAACAAAAAATCTGACGTTTGCATTAAAACTATGGCTTACCGTATTTCCCGCTCTTCATGTTGCATAAGCAGGTTGGTATAGTAATTTTCCAAGGTCACTTTGGCCTTGGTGACCTTGTCCACTGTGTGACTGCTAATCTGAATTTGTTCTCCCACTGTGGCCATTTTGGAGGGATGACTCTAGAAACACAAACAAAATAAGAAAAATAATAATAACAAAAATCAAGATAGATTAGGATATCATCATCATTACCAACATTTAACATCCATAATTGTTAAAATCTGGATTAACAAAAGGATGTGAAGTAGTAATTTAAATATTGCTAAGTAAGCATTGATCAAGTAATTAGACAATGACGATAATGAGCTAACACTGTCTTGGAACATAACTGGAAATGAAAGCTAAAAGACGAATAAGTAAATCGCAGGAAATAGAAAATTATAAGGTACTCCTGGATAAACACAACATCATATTTACATACTCACACAAATGTATATATGTATATGTATGTGCATGTGTATTAGATGGATAGACGGATAGATAAACAGACACGCAGGTAGATAGATAGACAGACAGATACATATAGATAGACAGATAGAGATAGAGAGATAGACAGATAGATACAGACAGATAGATACATAGACAGATAGATATAAACAGACAGATAGATGGCTGGCTACACAGACAGACAATAGGTAGATAGATGGACAGACAGATAGAGAGGCAGTTAGGTAGAGAGACAGATACATAGACAGATAGATAGGTAGACAAAAAAACAGGCAGGCAGACAGACAGATAATTAGACGTATAGTTGAACAGATATTTAGATATACAGATGAATAGATAGATGAATAGGTGGGGGTGTTTATTTATATGTATGGTTAATCCAAACAAGAATAAATATTTCTGAATTGTGCTTTCATTCAATTCATCTTTCAAGTCAACCAGCCCAAGGTCAATTGACTGACACTGTTAATTTCTGTTAATTTTAATTAGCAATATCCTATTTAGGTTACACATTAATATACATATACCACACTGTACATACTTCAACGCACATGACCAACCTACCAATATATCCAGCCACCTGTCTAACTACATATATATACAGTGTGTGTGTGTGTATATATATATAGATATATATATATATATAGGTGCAGGAGTGGCTATGTGGTAAGTAGCTTGCTTACAAACCACATAGTCAGGGTTCAGTCCCACTGTGTGACACCTTGGGCAAGTGTCTTCTACTATAGCCTCAGGCTGACCAAAGCCTTTTGAGTGGATTTGGTAGAAGGAAAACTTAAAGAAACTTGTCATATATGTATATATACACACACACACACACACACGTATGTGTGTTTCCCCCCCCCCCCCACTATCACTTGACAACTGATGCTAGCATGTTTACATCCCTGTAATTTACCAGTTCAGCAAAAGAGACCGATAAGATAAGTCCAGGGGTGGATTTGTTCGACTAAAGGCAGTGCTCCAGCATGGCCACTGTCAAATGACTAAAAAAAATAAAAGAAAAAGAAAGAAAATACATATATATCATCATCATTATCGTTTAATATCTGTTTTCCATGCTGGCATGGGTTGGACGGTTTGACATGGGGCTGGCCAGCTGGAGAGCTGTTCAGGTACCAATTGCCTGCTGTGGCATGGTTTCCATGGCTGGATGCCCTTCCTAATGCCAACCACTTTACAGAGTGTGGATTGGGTGCTTTTTACTTGCCACCGGCACAAGCGCACTTGCTCAGCACTGGCATGAGTGCATTTCACCTGGCACTGGCACCTGTAAAGGTGCAAGCTCGTTCAATATGGCTCATTATTCAGCATGATGGCAGTGGCCTACAATGCATACCTTATGCTAAGATAGGGTGGAAATGTTTATTACTCTCCTCTTGGGTTTCATATGTGAGAAACATGGGAGATGTACCCAGGTAGAATACTAGATAAGGACACCATTGCAACCACCACCACTACTACTGGTTCCTTTAATTTGGATTTAAAATGCCTCCTACTGTACATGTATATATATATGGCGCTTTTTTTTTCCTACATCTTCCTTTTCTCTTGGACTTTCCTCTGTCTCCTATTTCTAAAGAAGAGTTTTGCTCGAAATGTAAACAATCTTTCTTTCCCTGAATCTCTGCTAATACTTTGCATGTACCATGTCCTCACATTGTTTTGTTTTTTTCTAGTGCTTTTTCTTCGTTTTTGGGGGATTACACATGAGGAGGTGCTGAAAAGTTCCTGGCTTTAAGGTTATCGTGAAAGGTCTGGTTGGAAGCCAAAGCTTCCAAGTTCATTTATACAGCTTAGAAAATCTGAAGGACTGCTGCAATATATGTGTAAGAATCTGAGAGGGAAACATGTTGAATAAAATCAGAATTAACTGATCCTCCTGTATCTTCTTTCACCCAAAACCAGGAACTTTTCCACACACACATAATTAGAAGGCATTTCTTTTTCTTCTCTAGATTTTTAAATACTTTCCGTTTGTCACAACAGGTTATTTTTTTTTGGGGGGGGGGGTCTAGGTTTTGATGGTCACTCATATGTACTTATTTAAATGTATACTAACACAGGCATGGCTGTGTGGTAAGAAACTTGCCTCCCAAACACATGGTTCCAGGTTCAGTCTCACTGCATGGCACCTTGGGCAAGTGTCTTCTACTATAAGCTTTGGATCAACCAAAGCCTTGGGAGTGGATTTCATAGACTGAAACTTAAAGTAGTCCATCACATGTGTGTGTGTGTGTGTATCTTTGTGCCTATGTTTGTCCACCACCAATGTTGGTGTGTTTACATCCTCCATAACCTAGCAGTTCAGCAAAAGAGACCAACAGAATAAGTACTGGGATTGATTCATTCAACAAATAATTCTTCAAGGTGGTGGCCCAGCATGGCTGCAGATTTATGACTGAATCAAGTAAAACATCAAAGATAACATTATATATTTCCTATATATTTCTGAATACACAGGAATCAACATCATCATCATCATTTAACGTCTGTTTTTCCATGCTGGCATGGGTTGGATGGTTTGACTGGGGTCTATGAAGCCAGGAGGCTGCACCAGACTCCAATCTGATCTGGCAGTGTTTCTACAGCTGGATGCCTTTCCTAATGCCAACCACTCCGAGAGTGTAGTGGGTGCTCTTTACATGCCACCGGCACAGGGGCCAGAGGATCTGGCCTTGACCATGATCAGATGGTGCTTTTTACGTACTACTGGCACAGGGCTCACAACTACAATTTCCATTTGATTTGATTTTGATATTGTTGTTAATGTTGATGTACTTGACTCAATAGGTCTCCTCAAGCATGGCATGTCACCCTACGATCCCAAGGTACTTTTGAGTGGGCTGGTTATAACACACTAGTGTAGGTTACAGCTGTGGACTCACCTTATTTGCCAGGTCTTCTCAGCACATAATGTCTGAATACCATCCACCTTTGGAATTTGAGATGCTCAAAAGTCCTCAACCACGCCATGATACCCAGTATTCTCACCCTGCTCCAGCAGCATCATCTGCACTGGCTCAGTCACGTACATCAAATGCTGGACAGGAGGATCCCAAAAGATCCCTGTATGGGGAATTGGCCACTGGCACAAGAGCACAAGGATGACCTCCTCTTTTGTTTTAAGGACGTCTATAAGAGAAATATAAAGTCACTTGACCTGGATGTTCAGTGAGGGGAGGAGGTCACAAATGATTGCCCACACTGGAGACAAATACTGTGAAAGGGGATGAAGTAAGGGAAAAACAGGAACTTGCCATCAAAGAAAAGTGCACTCGGTGGAAGGAAAAGCCAGTAGTGCCAGCAGAGAGCTCCTTTAAATGCAGTTGCTGTATGCATGGCTGCCACTCTCATCTGGACTTCTAAAGCCAAAACAGACACTGCACCACCATCAGCAGCTGACATGATTTCTTTGGGTACATATCCATGGCCTCTCAAGACCAACAGATGCTTACTACTATATAAACATATTATTGAAATCTGCATATTTCTGGGATCCGATTCTCTCCCACAAACTGTATACATCACTACTTATGTATTTTCATCACTTTCATGATGACCTTTCCTGTGTATTTAAATGTTTTCCCAAATAAACATACACTCCGTTTTTAAAGGCTCTGTGGAAGCTACAAGGTGATGCACAAACACACAGCTCTGAATACAATGTGCCTTACAGCAGAAACAGCTGTAAGTAAATGAAGTTATGTACTTTTGGTTCTTTTGTCATTCCAGTAATTCATATTAAGTGCTTTATTCTCCTAACACTTTATTAATTTATTCTGAAGCATGTGTATATCAAGTTCTAACATCAGTTTATGAGTATTGCTAATCCAAAGCAAAATCAGAAAATAAATGGAGAGAGAGTATAAACAAGTTTGTATTAAACACCTTTATTTATTTGAACCACAAATGAACGTCATTGTCATCATGTAATGTCTACCTTTCCATGCTTGCATAGGGGAAACAGAATTTGTTGGAGCTTGAACACTACTAAGAAAAAATTAAGTAAATTGCAAAGAAATACAAACACACACACACACCTTATTACCCTGCACCAGCAAGCTCTCAATGGAGATACCGGCATACCATATTGGTTAGCTCTGGCAGAAACAAACCTGATCAGTGTATACGACACGATCTAGCACCCTCACTCATCTCAAAACAATATCTGTGTACCGTGATTTCTGGGTTATTTCTCTTCATCAGCTCAGAATAATTGTTCAGCTAGAGGTGCCAAATTTCCGTTCAAAATATATAGTTTTCAAATATCTCAAGTTGTGAGATTTAAAAATAGTAATTTTCTAATTTATAAATCAGTAATTAGTTGTCACTGAAAACTATATATTTCGAATGGGAATTTGGCAGCGCTACCTCTTGCCAAACAATTATTCTGTGCTGATGAAGAGAAATAACCCAGAAATTGTGATACACAGATATTGTTTTGAGCTGAATGGAGGTGCTAGATTCGCTTGTTCAAAAGTATAAGGACACAGATCATGTCGTGTAGCCAGCTAGATACGATGTCTCCTGGGAATAAACTACAGTAACATTAGTCTTAAACCAGGACTGCCAATGTATGTTGGCAAACAATCTTTACTATATCTTCCCGTTGACATAGAGACCTTCTGAATGTCCTTTCTCGGCAATAGAAAATGTGCTCAACACAAAGCTTGGACTTGACCCTACATGTCAGTCTCTTCAATAGCACCGGCCTATCAGTTCTCTTAAATGCAAGTGAGAGACATGAACTGCTACAACGAGGGAAGAAAACTGATTGGCTATGAGTCAGAGGGTCGTGGAAAGACCCACATTTAGGAATATCACAACAAAAGCATATCTCAAATGGGGTAATTCAAGAATAGTGTGGAGTGAATGACGTTGTTACAGAATATCAAAAGCACGAGTTCCAATGGACCAAACATGTCACAAGGTTCACAGACAACAGATGGACCATACTACACACACGCATGTGTGTATGTGCACACAAGTATGTATATACAGTCGTGTATGTGTGTATATGTGTACTGAATAGAAACAAAGTGCCACTCCGACAAATTACTACATTTTCTGTAATTAACTACATTTTCTAAGTGAGAAAGAATACAATTAGTCTGGAAACTAATTTCTGTGGGACATCATGTGTAACAAGAGTCAGGCAGCTGCAACAACAACAACAACAATAATAAACAAACAATACCTACAACAACAGCAACAATAAAAAGAAATAGAAACACCAACGGCAGGAAGAAGGCAAACAACAACAGCAGCAGCAGTACGAAGACCACCACTACCAGTACCGCAAAAGAAGAGACCAACACACACACTGGTATCATCATCTTACATCCCCATTCCATGCTGGCATGGGCTGGAAGGTTCAACAGAATCTAACGTCTCAGTTGTAGCATGGGTTCTACAGCAGGATGCCTTTACTAAGGCCAACCAATTTCTGCAGACTGGCCTGTATATACAGAGTGTCGTAATGGACCACTGAAATCTACAAGTTTTTTTCATTCTCTCTCGGTTTATTTTCTCTTATTCCTTTCTGCTGAAGAGCATAGGCTCAAAACATAAAAGACTTTTTCATTTTTCCCAAGCATCAAACTAATTACACTTGCTCATTGTTCATACACCTGTCTTCATCTTTTGTTTTCTTATAAATTTTAACTATATATATATATATATATATATATATATATAAGATTGAAGGCTTCGAATGTCCCGTCAGTGTTTTTTGTATCGTCTTCTAAATGTTTTACGTTCTCGTCCCAGTTTGTATTTTTCTACATATGATATATATAGCGGCGTCCGTACCCTCGTTGGCCTTATGTAAGTACATATTCCTGTAAATTTGGTACGACTCTACACACTGTCTCTCTCTCCTACATTTCTCTGCCTTTCACACTTTGCACTCTACTCTGATCTGTCCCCTTCTCCCTCTCTCTACTTCTCCTCCTTTTCTCTTTTCTTGCCTCTGATTCTTTGGTCTACTCTTCCCCCACTCTCTCACATTTCTCTGTCTTTCTCACTTTGCACTCACAAGCACTCTTTCTTCTCCCCTCTTTAATTCCTTCTTTCTCTCTCTTCTCCCCCCTTTGTTGCCTTCGTCTCTCTTTTTCTCTCTCTCTTTGTTTCCTTTGCCCTTTTCCTTTTCTCTCTCTTCTCTCACGTGACCGGTGGTCAAATCAGCCTTTTTGGCCTCCAACTACTGCCGTGAGAACATCGTTGTCTTCATCTGCCGATAAAGGCATTTTTTCCAAATACGCCAGCTAAACTTGTTGTACTGTTTATTAGTCGTCAGACACCCGCTGTTTTTGTCCTGTTTTTACCATTATTGTTTTTTGTATTTATATTCGTGTGGCATCGTCCGTTTTTCTGTCCCTGTTTCGTATACATTCGATCCTTCTTCCAAGAAATCTAATGCTCGTAGCTTAGTTTTTCCTTGGGGCTGGCCAGATCGGAGCGATCTCAAGATTAATCAGCTGAAATTGCTAGGATGATCTGGTTCTTGACTGAAGATTGAAGGCTTCGAATGTCCCGTCCGTGTTTTTTGTATCGTTTTCTAAATGTTTTACGTTCTTGTCCCAGTTTGTATTTTTCTACATATAATATAGATATATATATACATGCACACATACAATGGCTTCTTTAAGTATATATAATGTATGTGTGTGTGTGTGTGTGTATATATATATATATATATATATGTACACGACAAACTTCTTTTAGTTTGTCTACCAAATCCACTCAGAAATATTTAATGGGCCCAAGGCTATAAAAGAAGACATCTGTCTGAGGTGCTATGCAATGGGAGTGAACCCAGGATCATGTGGTTGGAAAGCAAGCTTCATACTACACAGCAACACCTGCATACACACACACCACTTCATAGAATCTTCTTTCACTTCAAGTCACTAACAACAGGTTTATCGTTAACACTGGTTTTATGCCTCTGCGTGTATGTCCATGTATGCACGTATGTGCTTGTGTGTGTACATGTTTGTGTGTGTGTGGTGGTAACTCACTAAAAGTGCTGCTAGTGACAGAAGAATTGACAAGTTATTATAAATAAAAATTGCAATTAAAATAGTGACATATTGTCATAGCAACAGTGATGGTTATGGTTGTAGTGGTGTAGATGGTAGTAGTGGTGGTCAGTGTAGTGGTGAAGATGGTAGTGGTAGTGCTGATAGTGTTGTGATGTCAGTGGTAGTGGTTGTGAAGGTTGTGGTGATGGCAGTAGCTTGGTGGTGATGATAGTGGTGGTGGTTGTATCAATGGTAGTAGCTGCAGTGATGGCCATGGTAGAGTTGTATACAGAGTACAAACCAGTTTATAGTGACTGGAAAAAGATTATTAAACTCACTGACAACAGACTTACAGCTACAATTAATTTTGTGTGTGTGTTTCAAAAGACTAATAATATATAAGCATGTCTGTGTGCTTAAGAAGCTCGCTATGCAACAACATGGGTTTGGGTTCAGTCCCACTGCACAGCACCTTGGGTAAATTTCTCCTATGGCCCCAGGATGTTTAATACTTTATGAGCAAATCTGGTAGATTGAAATTGTGTGGAAGCCTGTCATGTCATATTTATATACATAAATGTGTGTGTGTGTGTGTGTGTCTGTCCCTTGCCACTGCTTGAGAACCAATGCTGGTTTGTTTACATCCCTATAACTTAGTGGTTGACCAAAAGTCTGACTGAGTAAGCACCAGATCTAAAAATAAGTACCGGGGCCGATTTCTTTGACTAAAACCTTCAAAACAGTACCCCAGCTTGGCCGTAAACCCAATGACTGAATCAAGTAAACGGTAAATGATAAGGCTGAAGAAAGGGCCAGACAGGGTAGTTGTATGGCGTCTCAAAGAACACATTCCTGATGGAACCATGTTGGTAAACCTGGTGTATCTGCAGGGTTAACTGAAAAGCAACAGGGTTACAGTGTCATCCTCTTTGAATCCCTGCACTCCCTACTCCTCTTAAGGGTGCTGCACAATTCCAGTCTTTGTACTGTTAAATGGAGGGCAGATAAATGGCCCCTTAAATGGCAGATTTGGTTTGGTTTATGACTGAAATTGAACTCAGCACTACAGTTCAGTGAGGAATTTAACAGGAAGGTAGCAGTGTATGAGGGTTCAGTCTTAAGCCAATTCCTATTCACCAGAGCCCTTCTATACACACACACATACATATTATGGCATCTATTAGACTATCAGGTGTTGTTATACATTGCTGGTTACAATGTGCTTCATATTGTTTTAGCTTTCATATGATGCCACCCTGCTGGACAAGCAAGCAGGGCAACATTACCTCTGATCAGAAGGTTATCCTGTTGCAGGGGTGACCCATTTACAGCTGAGTGGACTGGAGCAACATGAAATGAAGTGATTTTCTGAAGAACACAATGTACCATGTGCAACACGCTAACCGCTAGACCACATACACACTCACAAATGCATTAAAAGGGAGAAAAAAATGACAGCAAGCAAGCTTTCTTTACAAACAGAATGTTAACTAAACATTCAGTTGCTGAGGCAAGCATCTATTTGTCTGACCACAAGATAGCAGCAGTTCAATAATAGAAGTTTTAGAGTCCATGCTTTTGGCAGTGGTGGTGGTGGTGGTTTTTTTGTTTGTTTTTTTTTTGGTCCTAGTTGATAACGACTTCACTGGCCAACTACCAATATTCACTTGCCAACAAGACTAAATTAATCATGAAAAATATATTGAAGAAATCAATTCAATGATTCACAACCAATTGTTAGCTACAGCCCATTTTACTAATAGTGGGGAGGCAGGTGGCAGGGGCAGGTAAAAGTATTTCTGTAACAATAAATGGATTTCATTTCTTCAGTTATTCTATACTGGTCAAGAGTAAACTGTGGCCCACAAGACACAGGGCCCAGAGCACTTTCTAAATGGCAGGCCAACAAGAAATTACCTGGAATTTTTCTAGTAGTGTAGCCTGCTTGATGATGAGGACGATGATGTCTTATGTGCCCACTTCTCAAATAAGATTGTCCATGCCTGTTCTATATTCTAACCCTGTTTCTAAGGGGCAGGAAGTGAGTTGGCAAGCAAGAAACAGAGAGCAATGTTTTAAGGTCAATTCTTGACATTTCTGAGTTCATATAAGTACCAGTGATATATCAGGACATTCAATGGACTATATACACACCTGTCCCTTTATCTCAGTCTGTCCCCTCAAACTTAAGAAAAATTGCTTATAGTGAGTCAGCAGATATGTGTAGAGATCACATCACCTTGTTATACCTCCTTACCTAGCAAACATACACCTGATAAGTGCCTTACATTATTTAATGGCTGTGTTACCTTTGAGAAACATTTTTTTTTAATTATCAAAATGAAAATTCTCCTAGAAAGATTAAAGGACTGTTAAACTTTCATCCATCTGTCAGATGTTTGCAATGAATGGACGACAACAAAATCATATGAGCGATGCACCACTTTGGTGGCCAACCATGGTAACACAAAACATCACAGCCAAAAATACAAGTTTTACATTCTGTACTGCAACTCTCCTGACTAAAATACAAACAATACAGTTGATCTGGAAAAAGATAAAGTTGAAACACAATACTCGTTTCACATAGTCTATGTATGATAAATTTATAGTTTCATAGTTTATTCTGGTATGTTGTCAAAGCATTACATGCACAAATTATGAACTTCACCCAGCAAAACCACTTTGAAATATCTTTCAAAAAGTGTGTAACAAAACAAATTTATTTTTCGATTTCCACAAAATATACTTGTAAAATGAAAGGTGCATCTCATGCAAGAGTGCTTCTTATGTGTTAGCAAATAATTGCTTTTATTATTTTCTAATTTTTTTTTTATTCTGATAACAACAAAATCTTGTATTTCATGGAACTGTGAAGTTCATGCCTTTCCTAAGGGTATAATTTGCATTAAGAAAGTGAATTTGCATCAATAGAGACAGGAGCCTGCATGTAACTTGCCCGTGCAGTGTCCATAAGTACTTATTACCTCTGCCTTAGTGAAGGGGGGGGGGGTATTCTTTTCAGTCATGTTTGTTTGTTTGTCTGTGGGCAAGATAACTCAAGAACCACTGGATGGATTTCAATTAAACTTTCAGGGATGTTTGGCCTCATGACTGGCATGAACTGATTAGATTTTGGGATCGATCCAGTACCGGACAAGGATTCTGGATTACTTTTACGTTTTTTTTTTTTTTTTATTAATTTTCGAGAGTGGACAGGTTCATTTTAAGCATTCTTGTTTGTGAAAGCAGTTGAGTTTATTTCAGATATTCTCATTTTAAAAATTATCTCTGGCTAATCGTTGAGAGGACATTGGTGTTGCCTTGGCAGAGGTTTGCACTCTCTCAGTGCTCTTGTTATTATTGTGATGTAAGGCAGTACCAGTTACAGACTGGAGGTCAATGCAGTTGACAATAATCATTTCCTTATAAAATGCTGTTTGGCTCTAGTTCAACCCTCATCAGGCACACCTGAACAAAAGTTTGTCAATTATGACCATTTTCTTTCATTTTAAGCAATGTGTATCTAGGACTACATTATGCAATGCATTCCTTCTATTGTATTCTAGACATGTGGTCTAACTGTCAGACGGTTGCACTGAAATTCACATGATTGTGGTTTCGATTCCTGGAACAGGTGGTGCACTGTGTTCTTGAACAAGACAATTCATCTCCCGTTGCTTTCAAATCCCTTTGACATCTAATGTGCAGCACTCTGTTCACCTGTACATAGCAATGCCAAGCGAGATTATGGGCAGCACAAACATTTGGTCACTATAAATAAATGATCCATGCAGTTTGTTAAGCAATTAGTTGCAGAACCACCTTTCTCAAACATAAGAGACAACCGTTAGATCCTAATCTGATAGGGTGTGATTTGAGAAAAGCAAGTCATAGCCCCTATGTGATTCACACTTTTATTGAGCTGTTGAAAGAGATCTCTCTCATGAAAACAGAACCATTGAAGAGTAAGCTTCTCTAAAGCTACAGAAACATCAGTTGAAGTACCCTATAGTATGTTTAACAGGTAATTTAGTGTTAACATATGTGGAGCATTAAAAAGTTAATTGGATTAATTTGTAGTTTTATGGATCAAAATTCAAATCCCACTTAAGTGTATTTAATACATCAATGTTAATGTTACAAAATAAAGATTGAGTGCCAATAATTCTATGCGAAAGCAAGGATGAAAGAACAATCAAAGTACAGAACAGCAAAGTACCACAGTCAACAGTAGAGCTTACTTCTAATACACAGAAACCATATTTTCAAGCAGATAAGTTGAACTTTTCAGACCAAAATAAATAACCAAAGAGGTGGGTCAACTTATACACCCAGTCGACTTTGGAGGACCAGAAATTCCTTGTGAAATTCACCAGGTTTCGGAAAGATAGTAACAATGTTTGAATATTCACACTATGTTTATTATATACATCGGCTCATATGCCAGAAAATATGGTACAATGTTATAGGGTAACTGACTTGCTAAAAATAGCAGCCAAACTTTCTTTCTGATTTCATTGTACTGTCTTAAAAATGAACACACTGAATAGTGTTATCCAAGATGCACTATGCCTGGTTGTGACCTGTCTGCTTCAACAAGACCAACAATATGCTGTAATTTATTGGATTCTTTGGAATTATAGGAGATGGAAGGAGAATGCCGGTGAAGGTAGCCGTGTCTTTTATCAGAACATATTCAAATGAGTTAAAATTAATTAACAAATAATTAAAAATCACAGATTACTAATCAACAGTTTTATTTCTCCACCTCATAAAATTCCTCTGGAGAAGAAAGTTAAGCAGAAGTAGTGGACAAGGTTCAACCAAGTGGTTTAGAAGTTCACATTACAATGTTAAGGTTCTAGGTTCAGTCTTTACTGTAAGATATTTTGGCAAAGAATCTTTTACCACAGTTGTGGGCCAACCCAAGTGTTGTAACTGAAAGTGTGAGGAAACCCTTGAGCTGGGCTGACCAGCCTTGTTATACAGGGTAACACATTAAGCCATCTACCTGAGCTTTATGTTAAAGGGACTAGAATCTGAGAAATACTCAGTCAGATATAATTCAACAAGAACCAAGTTCAGTGAATGAATAACTTAAAAGTTATGCCAATGGACACCCATTTATAATTCTTTTATTCTCTATATTACTATGTTTTCTAGCATAGAAGTTGAATTTTTCAAACCAAAATTTACAGCCATGTTCAAAAAAAAAAACAAAACTGGTAGATGACTTTGGAAAACCAAAATTTCCATATGAAATGCAACAGGATTTGGAAAGATAAGGACAGCATTTGAATGTTTAGACTATAAACTATGCAGACCTGTATACCAGAAAATAAAGAGAGAGCGTGTGTGTTTGTTTCCTAGTGTGTGTTAGGAAATGTATGTGCATCTGTATGCCTGTGTGTGTATATTAAGTTAAATCATTAAGGTGGTTTTAAATCCATTTTTCATGCTTGCATGCATGTGGTGGTTTATTTCAGGGAGTAATTGCTTTCACAGCTGGATGCCCTTCCTACTCTAACCATTCAACCGTGAAAGTCAGAGCAAACAGAGTCTGGTTTATGCTTAGTGGGGCAAATACAGTAAAAGCCAGCAATTATAGAGCTGTAGGATTTTGTTCAAATAAATAACACAATCACTGTAGTGAGAATTGAAATTATATTCATGTGGTTATCAATGGTCCAGTAACATCTTACAGCTATGCTGCAGTCCATATAATCATTATTGATATCTATATATAATTTTTACGTATTATATATATATATATATATATATATATATATATATACACACACACACACATGTAATATATATTACGCTTTTACTTGTTTCAGTCATTTGACTGCGGCCATGCTGGAGCACCGCCTTTAATCGAGCAACTCGACCCCAGGACTTATTCTTTTGTAAGCCCAGTACTTATTGTATCGGTCTCTTTTGCCGAACTGCTAAGTAACGGGGACATAAACACACCAGCATCGGTTGTCAAGCAATACTAGGGGGACAAACACACACACGCATATATATATATATATATATACATATATACGACGGGCTTCTTTCAGTTTCCGCCTACCAAATCCACTCACAAGGCTTTGGTCGGCCCGAGGCTATAGTAGAAGACATTTGCCCAAGGTGCCATGCAGTGGGACTGAACCCAGAAACATGTGGTTGGTAAACAAGCTACTTACCACACAGCCACTCCTGTGCATATATATATACACCACACCATGTATATATATACACACGTGTGTGTATATATATATATATATATTATTATATACACAACACATGTAATATATATACACACACACATGTATATATATATATATATATACACACACATGTATATATATATACATACACACACACATGTATATATATATATATATATATATATATATATATATATACACACACCACACCACACACACACACACAATGTATATATATATTATATATATAATATATATATATTATATAATAATATATATATATGTATATACACTCACATGTATATATATATATACACACACTCTATATATATATATGTAGGTCCCGGGTTGATTTGGGGTTAACCACAGTAAATAAGGTACTCAATACATAGCAGAGTAAAATTAATTTATTATATAGAAGGAGCTTCTACAGGACTAGAACTGTTTCATTCAAGAGAAATCTTCAGGAAAGATTTCTCTTGAATGAAACAGTTCTAGTCCTGTAGAAGCTCCTTCTATATAATAAATATATATATATATAATATATATATATATATATATAACACTCACATGTATATATATATATATATATATATATATATATATATATATATATACACACACACACATCTATATATGTATATATATATATATATATATACACACACACACATCTATATATGTATATATATATATATATATATACACACCACATCTATATAATATATATATATATATATTATATACACACACATCTATATATATATATATATATATATATATATATATATATATACACACACATCTATATATATATATATAATATATATATATATATATATTATATATATATATAATAATATATATACACACATCTATATATATATATATCATCATCATCATCGTTTAGCGTCCGTTTTCCATGCTAGCATGGGTTGGACGGTTCTACTGGGGTCTGTGAAGCCAGAAGGCTTCATCAGGCCCAGTCAAATCTGGCAGTGTTTCTACGGCTGGATGCCCTTCCTAACGCCAACCACTCCGAGAGTGTAGTGGGTGCTTTTTACGTGCCACCCGCACTGGTGCCAGACAGAGCTGGCAAACGGCCACGAACGGATGGTGCTTTTTATGTGTCACCGGCACGAGGGCCAGGCGTGGCTGGCAACGGACATGAACGGATGGTGCTTTTTACGTGCCACCGGCACGAAGCCAGTCAGGGTGGCGCTGGCAACGGTCGCGAAACAGAAGGTTCTCTTACATGCCACCGGCACTGGTAACACATCTGCAATTTCCATTGATCGATTTCGATTCTGATCCTGATATATATATATATATATACATACACATGTATATATATATCTCTTATTATAAAAGGCAGATTTTATCTGCCTCCCTTTGTAAGTTATAGAAATCTACAATATAGGATTTCTTCAATTACAATTTACCTAGCATTTTTAAGAGTAGAATGCATCGGGTCATGCCAGGTCCGGTTTTTTAAATTTCAACCCCAATAAGCAAAATTTAGAGAAAACTCACATTCTGGTGTATATGTCAAATGTTTTTCTTAATGTGGGATACACCACACGCAAACGCACACACACACAAAGGGAGCGGCGACTGTTTCACTGACGCTATCACCCTTCTCCTCCTTTGTCTTTGCAAGTTTGCAGCTATTAAAGTGAAAACAGTGAATCCGACAGCGATTAAGAAAATGAATTGGTACCTGAATGGAGTGAAAATTTAAAAACTGTTCTTTCGGTGATTTTTCTGAGAGAAACTGCACCAAGCCACAGACTTTCCCAGAAGAGTATAAAGCCTTAAACTATTTCTTTTTACTTTTTCGAATGAGCCTATTTGAAATCATTACGCTAGACGTAAACAAAGCGAAAGAAAGGATAGTTTGTTATTTCCCACAACCTTAAATTAAATTAAGGCTTATTTTGCCATAAATATTATTATGGGTATCAGAAAGTTACCCAGAATAACAAATTCTATCGTAAAATTTTGTTGTATACCCAATTGAATATTAGCTAATAACCCATTTTCTATAGCAATATTTGAACAAAATTTTAATAATTTTATATATTGTTGAATTTACCTGTATCTACCTGCAATTAGAGTCACTTTGTGACAAAAATTATAGTATAGAATTGGTTGAGAACATTTCACTAAATATCTTCCAAAAATCAGATTAATATATCATAAATAAAAAAGTTATAGTTGTTTATGAAACCAGACTAAATTTATGATTACGTTAGGAATTAATTGAAACACTAAGGGGTGTATTTTGTCAGAAATATAGTAACGAAAGGGTTAAGAAAAACCAAAAAATATTTTATTCTTTATAAATGTTGTATTGAAAATAACATTTTCTTTTAAGAATGTGTATATAACAAAGTATGTGTATATAACTACGTGACTTATATCTTTATATATAAAGGTGAAGTTGTGTGTCTGTCTCCTACGATTTAGATTCGTAACTACTCCCACATTTTGCGGTGCAGTGTAACCAAAACCGGGTATCTTATAGTCGTGAGTCATATCGAGCCTTTCTGGGTATTAGCGCGCGTCTACGATGAGTCTATGATATAAAAAAATTTACCATCATATTTTTCCATTTTAATGCATTTTTTTCGCTATTATATAAGGGAAGTAACTCTCTAAAAATATCTACGATGTGTCAAAGATTTAAAAAGAAATTTACCTTAATTTTTTTCCATTTTAATGCATTTCTTTCATATTTTTGGCTATAACTCTCTAAAAATGCTTATATAGTTATTTCCCTTACAAACCCGAGCAACGCCGGGCGATACTGCTA
>NC_043012.1:37603178-37620678 GCF_006345805.1 Octopus sinensis
GACTGCCTTATAAAAATAGAAGAAGTTCTAATCACATTAGAATAACAAGTGTACTTTTTATGGGAGACTTCAATCTACCCAATGTCAGATGGCCCGAGGGCCTTTCTCTCCCAGGAATGACACGATGTGAACGAGGACAGGTGAGGTCCCTCCTGAACCTCATCAACACTCTGTACATGGAGCAAGTAATACTCCAACCAACCAGGGCAGGTAACACACTGGATATCTGCTTCACAAATAATATGGATCTCATCCATAATGTGAAAGTGACACCGACACTACTCTCGGATCACAACATGGTAGAGCTGACCATGTACGGGCCAAAGGAAAGCATGGACATGCAGCCTACAAGAAACCCTCACAATCTTTCCAGCTTGAACTTCCATATCTGGTGGTCAATGAGGAAACTAGGGATAGATGAATGGTTAGTGAGAGCTGTGCGTGCCATGTACAGGGACGCTGTAAGGTAAGGGTTGGCAACAAGTACACTGAAGAATTCAAAGTAGAGGTTGGGGTCCACCAGGGTTCAGTCCTCAGCCACCTCCTATTTATCATAGTCCTCCAGGCAATAACGGAGGAATTCAAGACAGGATGCCCCTGGGAGCTCCTCTATGCTGACGACCTTGGTCTAATTGCTGAGTCACTATCAGAACTAGAGGAGAAGTTTCAAGTGTGGAAACAAGGATTAGAATCGAAGGGCCTTAAAATCAACCTACTTAAAACCAAAGTCCTAATAAGTAGGAAGGCAGGCAAATCACAAATCCCTTCAGGTAGATGGCCTTACTCGATCTCTAGTAGAGGCGTAGGTAGAAACTCTATAAGATGTACCCAGTTTAAGCTATGGACACATAAGAGGTGCAGTAATATCAAAGGAAGGCTAACTGGGAAGATAGTTTTTGTCTGTGGCAGATGCTTGGGAGCGATAAATACTGAAAATGAGCAGAGACCATCTTCCGCTACATTCCAGGGAGAAAAACTTGAAATAGTTGATAGTTTCCATTATCTAGGTGACCAAGTCAGTAGCGGGGGTAGGTGTGTTGAAAGTGTAACTGCTAGAGTAAGAATAGCTAGGACAAAGTTCAGAGAGCTCTTACCTCTGCTGGTGACAAAGGGCCTCTCGCTCAGAGTGAAAGGTAGACTGTATGATGCATGTGTACGAACAGCCATGCTACATGGCAGTGAAACATGGGCTGTGACTGTTGGGGACATGCGTAAGCTCGCAAGGAATGAAGCCAGTATGATCCGATGGATGTGTAATGTCAGTGTGCATACTTGACAGAGTGTAAGTACCTTGAGAGAAAAGCTGAACCTAAGAAGCATCAGTTGTGGTGTGCAAGAGAAACGTTTGCGCTGGTATGGTCATGTGGCGAGAATGGATGAAGATAGTTGTGTGAAAAAGTGCCACACCCTAGCAGTTGAGGGAACCCGTGGAAGAGGTAGACCCAGGAAGACCTGGGATGAAGTGGTGAAGCACGACCATCGGACATTAGGCCTCACCAAGGAAATGACTAGTGACCGAGACTTTTGGAAATATGCTGTGCTCAAGAAGACACGGCAAGCCAAATGAGACCATAACCCGTGGCCTATGCCAGGAGCGTAACCAGCCCACTTATGCGTACCTTTTCCCTTCTTTGATCACTAAACTCTGCTTGCGAAGACCTGTTGAGGCAAGTGAAATCAAAATCAATTCGATGACTGGCATTCGTGCTAGCAGGGTTCAAAGCGCACCATACAAGTGTGATCGTTGACAGAGCGGCTATTCGAGTAATAATGTTACCAGCATCACCTTACTGGCACTTATGCCTGTGCTAGTAGGGTGCCAAGAGCACCATCCAAGCGTGATCGTTGCCAGAGCAGTCAACTGGCTTCTGTACCCGTGGCATGTAAAAGGACACCATTCAAGCGTGATCGTTGCCAGAGCAGCCAACTGGCTTCTGTGAACATGGCACGTAAAAGGGCACCATTTGAGCATGATCGTTACCAATGTCGCTTCGGTGGCACATGTAAAAAGATTCGAGCGAGGTCGTTGCCAGTGCCTGTGGCACGTAAAAAGCACCCACTACACTCTCGGAGTGGTTGGCATTAGGAAGGGCATCCAGCTGTAGAACCTCTGCCAGATCAAGATTGGAGCCTGGTGCAGCCATCTGGCTCGCCAGCCCTCAGTCAAAATCATCCAACCCATGCTAGCACGGAAAACGGATGTTAAACGATGATGATGATGATGATGATATATACATATATATAATATATACATATATATATATACATACATAGATACACACACAGACACACACATACATACATATATATGTGTGTAGGCAAGGCAGTACGATTGAAAAGCTTACTTCTGAAGCATGTGGTTTTTAGGTTCAGCCCCACTGCATGCTACCTAGGCCATGTGTCTTCCACAATATCCCTGGGACAACCAAAAGCATTGTGGATGGATTTGATAAAAGGAAACTGAAAGTCTGTCACACAAACATATACATATATATACATATATATACATATACATATATATACATATATATATACATATACGACAGGCTTTTTTTATACATGTGTGTGTGTGTGCATGTGTTTATGTTGTGCTTGTTCCTCAGCACTACATGACAACAGGTGTTGGTTTGTTTATGTCCCCGTAACTTAAACAGTTCTGCAAAAAAAAGACCAATAAAACAAGTACTTAAAACCCCTTCAAGGCAGAATGAGGAGTGGATTTGGTAGATAGAAACTGAAGGAATCCCATCACATGCACACACGTGTGTGTGTGTGTGTGTTGACAATGAGTGATTGTTGTAAAGAAATGTCACCACCACACAAGGCAGTATGATTGAAAAGCTTACTTCTCAACCACGTGGCTTTAGGTTCCGCAAACTCAATGAAAACCTATCTGGCCATAGTGGAGAAATACGACCTAGTTTGGGAATAGGGTTGGTGACAGGAGATGTATCCAGCTGTAGAAAAATCTGCCTCAACAAATTTCATCTAACCCATGCAAGCACAGAAAAATGGACGTCATGACAATGATGATGGATGACTGACATCCATTCACACACAAATGAGTTTTACTTTATTTTCTCCACAAAAAAAAACACACAAGTAAGCATAAGATTAATTAATTCTCAAAGAAAGAAAACAAGAAACAATACAAATTTTTTTGTTGATTTAAAAAGAATTTTTTTTTTGGTCTTTTGCTCATCTTTCTTCTAAAATCCGCAATTCTGAAAAATGTAGCTTGTGTGACTGGATAGCACAACAATCTAACACTCCAAAATTCCTCATGTACTGCAGGAGTTATTATTATTATTATTATTATTATCTGCAGTATTAAAAACACTGGCTGGCATTAACTGACATTATACAAGTGTGCAGCTTAAATGGCGCAATTCAAAGAGCAGAACAAAGAGGCCTTTATTAACAAGAACAATAATTTGGCTCCAAACCCAGCAACCTTAGTCAAATAAATAATCAACACACAAAAAGAAATGTTGTTGCTGTTGTTATTATTATTAATAGACACTGATACTTCCTGACCCCTCCCCTCAAAAATTGCTGGCACTGTGCCTATATTAGAAAGAATTATTATTATTCTGTCGACCATAATAATGATAATAATAATAATAATAATAATAACAATAATAATAATAACAATAATACTAAAAGAAGGGCTCTTGCCATGTGGATCAGGTGCCCGTGGCTTTTATGGGTTTCTCCCCGAGTAACCTTTAAAGCACCTCCCCCTATTGGGAGATTTTTAGTTGTTATATTGTTTTATCATTATCAAATGTTTACACAAATGCTTTTCTTTTTTTTACAAAACCCTTTGTATATCATCTTGTGTTGTCCTTGAACGTTTTTATTTTTATTAGCCCTTGTGGCCAATAAAAGAATGAATTATTATTATTATTATTATTATTATTATTAATAATTGCTGGTACTACCTGACCCCTACCCTCAAAAATTGCTAGCGTCATCATCATCATCATTATTATTATTATTATTATTATTATTATTATTTAGGGTGGCAAGATGGCAAAGTTGTTACTGCACCAGGCAAAATGCTTAGCAACATTTCATTCATTGTCAGCTTCCAAGTTCAGATTCTGCTGAGGTTGACTTTACCTTGACCCCATTGATAAACTGGTACTTAATTTATCGATCTCAACAGGATGACAGGCAATCAACTTACCCCCTTCCCTGAAATTGTGACCTAGTGCCATAATTTGAAACCATTATTATTATTATTATTATTATTATTATTATAAAGGAAATCCTTATTAGAATCATTATTGGTTTGACATGGGTTCATTCTTACTCTTGGTAGGATTTATGTGGGTAGCAGGTTACTACCTGTAACCCAAGGTATCAACAAGCTTTCGATAGTCTTTCAAGTGCTTTTAAGACCCTCCTGATAAACTTTCCTGTCCCTAACTTTCTGGTACTAGTACCACATAAAAAGCACCCATGCAAGTGCCATGTAGAAACCACACGTACTGGTGTCACATGGAGAGCACCAGTGTTGGTGCCATGTAAAAAGGCACTCATGCTGTGTGCCATGTAAAAAAAAAAAGCTGGCACTGAATATAAAGCACTGGTGCTGGTACCAAGGGAAAAAAAAAAAGCACCTGGTACACTCTGTTAAATGGTTGGCCTGAGAAAGGGCATCCAGCTGTACAGACGATGCCAAAACAGACAATTGGAGCCTAGTGCAACTTTCTGGCTTGCCAGCCCCTGTCAAACCAGCCAATTGTTCCTCCCATGGGTGTGATGTGTGACTACCATTGTACTATAGTTGCTGTTTTATGTTAACTAGTAGCCACAATAGTTACTAGTCATCGGCTACCATTGTAGCTCTTCGTACCCGAATAGTAACACACTAACTTTTTCTGTCTTACTATCACTGATAGCTCCACAAGACGCCAACTAGAACTGTCGACTCTCAAATCTTCGACTCTCGATCCTCTCTTGATGACCAGCTATTGATCTATTTATAATGACTGTCTCCTACCACTTTTTACTGAGAGGGGTATACAGTTTCACTATACAACAGCATGGGAAAACCAATGCGAAATAATGGTGAAGATTGGAAGCAAAGGACACACCTTGAATGCTAGTGACATTCATTTACAACAAATATATGATGATATAACACACAAACACACACACAATGGGCTTTGTTCAGTTTCCATCAACCAAATGCATTCACAAAGCTTTGGTCAGCTCAAGGATATAGTAGAAGATGCTTGCCGAAAGTGCCTCATGGAGGAACTGAACTTGTGTCCATGTGGTCGAGAAGCAAAGTTCTTAACATACAGTCACACATGCACCTTTCATCACAGCCACACCAGGGCCTGTGATGAAAGGTGAAAATGAAACTCAGCAGAATTTGAACTCGGAATGTATAGGAGGCAAAGCTAGATGATAGCAAACATATTGGCCAGCTCAGTGCTCTGGAAAGAATCAACACAAAAATTCTTCACATCCAAAAGACAATACTGCACATACTTCAATAAGACAGAAGTGGAGCTGGTAAGTACAGTAAAACATCTGCATGAAACTGTTGGAAAGCATAAAATGTAAATAAGAACAACAACATTTTCTTAATGATAATATTAATAATACTAATGATAACAACAACATAATTAAACAGGTGTATCTGGTATTGCACACACATATATAGATAGATAATTCCAAAACAATATTTCATTTAGTAGATTTGGGTTTAAATTCTTGTCCTTTAATCATAAAGAAAAAGTATAGAACATTCTGTTTTGGTATTTTATTTCTAAGATTCTTGATGTGGACTCATGAGTTGAAACAGATTTTGTTGTATCTTGGGAGGGTTACAATACCAATAAACACACACAGAACTTCTATTTCACTTCTTTATTAACCTTAACCCTAACCATTGTTTGGCTTGTCATCCAGTTAGTGGATCAATCAGTTGTGTTAGTCAAAGTCCTTTGATTACCATTCATGGCCTCTTCAATGAGACGCACTCTCTATTCCAGGTCAGCTTCAGATATGTCTGTCTTTTAGTTTTAGGATCAATGTTTATGTAGTTGTAAGGATGTGAATGGGAATGTATGTGAGAAGACAAACAAAATTAAAAGACAGATAGACAGATTCAAAGCTGACTTGAGGTGGAGAAGGTATGTAATTGGAGAGGTTGCGGATGGTAAGGGCAGGACTTTGACAAACACAAATGGTTGGTTGACTGAATGATAACCCAAACATTCGATTCGTTAAATGGTTAAATAGTTAACCAACTGATCAATAATAGAGAAGTGAAAATGGACCGGTGCATGTGTCCGGCATTGGCATGATGACCGTCCCAAAGGAAATATTCTAGAACCTGGTAAAAAAATGAAAACAGGCAAATGAAACAAAAACATGAAGGTTCATCATGTACTAAATGCATGCAAACTATTGGACAACATCAAGGAGACATTCAAGATGTGGTAGAAAAAGAGAGAGTGAGTGAGAGAGACAACCAGAGAGAGAGAGAGAGAAAGGGAGAGATAGGTTGATGATGGAGAAATATGGGAGACAGGCAGGCAGAAAGACATGGTGGTCAGTGAAGTAAGTGGTGGTGGGGGGGGAGCAGTGAAAATAAATATAGAGTCAACTACAATCTCTGCAATTTAAATTCAATGGAGGGTGGTGGTGGTCATGCTTGGAGAAAGCATGCAAGCAGTGTGATGGATGAGCTGATGTAGATATATGAAAAAACAAATACATTTATATTATTTTTTTAAGGATTGAAGGATGCAGTGAAAGATGAGAAAAACAGGGGAAAAATAAAAAAAAGAAAAAGAAAAGAAAAGGTAGGGAAAGGGTGGGAGATGAGCTTTTAAAGAAATTAATAATTTTGGTACCTAAAAGAAACATTTGCACTGTATGGAGTTGAGAGTCACAGGAATTGGTAGACTAATAATGGTGGCCTGTATGAGGAGGAATTATCAAAACCGGAAACTAGAATGGTGGGTTTCTTTGAAAACTAATGGTATCTAGAGAAAATGGTTCATTCAATATTATACTAACATAAACCTTGAGGAAATTTTCACTGTTGTAATCTCAAAATTTTCACATCTTTCAGAACTTGAAACATTTTGATGCCTTCCCTGGTTCTGTATCATAAACTTCCTATTTTAAGGTGATCTAAATTAAAACCTATAAAATTTCAGGTTATGTCCTAAACATCAACTTAATAATAATGACAAAATTAACAGTTATTTTAATAAATTCTTCATTAATATCAAAATGTTGAATGTTGGGTCACACAGAGGCAGTGACAATAGATTGAGACCATTGGCAATGCACCATGCTTGAAAATACCTGTCAAACCAAGTGAGATCATGGTCGTGGCCAATGCCAGTGTTGCAGAACTGGCACCTGAGCCAGTGGCACGTAAAATGCATCCACTATACTCTTGGAGTGGTTGGTGTTAGAAAGGGCATCCAGCTGTAGAAACCATGCCAAATCAGAGTGGAACCAGGTGCAGCTCCCTCGCTTACCAGTTTTCAGTCAAACTGTACAACCCAAATAAGTGAACAAATAAAAACAAAAATAGCACTCAATGGCTGGAGGTGAATTTAATAACAAGCTGGCTTAACTTCACATTACTTAGTCACATGCATGTACCTATGAAAGAAACTATATTAGATGTACAGGGACAGAGTGAAGAGAATTTTAAAATGGCTACCAGATAAGAATATCAGGTCTTCTTTCATCAGCTGAAGTCATCTGTATATTTTGGCAAAGCTGTAATAGGAAATTGATTTCATATCTGCTCCATGTGGTAGAGGAGACAGTCTTTTGGTGTCAGGTAGTCAGTAATATATAGAATCTGAGAGTTCATTAACATCACTTACTGTCATACCACGTGATAAGGTAAAGTTTGGTGGTGTCAGGTTTATAACTCAGTTTGCATATCAAGGAGAGCTGAGTGATAGTAGTCCCCCAACAATAATACGCAGAAAGGATATGATTTCACTTTGGACAAACAGAGATTGTATGCCCAGCAATTGTGCAGAAGCCATCTAGGGCCAGGATGAGCTGTCCAGAAACAACCAATGATTTGAAGCTCATACACAGAATATACTTCTCGTAACAACAAAAGCTTTGCTGTCGATGGATATTGCAGGCTACTGCAATGTATACACTATATATGATGTTAGTTACATTTACAGAAAATGTGGGATTGAGTCCCATCAGTAGTTTTCAATTTTTCCTATCCTAAAGGGCTTTTTATCCAATATTCTACATGTTATTATTTATAGCTTAATTTACTTTTGAGATCCCAATCAAAAATTAATTATTTCACATTCTCTTGAAGTTTCTAAATTTTTATAGTGTAAACAATATACAATTATCATTGGTAAGAACAAAGCTTCTAAAAATGGCAGGGAATTAATTTCAAAGGATTTGTTTGGTCTAATGGTAGAACATCTGTCTTGTTTACAGAAAATCTAAGTCTCAAGGACAGCCTCCAATTTTTTTTTTTTTTCCATCAGAAAATGTTTTTAACCAAATATTTATATTTTAATATTTATAGCTTTACCTACTTCAAGTTTTGCAGTTAAAAATGAATTATTTCAATGTTCTTTTGATGTTTATAAATTTTTATGACGTAAACAATATATGCATATATATATTTTTCGCCTGAAACAATTACAAAGTCAAAAACCTGAAGTTGTGACAGTTTCGAATGAATGAATGAATAAACTCTAAACATATATTGAAGACTCGTTCTGTAGTTTGTCATCCAAACATGTATAAACACAAACACATACATATCTATTCTCAATGCATGTACATCAGTATGTTTGTCATGTTATGTAAGAGAGAGAGAGTAGGAGACTATGTGTATAATTAATGGTCCTCGTTTAATGTGAGTCTTGGCTAGCCACCAAGCAAGTTCCAATCAGCCCCAACCTGCCACTTCATTTCCGAGCTGTTGTTATTCAATAGAGTCTAGGACATTGGCTCAGGAAATTGATGAGTGAGATTATGCAGATGTACATCATAAATCACCGTAAAAGATAAGAGAGTGATCAATATATATTAATTACTATGAACTAATATCTCATTCTACTGCTGACTTAATGTCTATTTGACATAACACTAACAAAAAGTACATTTGCACTATACAAACATACCAGTGAGAGTGCATATATGTGGTCACTCATCCTGGTAGATAGAGTAGCCAAAACTGCCCTCAAATTACAGCCTACTCTTATTTTTATATATATATATATATATATATATATATATATATAAAAAAGAACATGTTTAACTCTGAAATATTGTGCCTAAAACGAAAAGATGGGATGGTCACAATTGGACAACATTTGATTATAGGCCTGGTTCAATCAGTGTTAAACTTGGAGTTTAACTAATTAGCATTCAGATTATTCTTTCAAATGTAATGCTTAATTAATTATTCACATTGCTTTGGACTAATCATACATTATCTTGTAGCTTTGAAATTCTGATGACATGATTCTTCATTTTTACAATGACATTTTAGGGTAAGTGTGAAAGGCCAGATCTGGCAGATTTGAACATAAAACAAAATATTTGGGACTGATATGGCTGGTTCAAATACTAAGCAGTTTACTACTACTACTACTACTACTGCTGCTGCTGCTGCTGCTGCTGCTGCTGCTAGTGTACTCAAGTTAGCAAAAGGTTCTCTATGTAATCATGCAAACTGTTACATAGTAGCTAACCTCCCCCACCCCACTTAAAATCATGTTTAAATATTATAACATTTTTAAAAAAAGAGAAAAAGATGTAGTCCTAGATCCACCACAGACACACACACACACATGCAAATGTCCATGGCTGTGATGCCTTGTAACACAGCAATCTGTGACCCAGGGCTAAACAACAACAACAACAACCACATGTTCACGTTGCATCAATCAATGAATAACAGGAAAAATCAAACGGAAGAACAGCTTTGGAGACCTCATAACAACATTCACCATTTTCCATAGCAGCGACAAGAAGAGACAGATTATCAGAGTTTCTTTCTGTCTTCTTTCACTCATGTTTACAGGCACACACAATTTCTCTCACTCTCTCTCTCTCTCTCTCTCTCTCTCTCTCTCTCTCTCTCTCTTTCTCTCTATCTATCTATACATATATATATAACATCCACTTTTTCATGCCTGCATGCATCACAGAGTTCATTGAGGTAGATTTTCTATGGCCAGATGCCCTTCCCAAGTAAGGTAATAATTCCTCATTGTCAAACATGCTTTCACAGGACATTGGAAATGTGTAACACTGCCTGTATAACAGTGACACTCATTTACAGCTATTATGAAACGTAAAGACAACGAAACAAACACACACACACATATGTGACAGGTTTCTTTCAGTTTCTGTCTACCAAATTCACTTAGAAAGCTTTGGTCAGCTTCAGGCTATAGCAAAAGATATTTGACCAAGATGACACACAGTGGGACTGAAACCAGAACCATGTGGTTGGGAAGCAAACTTCTTATCACACAGCTATACCTGGGTCTATATATAAGTATTTGTTTATATATATATATGTGTGTGTGTGTGCATGTTTTATATATATATATATATATATATATATTAGTATTAATAATAATGAGTATGGAGAGTTGTACATCCCCAAAAATTTATCTTACAGTTATATACTACATATCACAATGACCAACACGTGTTTCCACTGCACTGACTACTAACTGTTGCTGATGCAGCCTTGCGATACTGACCATAGTTGTTAACAGGCATCTGGAATCCAACTGAGAGCTAACAGCATCTACCCAGATAATATATCCTTCCAAACTCATATATATATATATATATATATATATATATATATATATATAAACAGTAATAATATTTCTTAGTATTCATCAATACTAAGCCTAAAATGTTTTTTAGAGCTGCTCATTGTTGCAAAAATGTTATAAATTAGTAATATACTAATATTATTTTGTAATGGTTTGTTGAAAATAGTTAACTTCAGTTATAAATACATTTGAAAAAAATAGACATAAATACATACATAAATCAATCTATTAATAAAGAATTGAATATTAGAAAGAATTGATCGATTTGCTATGCAGAAAGCAGTTTCTCACATTCAGAATACGTGTGAGATCTTCCGGGGACACAGATACACAAACAGCTAAATGTTTCTCTCAATGTTTTACTTCCTACTGGAGATGTTACATAATTTTTAACATCTAGAAATAGAATAATAACAATGACAACAATAAACAGTTTGCTTGACTTCCAAAAGAAGTGTACAGTTTTCTCTCAAGTCAAAAGACAAGAAGGGCCAGAATAAGGTGCTTTTGTTGTATTTCAGAGGTATTTTTACAGCTCAGAGCTTGCTTCATGCTGGTTTGCTCTGGGCGATGTGTGAGACGGTATGGCAGCATGCCTAGTAACTACAGGGAAGAAGAGTGATGGACTAGATAGAATGGACAACATGGAAACAGAGTTACAACATGTGGGATTGGAAGGACAGTGCTTAAATAATAATAATAATAATAATAATAATAATAATAGGGGAAATGAGGGAAGGAGACACAGATGACAACATCAAAAATAGAGGGACAAATTTATAGAGCCTACCTGGCAATTAACTAACTTTGTTCCTGTGTGATTGAAGAAGGCCAGATGACCGGGCGAAGAAAGGGCTAAATAGCTGTCACTTGTGCACCCCGGAGGGAGAGATTACCTGGTCATGTTTAGAATTATTCTGTTCTGTTCTGAGTGGATGGTAATGGCAATGGTAGCAATGATGTTGATGAGGGTGGTGGTGATGATGATGATGGCGGTGGTGGTGGTGATGAAGTGGACTGAATGGGTGGTTGGAGTAGAAGTATGAAGAGTAATTGTTGTAGTAGGTGTAGTAGTTGTGGTGGTGGTGGTGGTGGTGGTAGTTGTAGTAGTGGTGGTGGTGGTGGAGAGGTTGGTGAACCTGCCTCCACCAATGGCAATAACAGCAGCGGTTGTGCTGGTGGTGTTGGTGGTGTTTCGGGCAACAGTGGGGTGAGAGTAAGGAGAGAGATAAGGAGGAAGAAGAAGAAAAAGAAGATGAGGGAGGAGGAAAAGGAGGAGTGGAGAGAGATAGAGGAGTCGAGAGAAGAGGGTGTGGTGTTGGTGTCCTTGTGTGTGATGCCAGGCCCCTCACGCATGCACACACTTCGCTGCTCTCCTGACACATAAGCAGGACTAGTGGACATTAGTATTCAGCCAGCTGCAAGAAGGATAACAAATAAAGCAGAAAATCAACAACAAGGTTGAGAGAAGAAAAAAAACATTTTCTTGGTTTTTTTTTTCAGTATTATATAACCCTTTCGCTACCAAACCATCTGAAACTACTTTTCTATGTTCTATGTTACAAACTTTGCATTTTCGAGGGTTCTCAATTGAAACCTTCCGTTAAAGCTTCATGTTAGTTTATGTTCCAAAAATAACAGCTTAATAATCACAGTTATTTTTTTAAAATTATCAATTATTTTCGAAATAAATTGAAACAAAGGCATCGTATTTCAGCCAAAATATGGTAACAAAAGGGTTAAGCCTTTTGATACTAATCTGCTCAAGACTGCCCTTGGTTCGATGGTATTAATGTCCTGTTTTAAAGTGGTTTGAATTAAAACTTTCCAAAGAGACTGTGTTAATTTGCTTCAAACATTGGCTTAACCCTTTAGCATTCAAATTCTTCTGTCAAATCTAATGCTTATTTATTCACATTGTTTTGAATTAATCATGCATTATCTCATGAGCTTCAAGATTCCAATGATGTGATTGTTTTAATTTTAGAATGACATTGTAGGGTAGATGGGGATCTGACCAGTTTGAAGATAAAGCAGAATATTTGGGCCAGATTTGGTCAATTTAAATGCTAAAGGGTCAATAAAAACTAATAAAGAATTTTTTTTGCTAAATTTTTTGTTGATTTTTAAATAAATTGCAAGAACAACAATGTATTTCAACAAAAATATGGTAACAAAAGGGTTAATTACAACAACAGCAACAATAGCAATAAATAATCAAGTTTATGAAAATGTTTTACAAAATAATTTATAAATACAACTTCACCAAAAACAACTTCCTGCAACAGGACATTATTTGGTTGTTTTCAATTCTGGTGGAAAGTCCCATGAACCATTTAATTGTGAAGACTCCTGACCACCAATGACCACAGTCATCTTCCTCCAGGACAGTTTTTTATCAACCTTTCTTTTTGTTTCCCATACTCAACTTCAATTTTCCAAAAAATTTGTGCCCCACGATCAACAGAGAAAATGGATTTCTCCTGTCACAAACAATAGACAAGGGTTCTGTTAACTTGTCCCTGAACAACGTGTACAGATGATCTGCTTACAGTGAACAAACGTTTGTGGTGTATAAGGGGATGCTGAAAAGTTCCTGGCTTTAAAGGGGTCATGAAAGGCTTGGTTGGAGGTCAAACCTTCCAAGTTCTTTTACAGGGTTTATAAAAACTGAAGGACTGCTACAATAAGTGTGTGAATCTGAGAGGGGAATATGTTCAATAAAATCATAATTAACCGCTCCTCCTCTATTTTCTTTTACCCAAAGCCAGGAACTTTTAAGCTCCC
The DNA here is from genome assembly GCF_006345805.1 of Octopus sinensis. Classification (NCBI taxonomy): domain Eukaryota; kingdom Metazoa; phylum Mollusca; class Cephalopoda; order Octopoda; family Octopodidae; genus Octopus; species Octopus sinensis. Next base: position 37,616,807 of record NC_043012.1, read on the forward strand.
ACCCTTCATACATTAGCTCACCCCACCATCAGAATGACACAGCCTGTATAGGTCCATGTTGTACCACATGTCAGATATCAATATGATCGAAGAACAACATGAGATGAAGTGAACTTCCTCTAGGACAGTTTTTCTCAACCTGTCCTAGAACATAACACTGAAACCTTGATCTTGTGATCATAAGAGCAATATCCTAGTCACAAGGCCATGCACTAGTAACTAGTACAAAGCATATATTCAAATGAAGTTATAATTAAAACTCTATTGCCAAGTTCTTATTGTTATTTACACCCCCATCTGGAGCAACCCTACCCTACCAAAATATTGACATGCTTCACTTTGAGAAATATTGCTCCAGTGTATTTATTTAGAGCAAGCCTTACCTCTGCACATCATTTATATTCACAGGAAAAGTTGAATTCAGCACAGCTAAATATCCTACAAACCACACCCTTAATTTGATTTAATGTTAGTCTATTCAAGGCTCAAAACTTTTCATACACCCGTCATAAGATGAGGGCTTTGCAATTTCTGGCTAAACAACCTGCACGGATAATTTGTTTATAGTGATACAGTAATCAAATGCTTGTGTGGCACATAAGCTCCCTCCCTCCATCAAATCAACATTGTCTGTACTGCTGCATGGTGTGCTACATGTCAGATGTTGAAGTGATTGTATAGCTACATGAAATGAAGTGTTTCACTCAAGAACACATTGCACCTCTCAGTCCAGGAATCAGGACCACAACCATGCAATTTTGAGTGCAACACCTAAACCACTAGGCCATGACTTCCACAAACCCACACCCTAACAGTTTGGAAAATGACAAATAGGATAGTGTTGACATGGGTATATTGTTTGAAAATAAGATGGGAGGGCCATGGTCAGAACATGGCCCTTCCATCTTTGATCATAATTCCGTTTAATAGAGCATATCTACCACTACACAACAACATTCATATAGTTGTTACATTTCAGTGCTGCTGCTTGCAATGGAGAGCTGTTCCAACCTTCATGATCCAATTTACAACTAGACAGACTGCTGGAACATTGGACAATGGTCTTGTCTTTCAAGGACAGTTCACTCTAACACCTCATCAGGACCCTGGAATCATCAAGGAAACGACCATGCTTGAAATGCAGGAAAGGAGTAGGTATAAACTCTACATGTGGTACCCTATGTATGCTACAGATACACAAGACATGTAGTGGAACCACAGACAGGCTAACAAAGTAAGTTTTGTATGTAGTACCTGCACTGGAACAGTATGTAGAATGGGGATATAAGAAACAGAAACCCTTAAACTGGCACACAGGAAAGATACCCTTAAACTGGCACACTGTCTGTTATGAAGACAAGTGTTCCAGTTTTATCCAATCAATGGATCTAATCAATTGAGCCAATCATGAATTTAATGTGCACATGGCTGGACACTCAATAGACAGATGTACCCTTAATGTAGTTCTCAGGGATATTCAGTGTGACACACAGACTGTGACAAGGCTGGCCCCTTTGAATTACAGGTACAATTTATTTTTGCCAGCCGAGTGGACTGGAGCAATGTGAAATAAAGAGCCTTGCTCGAGGACACAATGCATCACCCAGGTGGGGGGACAAACACACACACAAATATATACATGTATGTGTGTATATTGGACCGCTGAAATCTACAAGTTTTTTTGTCCATACACCTGTTAATATGCACAATGGCTTCTTTCAGTATACAGACACACACACACACACAAGCACAATGAACTTTTATTTTCTGTTTACCAAACCCACTCACAAGGCTTTTGTTGGTCCAAGGTTATAGTAGAAGACAACTGCCCAAGGTTCCACATGGTGGAATTGTACCCAGAACCATGTGCTTGGAAAGCAACTTTTTACCACACAGCCACACCTGCACCTCTGCATGTATATAAAACACATCTCCCAAAATACTACTCGCCACCTCAATCAAGGCTTCTTGTCCTGCAAGTTACTTGGTGGCCCTCATTGGTGGTGGGGCCACATAAAAAGCACCCAATACACACTGTAAAGTGGTTGGCATTAAGAGAGGTATCCGGTCACAGAAACCATACAAAAGCAGACAGTGGATCCTAGGCACAGTCCTCTGGCTCATCAGATACTGTTGAACCATCCACCTCATACCAGCATGGAAATATGCATGTTAAATGATGACGATGACGATAGTATCATCATCATCATTATTTAACATCCATTTTCCATGCTGACATGGGTTGGACAGTTTGAATGGGTACTGGCAAGCCAGTAGCCTGCACCAGGCCCCAATCTGATCTGATAAGGTTTCTACAGCTGGATGTCCTTCCTAACACCAACCACTCTGAGAGTGTAGTGGGTGCTTTTTACGTGCCACCAGCACAGGAGCCAGTCAGGCGACACTGACATCGACCATGTTTGGATGGTGCTTTTTACATGCCACCAGCATGGGGAGCTAGTCAGGCGGCACTGGCATGAACCCATATTTAAACGGTGCTTTTTACATGCCACTGGCATCGACCACAACTACAATTTCCATTTTGATTTCGATCTTGATTTGCTATTGATTTAAAATTTTACTTGATTCAACAGGTCTTCTCAAGCGCAGCATATCACCCGATGATTCAAGGGTACTTTTAAAATGGGCTGGTTATGCGACACTGGTATAGGTTATGGCTTTGATCTCACTTTACTTGCTGGTTCTCCTCAATCACAGCATATCTCCAAAGGTGTCGGTCTCCCAATTGCCTCTATGAGGCCCAACGTTTGATGTTCATACTTCACCACCTCATTCCATGTCTTCCTGGATCTCTCTCTTCTACAGGTTCCTTCCACTGTTAGGGTGTGACACATCTTCACATAGCTCTCCTCATTCATACACAGCATGCGACCATACCAGTGCAGTTATCTCTCTTCAACACCACATATGATACATCTTATGTCCAGCATTTCTTTCAGGGTGCTCACACTCAGTAGGGTGTGCACACACACATTACACATCCAGCAGATCACACTAGCTTAATTTCTTTCGAGCCTATGTGTGTCCTCAACAGAAATGGGCTGCAAAGCACAGGAGTGGCTGTGTGGTAAGTAGATACTTCCCAACCACATAGTTCCAGGTTCAGTCCCACTGCATGGCACTTTGGGCAAGTGTCTTCTACAGCCTCAGGCTGACTAAAGCCTTGTGAGTGGAATTGGTAGATGGAAACTGAAAGAAGCCCATTGTGTGTGTGTGTGTTGCCCCAACATTGCTTGACAACCAATGCTGGTGCATTCACATCTCTGTAACTTAGTGGTTTAGCAACCAGTAGAATAAGTACTAGGCTTACAAAGAATAAGTACCGGGGTCAATTTGCTTGACTAAAGGCAGTGCTCCTGCATGGCCTCAGTCAAATGACTGTAACAAATAAAAGAGTAAAAGAATGTATGTGTGTGTGTGTGTTCGCTCCCCCCCACCTCACCCTCAAGCACTGCCTGGCAACTGGTATTGGTTTGCTTACTACATCCTTATAACTTAGTGGTTTGATGAAAGAGACCAACAGAATAAAATACCAAACATACAATTAAGTACTGGGCTTGATGTTTTCACTGAAGCCTTCAAGGGTGGTATCCCCATCCATCATGGGCAGGTGAGCAATACTCTGCAAATGTGTGCTGAATCTGGCCAAGGCAACCCTTCCAACCCATGCCAGTGCAGAAAATGGATGTACAGTAACAATGACAATGATGATGATGGTGGTGGTGCTAGTGGTGGTGATGATGAAGATGACGTGCAATGATGAGCATGATGCTCATGATAATCATCACGATGGTGATGATGATGATGACCGTGATGATTAACAACAGCCAGAAAGTCAGAATGCAACAAGC
>NC_043012.1:37625678-37680678 GCF_006345805.1 Octopus sinensis
TGGAAGTGGCCCCATTGGCTACTACCACCTGACTTCTATCTTTCAGAAAGTCATGAAGCCATTCTCCCAGTTTTCCAACTATGCTAAGATCACGCAGTTTGTGACATATCATTCCATGATCGACTTTATCAAAGGCCTTTGCAAAGTCGAGATATATGACTTCCACATTTGAGTGGTTGAGCAGTCGTTTCAGCACAGCACCCAGTCATAGTGTTGTAGGACCGAGTTAAGCAGCTTCTTCCTGGTCGGAAAACCATGTTTGGTGTCAGGCAGCAAGTCATTTTCTTCAAGGAAGGTGATTAGTTTCCTTCTGACTATTCGTTCCATGACCTTGCTGATGTGTGAGGTCAGAGAGATAGGTCTGTAGTTCTTGGCCTCCGCTCTGCTACCTCCTTAATGAATATATATTTTATTTATTATATTTATTATAATATATATATTATATATATATATATATATATATATATTATTTATTATATTTATTATATACTAGCAGTATCGCCTGGCGTTGCTCGGGTTTGTAAGGGAAATAACTATATAAGCATTTTTAGAGAGTTACTTCCTTTATAGATGCCAATTCGGGCTTTCTTAGCCATTTCTGTTTTGGTGTCTTCAAGCCATGAAGTCGTTGTTCTAAAGAACGCTGGTCTCCTTGACAACGCTTACGACGTTGATTTCCTTACACTCCCTTCCCCACAGGTGGCAGGTGTGAGCGTGGACGCCAACTCCGCCGCCATCGACACAGGAAAAATTATGCATTAAAATGGAATAAAAAATGATGTTAAATTATTTTTAAAATCGTAGACTCATCGTTGACGCGCGCTAATAGTCAGACGGGCTCGATATGAATCACGACTATAAGATACCCGAATTGGTTAAACTGCACCGCAAAATGTGGGAGGAGTTAGGAATCTAAATCAAAGGGGACAGACACTCACACAACTAGAGTTTTATATATATATATATATATATATATATATTATTTATTATATTTCATCATCATCATCATCATCGTTTAACGTCCGTTCTCCATACTAGCATGGGTTGGACGGTTCGACTGGGGATCTGGGAAGCCAGAAGGCTGCAGCAGGCTCCAGTCTAATCTGGCAATGTTTCTACAGCTGGATGCCCTTCCTAATGCCAACCACTCCGTGAGTGTAGTGGTGCTTTTTACGTGCCACCTGCACAGGTGCCAGGCGAGGCTGATTATATATATATATTATTTATTATATTTATTATATATATATTATATATATATATATATTTATTATATATATTATATATATATATATATTATTTATTATATTTATTATATATTTATTTATTATATTTATTTATATATATATTATTATTATTATTTATTATATATATATTATATATATACATATTTATTATATATATTATATATATATATATTTATTATATATATTATATATATATATATTATTTTATTATTTTATTTATATATATATATATTATTTATTATATTTATTAGTATATATTATTTATTATATTTATTTATATATATATATAATTATTTATTATATATATATAATATATATATATATTTATTATATATATTATATATATATATATTATTTATTATATTTATTATATATATAATATATATATATATATTATATATATATATATATATATAATTTATTATATTTATTCTATATATATATATAATATATATTTATTATATATATATATTATTTATTATATTTATTATATATATATATTATTTATTATATTTATATATATATATATATATATAATTTTATATTTATTCTATATATATATATATATATAATTTTTATTAATTTATTCTATATATATATATATATATATTATATATATATTTATTATATATATATATTTATTATATATATATATTTATTATATTATATATTATTTATTATATTTATTATATATATATATATATAATATATATAATTTATTATATTTATTTTATATATATATATTTATTTATTATTTATTCTATATATATATATAATTTATTATATTTATTCTATATATATATTATTATTATATTTATTCTATATATATATTTATTTATTATATTTATTCTATATAATATATATATTATTTATCACATTTATTATATATATATATAATTTATTATATTTTTCTATATATATATATATATTATTTATTACATTTATTATATATATATATATATAATTTATTATATTATTCTATATATATATATTTACTATATTTTATATATATATATATCTATTATATAATATATATATATATATACTTTTTATATATTTATTATATATATATATATATATATACTATTTATTATATTTATTATATATATATAGTTTTCATGGGCCGCAACCCCCCCCCCACTCTCGATTTGTTTTTCTCTATTTCTTCTTCACATTGTCTTCTATCTCTTTCGATTGCCATTCGACTTCCCTTCTCCACCACCCTATACGCATATACACCAGCGACTGATTAATAACGGTCCCACTCTTGATTCAAACTGTTGCTGTCAACTTTGTACGAAAAATGAATTCAAGCTAAGCCATTAATTTAAGTACCTACCAAAATATTTCTGTGCAATTGATTTGATCTTTATTTAGCCCTGTTTATCTCTATTATGTTATGACTTGTGTATTTCAGCCTCACGCCTTGTGTTTTATATATATATATATATATATATACATATAATTCTATAGTTCATCTTAAATTATCGTTGTCTCATGCCTTGTGTTAAATATATATTCAATCCTATAGCTCGCCCCTAATCTTATCGATCAGCTTCACGTCTCGTTAAAAATAGAATAAATGTATTTATAATTTATAGCTCCTTACACTAAGATAAATATAGCTCACGCATCTCCCATAGATAGGCAAAATATCTCTCTCAAATTTAAGTATTTTATACCTACTAATAAGTATTTCTCTCCAAGAAAGGAATGCACCCGCCCTCCCACCCCCTCCACCGGTACAGGAAGTCCTAAAAAGTTTCTCATCCTTGTTGTCTCCCTTGTACACTTCAAAGTCTTACGCCACCCCCACCTCCTTCCATAAAAGGTAGTGGTCATTCATTGCAAGATACACTTCAAAGTCTTACGCCACCCCCAACTCCTTCCATAAAAGGTAGTGTTCATTCATTGCAAGATATGTTAGTGTTGTGTACGCGGTTTGAACTGGAGTTTTATTGTTTGTCTATGAATCCTGCCAAACGTGATTTTTCTTTTCAGGTCCATGACGCTACTAAGTTCAATACCACCAACACCCACACCCTCAGGGTTGGCACCCTCAACATTGGCACACTGAAAGGCAGATCTGGCGAGATCGTTGAATTGCTTCAACGTAGGTGTGTTGATATACGCTGCATTCAAAAAGTGGGGTGGAGAGGAGGTTCTGCTAGGTTCCTCACAGGCAAAGGACAGTGGTACAAGATTTTCTGGGCTGGGAATACTGATGGGGTCGGGGGTGTGGGTATGCTTATCGCCGAAAAATGGGTAGGTAAGGTAATTGAGGTAGTCAGAGTATGTGACAGAATACTTAAGATTAGATTAGTGCTCCATCATAGTTTAGCAACTATTATATTGGCCTGTGGCCCTCAGCCAGGGCTACCCGATGGACAGAAAGACTGTTTCTATGACACCCTACTGCAGACCACCTCATTGACGAACGACAGGGACCTTCTCTTTGTGGCTGGTGACTTCAATGGGCATGTTGGACGATGTGCTGGGGGCTTCCATGGCGTGCATGGAGGCTACGGTTATGGTTCTCGCAACGAGGAGGGAACCAGGCTGCTGGAGTTCTGCGATGCGAATAGTCTTGTGGTTTGCAACACTAACTTCAGGAAACCGACAAGCCACCTGGTCACCTACCGATCGGGCCGGCATACTAGCCAAATCGATTACATCCTTGCCAGAAAAAGGGAAAGATGGCTGCTTATAAATGCATCCCACAACATAGACTGGTAGTTAGTGACTTTAGGATCAGGACTAAGAGGGCGACTAGAAGACGACCAACATGGAGAAGAAGGGTCTGGAAGCTTAAAGACCCTACGAATGAACAGAGATTTAGAGACATGTTACTTGAAGCCTTTGACGAAATAAAAGGGGGTATAGCTAAACATGGGGTAGAAGACAACTGGACGCTTCTAAGGGACAACCTGCTGAAAGCCACTGACCAGATCTGTGGCTGGTGCAAAGTCCCCTCAAGACCCAAAATGACGTGGTGGTGGAACAATATTGTTGACAGGGCTATTAGACAAAAGAAACAGGCTTGGAAGGACTGGAAGAACGGAGGTAGCAGGGAAGTGTATCAGACTGCCAGAAGGGAAGCTAGGAGGCAGGTTCATTTAGCCAGAGGGGAAGCTGATAAGAAAAAATTTGCCAATGTCCTGCGCCGGGAGGATGAAAGAATTAAGGTATTTCGTGTTGCAAGACAGTGTGTGAAAGAGAATCGTGACGTGGTAGAAGAGAAATGTGTTCGTAAGGATGATGGTTCACTTGCGCTAAATGAGGATGCAAAGAGAGAGGTTTGGAGAAGCCACTATGAAAGGCTGCTGAATGAGGAAAATGAATGGGATAAAGAGAGTCCGCCGAATGTCGACCCAACAGAGGGACCAGCAATCCGAGTTGACAGTTCCTTAGTAGTTAAGGCAATTACAAGCATGAAAACAGAGAAAGCCCCAGGCCCATCAGGTATTACTGCAGAGATGCTCAAAATATCTGGTAGTGTCGGCTATAGCCTAGTCACCCATATAGTTAACCAGGTGATACACGTAGGAGTCATACCCAATGACTGGTTGTGTAGCAGCATAATAGTCAACTGCTACAAAGGTAAGGTGACGCCCTAGATACAAATAATTACAGGTATCAAGCTGCTGGATCAGGTAATGAAGGTTACAGAGAGGGTTATAGCCCAACTAATTAGAGAGAGAATTAGCTTAGATGAGATGCAGTTTGGTTTTGTGCCAGGGAAAAGCACCACTGATGCCATATTTCTGGTAAGACAGCTGCAGGAGAAATACCTAGCCAAAGATAGGCCCCTGTACCTGGCTTTAGTTGACATGGAGAAAGCCTTTGACAGGGTCCCCCGATCCCTTATCTGGTGGTCAATGAGGAAACTAGGGATAGATGAATGGTTAGTGAGAGCTGTGTGAGCCATGTACAGAGACGCTGCTAGTAAGGTGAGGGTTGGCAACGAGTACATTGAAGAATTCCGGGTAGAGGTTGGGGTCCACCAAGGTTCAGTCCTCAGTCCCCTCCTTTTTATCATAGTCCTCCAGGCAATAACGGAGGAATTCAAGACAGGATGCCCCTGGGAGCTCCTCTATGCTGATGACCTTGCTCTAATTGCTGAGTCACTATCAGAACTGGAGAAGTTTCAGGTGTGGAAACAAGGTTTAGAATCGAAGGGCCTTAGAATCAACCTAGCCAAAACCAAAGTCCTAATAAGTAGGAAAGTAGACAAGTCACAAACGCCTTCAGGTAGATGGCCCTGCTCGATCTGTAAAAAAGGTGTAGGTAGAAACTCTATAAGGTGCACCAAGTGCAAGCTATGGACACATAAGAGGTGTAGCAATGTCAAAGGAAGGCTAACTAGGAAAATAGTTTTTGTCTGTGGCAGATGCTCAGGAGCAATAAACACTGAAAATGTGCAGAGACCAACTTCTACCACGTTCCAGAGAGAAAAACTAGAAGTAGTTGATAGCTTCCGCTACCTGGGTGACCAAGTCAGTAGCGGGGGTGGGTGCGCTGAAAGTGTAACTGCTAGAGTAAGAATAGCCTGGGCAAAGTTTAGAGAGCTCTTACCCCTGCTGGTGACAAAAGGCCTCTCGCTCAGAGTAAAAGGCAGACTGTATGATGCATGTGTACGTACAGCCATGCTACATGGTAGTGAAACATGGGCTGTGACTGCTGAGGATATGCGTAAGCTCGCAAGAAATGAAGCCAGTATGCTCCGATGGATGTGTAATGTCAGTGTTCATAATCGACAGAGTGTAAGTACCTTGATAGAAAAGTTGAACCTAAGAAGCATCAGTTGTGGTGTGCAAAAGAGACGTCTGCGCTGGTATGGGCATGTGACGAGAATGGGTGAAGATAGTTGTGTGCAAAAGTGCCACACCCTAGCAGTTGAGGGAACCTGTGGAAGAGGTAGACCAAGGAAAACCTGGGACGAGGTGGTGAAGCACGACCTTCGAACTTTAGGTCTCACCAAGGAAATGACTAGAGACCGAGACCTATGGAAGTATACTGTGCGTGAGAAGACCCGGCAAGACCAGTGAGAACAATCAAAATCAAAATCAAACCAAATCAAATCAGATATCAGAAAGCAGAACCAAAATTGAGGTCGTTCAACATCAGTGGAAATTGCAGCTGTGGTTAAGCGAACCATCCGGTCGTTGTCGGCGCCGCCCCGTCTGGCCATCCGTTCTTGTCCGTTGCCAGCCTCGCCTGGCCCCCGTGCGGGTGGCACGTAAAAGCACCATCCATTCGTGGCCGTTTGCCAGCGCTGTCTGGCACCTGTGCAGGTGGCACGTAAAAAGCACCCACTACACTCATGGAGTGGTTGGCATTAGGAAGGGCATCCAGCCGTAGAAACACTGCCAGATATGACTGGGCCTGATGAAGCCTTCCGGCTTCACAGACCCCAGTTGAACCGTCCAACCCATGCTAGCATGGAAAACGGACGCTAAATGATGATGATGATGATGATATATATATTATTTATTATATTTATTATATATATATATATATTATATATTATTTATCATATATATATATATATATTATTTATTTTACATATTTATATATATATATATATATATTATTTATATTATTTATTTTATATATTTATATATATATATATATTATTTATCATATATATTGATATATATATTATTTATCATATATATTTATATATATATATATTATTTATCATATATATATATATATATATATTATTTATCATATATATTTATATATATATATATTATTTATCATATATAATATATATATATTATTTATTATATATATTTATATATATATATTATTTATCATATATAAATATATATATATTATTTATTATATTATATATATATATATTATTTATTATATATATATATATAGAGAGAGAGAGAGACACACAAACTTATTTCCTTTAGCTTAGCTTCTGTAAGTAGATGCACAGACATACAGGCAGCTTAAAAGACAGAGATGTTTGCCCCCCCCCCCCGCTGCTGCTGCCGCCGCCACCACCACCACCACTACTACTACCACTACTACTGATATTGAGTACAAGTACAGACTTCTGTCAAGTACCACTTGACAGAATATATATCATTGTATTATGAATGATACACCTTAGCTGTTATGCTAGCTGTTGGCATTTGTTGTTGTTACTGTGGTGGTAGTTGTTGTGGTGATGGTGATGATGATGATGGCAATAATGGCAGTGGTGGTGGTGGATATTATTTCAAAGTTGACCTCGGCAGAATCTGAACTCGGACTATGAAGACAGGCATTGCTAAGCATTTGGCCTCGTATGCTCATAATTCTGCCAGCTCATCACCATGGTAATGATAATATCACAAAACCAGGATTCTGAAAGAAGTAATCAATGAAATCAACCCCAGTGCTTAACTGGTCCTTTATTTTATTGACCCTGAAAGGATGAAAAAAGGCAAAATTGATTCAATAGGATTTAAACCCAGAGCATAAAGAAGCTGTAACTGTTTTTTCAATTCACAAGAATGAAATTAAGGGGACATTTGGCACCTTGGGTAAATGCCTTTTATTATAACTCCTGGTCAATCAAAGCCTTGTGAATGGATTTGGTAGAAACTGAAAGAAGTGCATGTGTGTGTGTGTGTGTGTGTGTTAAAGTCTCTTTGCCTTAGGTTTCATGCCACAGTTGTAAACAAGTGTCTCCGTCATACAAGCAGTGTCTATTTTCTATCTCCTGTGAAAACATGTCTGGTCGTGGGGAATATTACCTTGCCTGGAAAAAGGAAGGACATGTGTCTGTAGAAAATTTGCCTCAAATTTCATTCGGCTCATGCAAGCATGGAAAAATGGGGAGGATGAACTTAGACAGGGTCACTTTGATGGCACTTCTGTACCTGTAGAGTTTATCCGAAAGCGAAGACCCTACTCCCTCTCCCCAAGAACAGTGGAAGTTGTCCATAACCTCCTGGCAAAAAGTTCTCCAGAATAAGACTTTAACTTCAACATCTAGCTACCCCAAGATGCCCACCACTATTCATTTGTTAAATGCAAAAGTTGATGTACCACTAATAACATTGCCTGACTGGTACAAGATCTACAAGCACCTGATAACATCCCAGGTGGCAAGTGTTTAATCTTGGTTTTCATCCAACCCAGGGCTGCTGCTCCATTAAAAGAAACAAGCTGAACAAACATGACTTAGTCACCATCCAAGAATCTCTGTCAATGCAACAGCCTCAGCACATTTTTTGAATCATTAGCCACGGCATAACAAACCTTACATGCAGAGAAAACTGGCAGCAGATTGACAAGATGTGAAAGAGTACATTTTGTTCATTGCTTGTGGAAAGAAAGCATGAAAACTCGGGCAAAAGCACTACAGTCATGTGGTAATGCAGAACAGAACTAATGTATACATTAGCCACTTCTGACCAATCTTTCAAGAAAAGATTCCTCTCGACTGATTTCTAGTTTAACTTTAATTCTATCTACCTGGAGGTTTGGCTTAAATCAGAGCCCAAGTACCTTAAAAGAACCATCAGTCAAATAAACCATATCATTGAATAGGGTGGACTTGCCCTCACCAAGTGCCAAGTTGAAAGCTCGCTTATTTTCTTAATGTTTGTTGCTGTTCCAGCTTCATATTTCTTCAGTGTGGTACCAACCGCCATCACATACACTTCCACACACGCACAAAGACAAAAGTTAATTAACAACAATGCTAAAGTTTGAAACAAAACTAAAGAAAAATATAATGAAGGAAAGTAATGATGCAGGGTGATGTTTGTTGTGTGACTGTCATGTTTGTATTTTGGTATTAAAAACTGGGCACCATGTCAACTGTGGAGTAAATGTTTAGGGTGGACACACCTCAAAGAACAACATGACAAAAAAAAAAGCAAAAAGAAACAGAATTTAAAGAGAGATTCTTGGATAAACACAACAGCAACAAATGAAGAAAGAGATATTCATCATCATCGTTTAATGTCCGTTTTCCGCACTAGCACGGGTTGGATGGTTTGACAGGGGTCTGGGAAGCCAGAAGGCTGCACCAGGTTCCAGTCTGATCTGGCAGTGTTTCTATAGCTGGATGCCCTTCCTAACACCAACCACTCCGTGAGTGTAGTGGATGCTTTTTACGGGCCACCGGCAAAGAAGCCAGTCAAGGCAGGGCTGGCAACGGCCACTTTCGGATGGTGCTTTTTACGTGCCACTGGCACAGGTATCACAACTACTATTTCCATTTGATATTTATTTTGATATTGATGTACTTGACTCAATAGGTCTCCTCAAGCACAGCAGGTCACTCTACGATCCAAGGTAAGCACAGAAGGCCGTTCTGCAATCCAAGATACTTTGAATGGGCTGGGGCTATGCGAAACTGGAGCAGGAAGCAGCCCGGGTCTTTGCAGTCACAGCATATCTCCAGAGATCTCAGTCCTTCGTCATTGCCTCTGTGAGGCCCAACGCTCGGAGGTCATGCTTGTCTACCTCATCCCATGTCTTCCTGAGTCTAACTCGCCCTCTGATACCTTCAACTGTTTGGGAGTGGCACTTTTTCACACATCTCTCCTCATCCATCCGCAGTACAGGACCATACCATCGCAAGCGTCTCTCTTGCACACCACATCTGATGGTTCTTATGTCCAGCATTTCTCTCAGGGCACTTACACTCTGTCGTGTGTGCACATTGACACTACACATCCAGCGGATCATGCCAGCTTCATTTCTTTCAAGTCTACGCATGTCCTCTGCAGTCACAGCCCATGTTTCACTATCGTGAAGCATGGTGGTTCGCACACATGCATCATACAATCTACCTTTCACTCTGAGCGAGAGACCCTTTGTCACCAATAGAGGTAGGAGCTTTCTAAACTTTGCACAGGTTATTCTTATTCTAGTGGTGACACTCTCTGAGCATCCACCTCCACTACTAACTTGGTCACCTAGGTAGCGGAAACAATGAACTATTTCTAGTTTCTCCCCAAAGAGTGTAATGGAACCTGTTTTCTGAGTATCTGTGGTGTCTATTGCTCCTGTGCATCTGCCGCACACGAAAGCTATCTTATCAGTTAATTTCCCTTTGATGTTGCTGCACCTCTTATGCATCCATAGCTTACACTGGGTACATCTTATGGAGTTTCTACCTACACCTTTCCTACAGATCGAGCAAGGCCACCTGCTCGAGGGGGTGTGTGATGAGTTCGCCTTTCTGCTTACTATAACTTTGGTCTTTGCTACCTTGACTCTAAGGCCTTTTGATTCTAAACCTAGCTTCCACACCCGAAATTTCTTCTCTAGTTCCGGTAGCGATTCTGCGACGAAGGCTAGGTCATCAGCATAGAGGAGCTCCCAGGGGCAACTTGTTTTGAATTCCTCTGTTATTGCCTGGAGGACTATGATGAATAAAAGGGGACTGAGGGCTGAACCTTGGTGGACCCCTACTTCTACCTGAAATTCTTCACTATACTCATTGCCAATCCTAAACTTACTGACAGTCTTTCTGTAGAGGGCCTGTACAGCCCTTATTAACCATTCATCAATCACCAGTTTCCGCATCGCCCACCAGATAAGGGATCGGGAGACCCTGTCAAAGGCTTTCTCCAAGTCCACAAAAGCTATGTAGAGGGGTTTATCTTTAGCTAGGTATTTCTCCTGCAGTTGTTGAACTAGGAATATGGCATCAGTGGTGCTTTTCCCTGGCACAAAACCAAACTGCATTTCATCCAAGTTGACTCTCTCCCTAATCAGTTGGGCTATGACCCTCTCTGTGACCTTCATCACCTGATCCAACAGTTTAATACCCCTGTAGTTATTTCTATCTAGAGCATCACCTTTACCCTTGTAGCAGTTGACTATGGTGCTGCTACGCCAGTCATTGGAATGGATGAACTACCTGGTTTACAATGCAGGTGACAAGGCCATAGCTCACACAACCAGATGTTTTAAGCATCTCAGCGGTGATTCCTGATGGGCCGGGGGCTTTTCCTGGTTTCATACCCTTAATTGCCTTAACTACTAGGGAGCTGTCTATTTGGATAGCTGGTCCCTGTACTGGATCAACATTTGGCAGGCTCCCCTCCTCCCATTCAGCAGTCTCTCATAATGGGTTCTTCAAGACTTTTTCTTTTCAGAAACATTGAAAGCAAGTGCCCCATCATCCATACGGACACATTTCTCTCCTGTGACATCACTATTTTCTCTCACACACTGTCTTGCAATCCGAAATACCTCAGTTCTTTGGTCCTCACATCGCTGGACATTGGCAAACTTCTTCTTTTCTGCTTCCCCCTTGGCTATGTATACCTGCCGCTGAGCCTCCCTTTTGGCTACTTGGTACAGTTCCCTGCTACCCCCATCCCTCCAGGCTTTCCAGGCCTGTTTCTTTGCTCTAATGGCTTTGTCTACTGTACTAGTCCACCACCATGTAACTCTAGGTCTGGAAGGGACTTTGCACCAGCCACAGACTTGGTCTGTGGCACTCAGCAAGCTGTCCCGTAGGTATTTCCAGCTACCTTCTATGTCCAACGTCTGTAGCTCCTCCTCCCTCTCATCAAATTTCTTGTCCCTAAATCTCTGACCATGTGAAAGGTTCTTTAACTTCCAAATCCTTCTTTTCTGGATTGGTCTGCTTCTTGGTATCCTTCTGGCCTCGAGGCTAAAGTCACTAATGATTAGCCTATGCTGGGGGGTACATTCTTCACCCAGGAGGGTCTTTGTATTTAAGAGCAACCCTGCATCCCGCTGTCTGGTGAGGATGAAGTCTATTTAGCTAGCGGAGTCCCCTGACTGATAAGTTATAAGGTGGCAGTCTGGACATTATATATATAGATATATATATATATATATATTAAAGGTGCAGGAGTGGCTGAAAGAAGCCCATTGTATGTATGTATATATATGTGTGTGTTTGTGTGTCTGTGTTTGTCCCCCCCAACATCGCTTGACGTCCGATGGTGGTGTGTTTACGCCCCTGTAACTTAGCAGTTCGGCAAAAGAGACTGATAGAATAAGTATTAGGCTTACAAAGAATAAGTCCTGAGGTCAATTTGCTCGACTAAAGGCGGTGCTCCAGTATGGCCGCAGTCAGATGACTGAAACAAGTAAAAGAGTAAAAGAGAATATATATATATATATATATATATATATATAATGTGGAAACAGGTTGTATATATATTTATATAACTGGGCATCACTAGCATCAAAAATATCACCATTACTTCCAATATCATCACTGCCACTAGAGTTCCCATCAACATCACCATCACAAACACCAATATTCCCTGCCATCAATTAACTCCATTATCACATCATCATCATTATTATCATTATAAACATCACTACTATCACATTCACAAACATTACTAGTGCCACCACTATTACTATTACTCTCATACCCTTCGCATGTGTGACTAGTGGGAGGATCAGTACAGTTGATAAGATAATTGGAATCTGGTCTTCTAATTACAGATAGGGAGAAATAATGAGTGACCACTGATAAGAAAGTAAACTTTGGTATAAAAAAAGGGATACTAAAACTGAAAGACAAACAGACAGACATTCCTGTTTGGGAAAAAAAAAAACCGAAAAACCTTGCAGAAGTTGAGAAATGTGAAAAATGTAGACAAAAATAGTTGAGATGCAAGAAAAGAGATTAAAATTAGATTTGTTAACTGTGTCAAGAATAAACTGGAACCAATAATGGAAAAAAAAGTGGAAAGATTTCAAGAATCTGGTCATTTCTAATAAAAAATCATTAAATGGCTCAATGATTTAAGACAAATAATGATTATTAATCCAATTTTAATTGTGGTGAGTAATTTTATCTTCCATCCGTTATCCCTCCATCTTCTCTGCCCACTATTCCTGGTAGGGTCATGGAAGCAGAGAAGGTGCATGTCGGGCTCACAATGATGAGGTAGTGAGTTCGGTTCCTAGACCGGGCTGTGTGTTGTATTCTCGTTCTTGAGCAAAACACTTTATTTCACACGTCCCTCATACATATTTGTCTGTGTTAACTGCATCACAAAAATGGAGCCTTGTACTTTTTGTTGGAAACCAGCTTCCCCCTCAGTAGAAGATTTATAACAATTAAAAACTAGAAGAGACACACACACACACACACATACAATGGACTTCTTTCAGTTTCCACCCAACAAATCCACTAACGAGATTTTGGTTAGCTCAGGGCTAAAGCAGCAGACACTTGCCCAAGGTGCCATGCAATTGGATTGAACCCAGAATCATGTGTTTAGGAAGCCATATTTCTTATCATACAGCCACGTCAGCACAGGAAAATTGTAGCAGTTATAGCAGGAAAATTCTGGGACTGAAACAACCGCTAATAGAGATTTAGTCAAATTTCCTATAACATCTTTCATTTCACCAATTCTGTGTAACCCAATTTTGACCTTTCATCTTGTGTGTATTGGGACAGGGGAGATCATTAAGTACCAGTAATTACCAGTGATTCATTCAGCTGCATCCCTTGGATATATATCTGTAACAAAGAAGTAGAGTAAATATTATTTTCTATGACTAGCTTACTTTCTGGATTAAGCACATGGCCAACATAGTGACGGATAGTGGAAGAAATATAACTGAAAGCAAACTAAGCCTCACCCTAATTCACAAAAGAGAAAAGGATTGGAGGAGTATAATAGATAAAATAGGACTTTCTCTTCTCAAATATTTATTGTACTTGGTTACAACAAAATGTAGTGTGACTAACCTAAAATATGGTGTGACTTCAACAAAAGATGGTCAGGCTACCACAAAACAGTGTGGCTGTTGCAAAATAGAATGCAGCTAGCACAAGACGGAGTACAACCCTACAAAACAGAGTGTGGCTCTCACAAAATAAATGTAGCTGCTACGAGATGAGTGTGGTTACTACAAAACTGAGGTGTTATATCCTCAAAAATAGAAAACCGCAATTGAAACTGCTCAGTTTGGTCTGTGTGTGTGTGTGGATATCGTGTCATCTTGTTGTAGTCTATAACTCTCTCTATCCCAAATTGCTTGAATCAATTATATTTGCTGAGTCAGCATCTTTGGATACAATGATGTTGGCATCTATCACAGCAGTCAAGAAATGGACAGACAGACAATCACACACATGCACAGTCAAATACATACACAAATTCATACAATGCAGACACGTATTCACACCAAAGCTAATGCTCACACATGAGCCGTGTGTGTGTGTGTGTGTATTTCTTTGACTGCCAAGAGGTGAGGCAGGGGCAATTTCCTCCTGACGTCTTACCAATGTTTCTCAGTATTATAGTATTATCTATGTGCCTACACACACAAACACACACACATATATATATATATATATATAAACATTATATACATGTGTGTGTGTGTGTGTGTGTGTGTGTGTGTGTGTGTGTATATATCAGTACACATCTCACACACAAATATATAAACATGTAATATACATTTGTGCATGTGTGTGCATCAGACATGTATATATACATGCACACACGAAGTCCAATGTAAGCATGAACTTTTATTTATATATATTTATATAATGTATGTGTGTGTGTGTGTATATATCATCGTCATCATCATTTAACGTCCGTTTTCCATGCTAGCATGGGTTGAACAATTCAACCAGGGTCTGGTAAGCCATGAAGGCTGCACCAGGCTCCAGTCTGATTTGGCAGTGTTTCTACAGCTGGATGCCCTTCCTAACGCGAACTACTTTGTGAGTGTAGTGGATGTTTTTTACATGCCACCGGCACAGGGGCCAGAGCAGGCTGGTAAACGACCACGATCGGTTGGTGCGTTTACATGTCACTGACACGGACGCCAGTCAGGCGGCGCTGACATCTGCCACGTTTGGACGGTGCTTTTTACGTGTCACCGGCACAGGTGTCTTAACTACAATTTCCATTTGAATTTTTATTTTGATGTTGACGTTTTTGACTCAACAGGTCTCCTCAAGAACAGCGGGTCACTCTACGATCCAAGGTAAGCACAGCAGGCCGTCCTGCAAGCCATGGACTCACTTCATTTGTCGGGTCTTCAAAGTCACAGCATAGCTCCAGAGGTCTAAGTCTTTCGTCGTAGCCTCTGTGAGGTCCAACGCTCGGAGGTCATGCTTGTCTACCTCATCCCATGTCTTCCTGGGTCTAACTCGCCCTCTGATACCTTCAACTGTTTGGGAGTGGCACTTTTTCACACATCTCTCCTCATCCATCCGCAGTACAGGACCATACCATCGCAAGCGTCTCTCTTGCACACCACATCTGATGGTTCTTATGTCCAGCATTTCTCTCAGGGCACTTACACTCTGTCGTGTGTGCACATTGACACTACACATCCAGCGGATCATGCCAGCTTCATTTCTTTCAAGTCTACGCATGTCCTCTGCAGTCACAGCCCATGTTTCACTATCGTGAAGCACGGTGGTTCGCACACATGCATCATACAATCTACCTTTCACTCTGAGCGAGAGACCCTTTGTCACCAATAGAGGTAGGAGCTTTCTAAACTTTGCACAGGCTATTCTTATTCTACTGGTGACACTCTCTGAGCATCCACCTCCACTACTAACTTGGTCACCTAGGTAGCGGAAACTATGAACTACTTCTAGTTTCTCCCCCTGGAATGTGATGGAATCTGTTTTCTGAGTATCAATGGTGTCTATTGTCCCTGTGTATCAGCCACACACGAAAGCTATCTTATCAGTTAATTTTACTTTGATATTGCTGCACCTCTTATGCATCCATAGCTTACACTGGGTACATCTTATGGAGTTTCTACCTACACCCTTTCTACAGATCGAGCAAGGCCACCTGCCCGAGGGGGTGTGTGATGAGTTCGCCTTTCTGCTTACTATAACTTGGGTCTTTGCTACCTTGACTCTAAGGCCCTTTGATTCTAAACCTTGCTTCCACACCCAAAATTTCTTCTCTAGTTCCGGTAGTGATTCTGCTATGAGAGCCAGGTCATCAGCATAGAGGAGCTCCCAGGGGCAACATTGGTGTTCGCTGAATTTTTCCTCTAGAGAACTTTCTTTGTAGTTTGATCGTTGATGATCTATTTCTAGCATACAGCTGACTCCCTAGCAGTCTTGCCCTGCCAATATACACATATATTAGAATTTTCTCTGACTTCTCAGATTTTTTGTATGTTAGACTACTGGTTTTAAATTGATATTAAAATTAATATTAATTTATCTCCCTCATTATTTAAATATATATATATATATACAAAAAATTCAGGGTGAATACTTGATAATCGTAAGCACCTGTATATGCCAGTTAGTGGTGTAGGTGATAGAGTATATTTATCAAAAGAAAAACATGATGCAAAGGATTTAGCGGTACATATGTTTCTGGCTTTTATTAGACGGCTTATATCAATGCATAATTGATATAACATGTATGTCAATAGCTTTCTTCAGCCGCACACAATTACTACTTCAAGGACATGTATTACATTATAAGTTTGGGAAAAAGACGATTTACGTTGGGGATGCAAATCCTCATAGTCATGTACAACAGAGCGAGGCACCAAAACAAAAACAAAGCATCCATCCCGTTTTTCACTCGACGTAGAATATATACATATATATATATATACATATACTCTTTATCTTTTTTTTTTTTTTTCTAGTTTCAGCTCAGAGCTGCGGCCATGCTGATTGCACCGCCGTTTTGTGCTACACTGTTATTGCGAAGAACCTCATCTAATATGTGGCACTTGGTGAAGAATGGAGTTTGATATAGCTACCCTCATTTGCACCTCTTGCCGTGAGGCAGGTTCATCTGGGACTCTCGACAGGAAGATGACCAGCTTTGATTTAAAAACCGCTACATCTACTTTATGCAAGTTCCTCAGACTCTTTGGGAGAATATTAAAAAGCTGTGGGCCCTTGAAACCCAGGCTGTTGCAGAAGCTGGTCCTGCATTGGTGTAGCTTACAATGCCAAAATTTGGCACAATTCCTTCCAGGATCTTCCAGACTTCCAGATATATATTACTGCATACCTCTCCCGTAGAAGTATGCTGTGCGGGAGAAGACCCAGCAGGACAAGTGAGACCATAACCCGTGGCCTCTACACGGGATGTAGCCAGTCCACTTATGCATACTTTCCTTCTTGGGACACAAAACTCTACTTGTGAAGACCTGTTGAGGCAAGTGAGAATCGAAATTGATCAATGGAAATTGCAGCTGAGATATCAGTGCCAGTGGCATGTAAGAGAACCATCTGAACGTGGCCGTTGCCAGCACCGCCTCGACTGGCCTCGTGCCGGTGGCATGTAAAAAGCACCATCCGTTCATGGCCATTGCCAGCCTCACCTGGGCCCTGTGCCGGTGGCACGTAAAAAGCACCATCCAATCATGGCTGTTTGCCAGACTCTTCTGGCACCTGTGGAGTGGTTGGCATTAGGAAGGGCATCCAGCCATAGAAACATTGCCAGATCAGACTGGGCCTGGTGCAGCCTTCTGGCTTCCCAGACCCCAGTTGAACCGTCCAACTCATGCTAGCATGGAAAGCGGACGCTAAATGATGATGATGATTATGATGTTGATATATATATATCCATTACTGAAGCTTTACCTGGGATAAGTGCTTATATATATAATTCAAAGAGAGTTAGAGGTTGTGAATCCAACCAACTAAGGGATAGTATCTATCCAATATACTGCTAGGAGAATACCCAATTAATACACAAGTCTTGGTTATTGCTTGGCAACTACCTTACTGAGTATAATAATTAGTCGAGGGTAATAAGTGGTTTCTCCCTTAATTTATATGGCAAGAAGAAAATGGAGGGAATCCAGAGGTAGTATTCATCAGCTGTTAGACATTATATTATGTCTGTTTATTTATTTTAAACAGTTTAGATAACACATGTATTCATATAATATTTGAACTGTTTAAAATAAATAAATAAATAAATAATATAATGTCTAACAATTGATGAATACCATCTCTAGATTGTCTCCATTTTCTTCTTGCCATATATATATATATATATATATATATATATTATATATATATATATATATATATATATATATATATATATATATATATATATGTATATATATATAATGAATTGCTCCATGATGGTAAGATCAACAAAAAAGTACTCTATCTGCTGAGAGATAAATATTATTTAACAGACACAATACAAATTTTTATGAGTTACTAATAGTTTCATATGATGAGAAATACTTCAAATATATCCATCAAGCACAAACCACATACCATAATGAACAGTATGACATATGGTTTGTGCCTGATGAATATGTTTGTGGTATTCTTCAACATATGAAACTGTTTGTAGCACAAAAACATGTATTGTGTCTATTAAGTATATATGACAGAAACAATGAATACAGAACATAAAATATACTTCATTTATCACAACAATTGTTTCGGCACATCCTGCATCGCTCCCTCGTGGGTGGAGAACTATGCAATGAATTACAGTGCAGAAGCATCTCATCAGGTGATATAACAGTTTCTCGTTACATAAGTAATATTTTGCTCTTAATATCAACAAGTGAATGTTGATAGTAGTCGGATTTAAAATGCATTGAGAAAGAATGGCAAAGACTCTCTCTCTCTCTCTCTCTCTCTCTCTCTCTCTATATATATATATATATATATATATATATATATATATAGATGGGCTTCTTTCAGTTTCTTTCTACTAAATTCACTCACAAGGCTTTGGCCAGCCCAGGACGATAGCAGAAGAAATGTGCCCAAAGTGTCACACAGTGTGATGGACAGAGAATCTTGAGGTTGGAAAGCAAGCTTCCTATGATACAATCATAGCCTCATCCATGGATGTGACTGTTTTGTCTGAAGTTGTGGAAAAAGAAAAATACAAATTATTGTGGATATTATAGATCTTTTGTCAAGTCAATAGATTTTCTTTCACAACTATTATTTTTAGAGGACTGGACTATGTAAACGAGAAATTTATACAAAAACCTAGAAATGCTGGAGTCTTCCTGGAAAAACCATATTGACTGGCATGTTCCAAATCCAACAGATTTGGTACAGTGAAGATTTGAAAAACCTTCCAAAAGATTCTTCATTTACATTTTCTGGAATGAACATATAAACACATACAGTCACACAGGTATGTGTGTTATGCACACACACACAAACACACACACACACACAGACATACATACTTACACAAAGAGTAATCAAACACACATTTGTGTAATAATATGTACACCCAATACATATACATGCACTTTCAAATATATACACGCATTAATTCTCACACATTCACACATCAATGGAATTGTTGTGACGCAAACAGAGAAGATGTGTCACATTGTTAGCAGACAGCATGAATTCTGCAGAGAAACACTGAAAATAAATCTCAACGGTAAACAAGCTTACATTGACAGATAACGGATACAAAACTGCATTATGTACATACATAGGTACATACCTGAACTGGATGTAGAGCAAAGTGTTAAGGTATGAAAATGTACCACTTACCTAAAGGAAGAAAAGAAAAGATAAATAAGAAGATGTATGGATATATATCGATTATGATGAATGTATCAGTACGTAATTACGTATGTTCACAAAAGACATTTTTTCTCTTTAGGTAAATAAATACATATATTGATAATTTGAATGCAGATGGATAAATGGATGGGTAGATGGATACATAGATGGGTAGATGGATAAAAAGATGGGTAGATAGATAAATGGATGGGTAGTTGGATAAATAGAAGGGTAGATGGATAAATGGATGGGTAGATGGATAAATGGATGAGTAGAGGGATAAATGGATGGGTAGATGGATAAATGGATGGGTAGATGGATAAATGGATGGGTAGATGGACAAATGGATGGGTAGATGGATAAATGGATGGGTAGAAGGATAAATGGATGGGTAGATGGATAAATGGATGGGTAGAAGGATAAATGGATGGGTAGATGGATAAATGGATGGGTAGAAGGATAAATGGATGGGTAGATGGATAAATGGATGGGTAGATGGATAAATGGATGGGTAGATGGATAAATGGATGGATAAATGGATGGGTAGATGGATAAATGGATGGGTAGATGGATAAATGGATGGGTAGAAGGATAAATGGATGGGTAGATGGACAAATAGATGGGTAGATGGACAAATAGATGGGTAGATGGACAAATGGATGGGTAGATGGATAAATGGATGGGTAGAGGATAAATGGATGGGTAGAGGATAAATGGATGGGTTAGAAGGATAAATGGATGGGTAGAGGATAAATGGATGGGTAAATGGATAAATGGATGGATAAATGGATGGGTAGAGGATAAAGGATGGGTAGATGGATAAATGGATGGGTAGATGGATAAATCGAGGGTCGATGGATGGGTAGAAGGATAATTGGAGGGTAGATGGATAAATGGATGGGTAGAAGGATAAATGGATGGGTACAAGGATAATTGGATGGGTAGAAGGATGTAAATGGATGGGAGAGAATAAATGATGGGTAGATGGATAAATGGATGGGTAGATGATAAATGGATGGGTAGAAGGATTAATGGATGGGTAGATGGATAAATTAAATGATGGGTAGATGGATAAATGGATGGGTAGATGGATAAATGGATGGGTAGAAGGATAAATGGATGGGTAGCGGATAAATGGATGGATAAATGGATGGATAAATGGATGGATAGATGGATGGGTAGATGGATAAATGGATGGGTAGATGGATAAATAGAAAGGTAGATGGATAAATGGATGGATAGATGGATGGGTAGATGGATAAATGGATGGGTAGATGGATAAATGGATTGGTAAATGGATAAATGGATGGGTAGATGGATAAATGGATGGGTAGATGGATAAATAGAAAGGTAGATGGATAAATGGATGGATAGATGGATGGGTAGATGGATAAATGGATGGGTAGATGGATAAATGGATGGGTAGATGGATAAATAGAAAGGTAGATGGATAAATGGATGGATAGATGGATGGGTAGATGGATAAATGGATGGGTAGATGGATAAATGGATGGGTAGATGGATAAATGGATGGGTAGAAGGATAAATGGATGGGTAGATGGATAAATGGATGGGTAGATGGATAAATGGATGGGTAGATGGATAAATGGATGGGTAGATGGATAAATGGATGGGTAGAAGGATAAATGGATGGGTAGATGGATAAATGGATGGGTAGATGGATAAATGGATGGATAAATGGATGGGTAGATGGATAAATGGATGGATAAATGGATGGGTAGATGGATAAATGGATGGGTAGATGGATAAATGGATGGGTAGAAGGATAATTGGATGGGTAGATGGATAAATGGATGGGTAGATGGATAAATTGATGGGTAGATGGATAAATGGATGGGTAGATGGATAAATGGATGGGTAGATGGATAAATGGATGGGTAGAAGGATAATTGGATGGGTAGATGGAGAAATGGATGGGTAGATGGGTAGATGGATAAATGGATGGGTAGATGGATAAATGGATGGGTAGATGGATAAATGGATGGAGAAATGGATGGGTAGATGGATAAATGGATGGGTAGATGGATAAATGGATGGATAAATGGATGGGTAGATGGATAAATGGATGGGTAGATGGATAAATGGATGGGTAGATGGATAAATGGATGGATAAATAGATGGGTAGATGGATAAATGGATGGGTAGATGGATAAATGGATGGGTAGATAGATAAATGGATGGGTAGATGGATAAATGGATGGGTAGATGGAGAAATGGATGGGTAGATGGATAAATGGATGGGTAGATGGATAAATGGATGGGTAGATGGATAAATGGATGGGTAGATGGATAAATGGATGGATAAATGGATGGATAAATGGATGGGTAGATGGATAAATGGATGGGTATAGATAGAAATAGAAAGGTATTTATATACACACATGCACGTGCATTTGTGTGACTGTGTATATACATACACATATGGCATAAATTTGTGTGTTGTGGGTGTGTACATTTATGCGCGCACATATGCATATATACACACCCATCTCTTTCTCTTTTTTTTCATCAAATCAGGACAATGGTCATTTCAGCCTCACCTCGTTATATTGGCTTGAAGTGGTCACTGTGCCAATTTCTGAATATAAAGTGATATGTAACTTTACACTTGAATCCTGTATTGAGTACTACAACTGAGAGGCGGGCACTTTGACTGAATCAATGTCAATGGAGATAATACACAAAAATATACACACAGATATATAAATATAAATGGATGGGTAGAAGGATAAATGGATGGGTAGATGGATAAATGGATGGGTAGATGGATAAATGGATGGGTAGATGGATAAATGGATGGATAAATGGATGGGTAGATGGATAAATGGATGGGTAGATGGATAAATGGATGGATAAATGGATGGGTAGAAGGATAATTGGATGGGTAGATGGATAAATGGATGGGTAGAAGGATAAATGGATGGGTAGATGGATAAATGGATGGGTAGATGGATAAATGGATGGGTAGAAGGATAAATGGATGGGTAGATGGATAAATGGATGGGTAGATGGATAAATGGATGGGTAGATGGATAAATGGATGGGTAGAAGGATAAATGGATGGGTAGATGGATAAATGGATGGGTAGATGGATAAATGGATGGGTAGATGGATAAATGGATGGATAAATGGATGGGTAGATGGATAAATGGATGGATAAATGGATGGGTAGATGGATAAATGGATGGGTAGATGGATAAATGGATGGGTAGAAGGATAATTGGATGGGTAGATGGATAAATGGATGGGTAGATGGATAAATTGATGGGTAGAAGGATAATTGGATGGGTAGATGGAGAAATGGATGGGTAGATGGATGGGTAGATGGGTAGATGGATAAATGGATGGGTAGATGGATAATGGATGGGTAGATGGATAAATGGATGGAGAATGGGGGGTGGTTAGATGGATAAATGGATGGGTAGATGGATAAATGGATGGATAAATGGATGGGTAGATGGATAAATGGATGGGTAGATGGATGGGTAGATGGATAAATGGATGGGTAGATGGATAAATGGATGGATAAATGGATGGGTAGATGGATAAATGGATGGGTAGATGGATGGGTAGATGGATAAATGGATGGGTAGATGGATAAATGGATGGATAAATAGATGGGTAGATGGATAAATGGATGGGTAGATGGATAAATGGATGGGTAGATAGATAAATGGATGGGTAGATGGATAAATGGATGGGTAGATGGATAAATGGATGGGTAGATGGATAAATGGATGGGTAGATGGATAAATGGATGGGTAGATGGATAAATGGATGGATAAATGGATGGATAAATGGATGGGTAGATGGATAAATGGATGGGTAGATGGATAAATGGATGGGTATAGATAGAAATAGAAAGGTATTTATATACACACATGCACGTGCATTTGTGTGACTGTGTATACATACACATATGGCATAAATTTGTGTGTGTGTGTGTGTGTACATTTATGCGCGCACATATGCATATATACACACCCATCTCTTTCTCTTTTTTTTCATCAAATCAGGACAATGGTCATTTCAGCCTCACCTCGTTATATTGGCTTGAAGTGGTCACTGTGCCAATTTCTGAATATAAAGTGATATGTAACTTTACACTTGAATCCTGTATTGAGTACTACAACTGAGAGGCGGGCACTTTGACTGAATCAATGTCAATGGAGATAATACACAAAAATATACACACAGATATATAAATATATACACATATTTATGTGCATGTATGTATATATACACACACACACACACACATATATAAATATATACATATATTGTGAGCATGTGTGTATGTATATATATATATATAATATATATATATATATATATATATTATATATATATATATATATACAGAAAAGAGGAAAAAATCTATCAGAAAGGAACTCTAATCTTTTGATAAGCATAACAAATGCGCAACCGGTAAAAAGAACTTTCACCTAATTAAATTACTTAAATTACTTACATTATTTTGTCAGCATTTTCTTCATTTCCTTTTTTATATATATATATATATATATACACATACACACACACACACATATATATACATACATTTA
Source organism: Octopus sinensis (assembly GCF_006345805.1). Classification (NCBI taxonomy): domain Eukaryota; kingdom Metazoa; phylum Mollusca; class Cephalopoda; order Octopoda; family Octopodidae; genus Octopus; species Octopus sinensis. Next base: position 37,650,005 of record NC_043012.1, read on the forward strand.
AATACAGATATCCTGCAGTCCCAGTCAACCTGATCTACACAATAAACTTGAGTCAGTGCTTCAGAATATTAACTCATTTTCAATATATATATATACTAGCTTAAGGTGACCCGCTCTACGCGCGGGTGAGGGTGTGGGTGTGGTTGTTACTGTTGTTTCCTTTCTGTTTCTTATTGCCACATTCTCCCTCTTTGTTTCTCTATCCTTTCTCATTTTCCCACTCTCATACTCTTCCTTTCTCTCAGACTTTCCCTCACTTTCTCTTACTCTTTACCTTTCTCTATCTCTCTGCCATTTATAAAAAAAAAATTAGATTTCCATGTTTAAATTACAAATCCGCTTCCACTTTACCATGTTGAAAATTTGATTGAAATCGGGCAAAAGGTGTCCGATCTAGACCACCAAGTGTCCCCCAAAATCAATAAAATCCCAGTTTTCACACCAAAGCAACCACTGTAGCGCCACAAAACATCTCCCAATCAATTTCCCCACTCAAGTTACCCCTCCTGTAAATTTTAATCCACTTCCGGCCCCATTTATACCCCTTTTTACATAAAAATCCAATTTGTGTCTACGTTTGCCTTCTTCATTTTATAGATAGCATTAGATGCTAATCGCGCCAATCTGGAGGGGCTTAGAGCCCCTTTGAATCTCCTCACCATAGCAACCACATCTTTCCAGATGGCGAGTTTAAACCTACTCAACTCTCTGCCTCATCACGCCTTCTATGCCTGTGTCAATTTTCAGCTCGATCTGACCACTGGTGTGGCTGCCAACCTCTGACGTAGCAAAATGTGCACACAATTTTGACCCGAAGTCTCTTTTATATATATAGATAGTAGAGAAACCCGGTCTTGCTTGGGATTAAAATAGTCTATCATTGTTTTATTTGTTTTGGTATTATAACTCGATTTCATTCGGGTCTACGCGGGCCACACTTTAAAGATGAGGAATTTTGCCTAGAGGCCACACCTTTCAATTGACTAAACTCGCCAGGACTTTTAACATAGGTGTGCAAATTTTCAACTGAATCCTACCATATTTACTAACACTTTTGCCTGTATAACTGCTTGTGAGACAACGTCTGCCCTTTTCACAAATATGTAGTAGACCTACAGAGATACCTGACCTTACTTGGGATTAAAATGGCATAGTTTTTCATTGTTTTACTTGTTTGGTTAATATAAGCCGATTTCATTTGGGTGTAATCGGGCCACATTTTAAAAGATGAGGAATTTTATCCTAGAGGTCATGCCTTTCATTTGAGGAAAAAATAGTTGCCATGCAAACTCGCCACCACTTATAACATAGGTGTGCATATTTTCAGCTCAACCGACCACATAATGCACACATATATATATATATATATATATATATATATATATATACATATATATATATGTACATATATACACATATATGTGTGTGTGTACACATTATATATACAAATGAGATATATATATATATATAAATAAATAAATACATATATATACACTTTGTATATATACATTATATATACATATTTATTTATAGATACAGAGACACACACACATATATAAATTAACCCAATAAATATTGTATTCATAATATTTGTTCTCATGATTGTGTGGTGGTGGTGGCGATAATAAAGCTCTCTATGAATGCAGACAGACGTAGAGAGAAAGAGAGAGGGGGGAGGCGGTGAAAGAAAGAGTGACTGCGCTGGCGAAGGCAGCGGGGGGGAAAGATAGAGAGGGAGGAAGAAAGGCAGATAAGAGAATGAGAGAAGACTTGTCAAAGTGTGCGTTTTTGCCCTAGTAACCACAGCTTTTGGGATAGGTATTTCTAACCTAGCCCACTCACATCCTCGCCTCTTTTTACATGTCCCTGTGAATTTTGGAGCAAATCCGACGGGATCTAGTGCTCTTTAACCCGTTCCAATGCCAAAACCAGACAAACAAACTTTTCGCATTTCAGATTTATAGATATTTGTTTCTTTATTACCCACAAGGGGCTAAACATAGAGGGGACAAACAAGGACACACACGGATTACGTCAACTCCCAGTGCGTAACTGGTACTTAATTTATCGACCCCGAAAGGATGAAAGGCAAAGTTGACCTCAGCGGAATTTGAACTCAGAACGTAACGGCAGACGAAATACAGCTACACATTTCGCCCGCCGTGCTAATGTTTCTGCCAGATATATATATATACACACACGCACACACACACACACACACACACCATATGTACAACACATGTCTGCATGCAAACACACACACGCATACATATCAATAACATGATACACATAACTAGTTATTATATATATATATATATATATATATATATATATATAAACACCCTCACCCACATGTTTGACCGATGCCTGACCTGTTGAATTCTTCAGCCACCGGTTCTCAACATACACTGATAAACAGTTTCGCCATGGGCTCTTAGGAGCACAGTTCGATTTGTTTTTGCTCTGCCTCTGTTCTGTTTTTGTTTTTCCAACGGATTTCCTTTTTTCTTCCTGAAGAGAAAGACACAATATGGTCCCATTATTCAATCGGATTTTGGTAATTGTGCCTTTCGAAACACGTGTAGAATGAAATAAAACGATTTCTGTTCAATCTGCGTTCAGCTCCATTTCTTCAATTCACCAATAATATATAATATATATATATATATATATATATATATATATATAGACAGCTTCAAGATCAATAAGAGGTGAAAGAATAGTTGTATGATTACACACGCACACACACACACGCTCAGTGTCTACATACAGACTCTCTACACAGATGTGCACTGCTGATCTAAGCTGCGGAAAGCAATGCCTACTCAGTAAATAAAGACAAGTTTAGTGAAAAACATCTTTCATAAAGAATAAAAGGCTTCAAGTGTCAATGATAGCAGTTGTTTAGTAGACAAAAGTCAGTGGAGGGAGGGAGAGAGAGAGAAGAAAAGAGTGTGGGGGTGTATAGATAATGTGAAGAGGAGGAGGAGGAGGGTGAACAATTGGCTCCTCCCACTACCTTGCCCTCATTTCTGCCCTGTCCACCACTTGAGATGGTGGTGGTGGTAGTGGTGTTGAACTTGACAAAAAATTCAGATTTTTTTCTTCGTTCTTTCTCAACTGTTAGCCAGGGCCAATGGACCCAGGTAAAGTAACCAGCTGGTAGATAAGTTTAATAGATTATATAACGAGAACGATGCAGTGTATGACATGGGTACTGGCCTCGTTGCAATGACTGGACGCCATGTCATACAGAAAAATTATCAACATCAACATCATCATTTAACGTCCATTTTCTATGTTGATATAGATTAGATGGTTTGACTGGGGCCCGGTAGAGCTACAGAGCTGCACTGGACTCTGGTCATCTGTTTTAGCTTAGTTTCTACAGCTAGATGCCATTCCAAATGCCAACCACTTTACAGAGTGTACTGAAAGTCTTTTACGTGTCACCGGCACAGGTGCCCTTTAATGTGACACCAGCACAAGTGCTATATGTGTGTCACCAGTATGGGTATCTTTCACAAGTGACCAGCATTGGTGCCCAAATAATAATAATAATAATAATAATAATAATAATAATAATCCTTTCTACTATAGGCTCAAGGCCTGAAATATTGGGGAAGTGGGTAAGACGAACACATCAACCCCAGTACTCAACTGGTACTTATTTTATCGACCCTGAAAGGATGAAAAGCCAAGTCAACCTTGGCAAAGTTTGAACTCAGCTCACAAAGACGGACAAAATGCTGTAAAGAGTTTTGTTCAGCATGCTAACCACTGAGCCAGCACACCGCCTTAAATATAGTTTGTGGTACATATATATGTGTGTGTGTGTGTGTGTGTGTATTCTTTTATTCATTTACTTGTTTGAGTCATTTAACTGCAGCCATGCTGCAGCACCACCTTTAGTCGAACAAATCAACCCCAAGACTCAATCTTTGTAAGCCTAGTACTTATTCAATCAGTCTCTTTTGTCGAACTGCTAAGTTACAGGGATGTAAACACACCAACATCAATTTTCAAGCGATGGTGGGAGGACAAACACAGACACACAAATAAATATGTATATGTATATATATATATATATATATATATATATATACGAAAGAAGGTTTGAAAATGCAATTTAAAAGATGTTTATTTACTTTACCGGTTTCACTCTTTGGAAAAAGATTGTCAAAAGTAACATGTGGAAGTTTGGTTGCGTTAATTATTGGTTGTCACAAAATGCTACATTACATATATACAGTCTTTGGTAAGAAGAACATGGACATAAAAAAAAGTTTACATTCTTTGGTGTTCTTTTATGTTCTTAACATGCTCTAGTCACCAAAGAATGTAAACTTTTTTTTATGTCCATGTTCTTCTTACCAAAGACTGTATATATGTAATGTAGCATTTTGTGACAACCAATAATTAACGCAACCAAACTTCCACATGTTACTTTTGACAATCTTTTTCCAAAGAGTGAAACCGGTAAAGTAAATAAACATCTTTTAAATTGCATTTTCAAACCTTCTTTCGTATATATATATATATATATATATATATATATATAAAATAGAACATATGCATATATATAAACATGTACGTACCTACCTCTACATGTACATATACACGCATATATGTGTACAGGACACCAAAGGGACGTCGAACACAAAGAGAAACGAAAACATAGACACAAACCAAAGGAACAGGACATTTTTTTAAAAACAACAAAAAATGGAGTACAGGACAGTTAACACAATGGCTTCTTTCAGTTTCCATCTACCAAATTCACTCACAAGGCTTTGGTCGGCCCGAGGCTACAGTAGAAGACACTTGCCCAAGGTGCAACACAGCAGGACTGAACCCAGAACCATGTGGTTGGGAAGCAAGCTTCTAACCACACAGCCACACCGGCACCTGTGTATGTGTGTGTGTGTGTGTGTATATAGTTGTTTACAGTTACAATAGCTGTTGTTTAACCCTGGGTCAGTCTTTATTGAGCAGACCTACTGATCTGTTACATCTAACAGGCCAAGCGGCTACAAAGGGTCCTATTACAAAAGCTTAAGTCTGAAAGCGGAGACAGTGAAAAAGTTCAAGTCAGGACAGTTATATTTGTGGCAGTGTTACAAGACTGAGTAAAGAGAACAACAGGAGTTTGTCTTCCTTCGAAATACACGAAAGGAAATACTTAGGCAGGAATCTTCTGCAACAAACTTCACAAATGAAGATGTACAATAAAGAGAGAACGAAAGACAGAAAAAGAAAAGCAACAGTGCTTAACACTACAAATATCTGACATTTAGGGCTTTATCTAAATACATGACAACGGAGCCTCTATGGAGTCAGTGAACCTGATGGAAAAAGCAGTCAAATCTCCCTTAACCCTCTCATTATCATATTTATGTTGAAGTAGTCTTATTCTTTTACTTGCTTCTGTCATTTGATTTGCAGCCATGCTGGAGCACCACCTTGAAGGGCTTTCATCAAGCAAATCGACCCCAGGACTTGATTTTTTTTTTTAGAGCCTAGTACTTTTTCTATCGGTCTCTTTTGCTGAACCGCTAAGTTACAGGGACATAAACACACCAACACCACTTGTCAAGTAATGATGGGGTTGGAGGCAGAAAGACACACACATAGATGTGTGTATGTGTGTGTGTGTGTATATATATAGAACATCGGTCTTTTTTCAGTTTCTGTCTACCAAATCCACCCACAAGGTTTTGGTCAGCCCAAGGCTACAGTAGAAGACACTTGCCCAAGACGCCATGCAGTGGGACTGAACCCAGAACCATGTGGTTGAGAAGTATGCTCCTTACCACACAGCCACACTGTTTCAAATATTTTTTTTTTTTTTTAATGTAAAATTTATTCAAATAACTGTTGTTATAAAACTGGTGTTTGGAACATAAATTAATCTGAAATTTTAGCATAAGATTTTGACTTCGATCGCTTCAAAACCAGAAATTTGTATCACAGAACCAGGTGCAGCTTTATACAGGTTGATATCAAAAGGGTTAATCACACACAGCCATCTTAAATATGGAAAGCAAAAGATATTAACTAATGTAGTCTCACATATTCCTTATACGATGAGATGGTCATAGAAGGAATATTTGCTCAAAATACTACTCAGTCAGGGTTGAGTTAGGGTTAAACAATAACTCCCGTTTATGACCAACCCACATGAGACCACTCCCACTGATTCTAGGACACAAACACTCTGTTTTAAAGTAATCTAAATTAAAATCTATCATCAAAATTTCTTGCTAATTTAAGTTTCAAGCACCAGCTTAATAATGACAAAATAAATTTATTAAATATTCTCTTTAACTCTTTTACTTGCTTCAGTCATTTGACTGCGGCCATGCTGGAGCACCACCTTTAGTCTAGCAAATCGACCCCAGGACTTACTTCTTTGTAAGCCTAGTACTTAATTCTATCAGCCTCTTTTGCTGAACTGACCCACAAACATATATACACACACACACACATACATATATATAAACGTATATACGACAGTCTTCTTTCAGTTTCCATCTACAAAATCCACTCACAAGGCTTTGGTCGGCCTCGAGGCTATAGTAGAAGACACTTGCCCAAGGTGCCATGATGTGGGACTGAACCCAGAACCATATGGTTGTTAAGCAAGCTACTTACCACACAGCCACTCCTGTGCCTCATACTTAATTATTTTAAAAATTAATGAAACAAAGGGAGTATATAATGAAAGGGTTAACACAAACTACTTTGCCTCTTAATATCAAGAAACCCCATTCCAACTATTTGCTTTTATGATCATATCTCTTTCAGTCAGTAACTAATTTCCATGACCTTATGTGAAGAAAAGCCAAAACAAAACCAAATAAAAGGAGCAAGTTTGGCGAGTGTAACAACCTCTTCTCTTCTGAGGATCAAATGTTGAGTACTTGAAAATTTAACTGAAAAACATGACAATGTTTTATTATAAATATGGCCATATACATATATATATATATATGTGTGTGTGTGTGTGTTTGTGTGTCTGTGTTTGCCCCCCCCCCCCCCCAACATCGCTTGCCAACTGATGCTGGTGTGTTTACATCCTCATAACTTAGCAGTTCGGCAAAAGAGACCAATAGAATAAGTACTACGCTCGCAAAAAATAAGTCCTGGGATCAATCTGCTCGACTAAAGATGGTGCTCCAGCATGGCCACAGTCAAATAACTGAAACAAGTAAAAGAGTAAAGAGTATGGCTGCATAAAATTTTCTGACTTCCTTAAACAGCCTCTGATTACATGCTTCTTAGCTTCAATCATTAACCTTTTAGCATTTAAACTGGCCATATCCAACAAATAATATTCTTCCTGTTTTAAGTTCAAACTGGCCAGCTCTGATATCTCACACTTACCCTACAATGTCATTTTGAACATAAACAATTACATCATCAAAATTTCAAGAAAGCAGGATAAATTGAAAACAATGTGAATAAATAGGAGCAGCTGTGTGGTAAGTAGCTTGCTTACAAACCACATGGTTCCGGGTTCAGTCCCACTGCATGGCACCTTGGGCAAGTGTCTTCTACTATAGCCTTGGGCCAACCAAAGCCTTGTGAGTGGATTTGGTAGATGGAAACTGAAAGAAGCCCGTCGTATATATGTATCTGTGAGTATATGTTTTTGTGTCTGTGTTTGTCCCCACAACATCGCTTGACAACCGATGCTGGTGTGTTTACATACCCATAACTTAGCGGTTCAGCAAAAGAGACCGATAGAATAAGTACTAGGTTTACAAAGAATAAGTCCTGGGATCGATTTGCTTGACTAAAAGCAGTGCTCCAGTCAAAAGACTGAAACAAGTAAAAGAGTAAGAGTAAAGAGTAAATAAACATTACAACTGACAGAATAATCTGAATACTAAAAGGTCAAAGACCAATTCCACAGAAAAACTCCAAGCAATGATATCATGGATTCATCATCATCGTTTAACATCCACTTTTCCATCCTCACATGACTTAGAGTTTATGAAAGGTAAATTTTCTATGGCTGGATGCCCATCCTGTCACCAACCCCCACCTGTTTCCATGCAAGGTAATATTTCTCCATGGTCTGATATGTTCAAGCAGAATATTCAAAATGAATGACCCTGCTTTTAAGACAGTGACACTCATTTACAACTATCATGTGGTGCAGAAGCCAAGGAGACACACACACACACATAAATATCTATATATTCATATATAAAAATTCATCATTTGAAAGTCTTCACCTTTTTCTTTCTCTCGTTTTGCATGTATATATATTTTGTATTTCATACCCAATATATTATATTTAATATATTTAATGTATCTAATTTGTTTATCCGCACATATATATATATATATATATAAAAGGTGTGTGTGTGTGTGGAAAACATATATAAAAAGTGGAAGAGAAATGCCTTCGTTTCACATAGTTAAATATCTTTTTATAAAGAAATTTTTTAAAATATATACACATTTTTTATGGATGTAGTGATATCCAAATGGTTTCCACTATTTAAATTAGCTTTTTGAGGGACATTGTGAAGTGATCAATTCTTGTGACAAAGGGGTCTTGCCTTTTTGGATGCTTGACAAAAACAAAAAAAAAATTAATATATATTATATATATATAGGTACATACACATAAAACAAACTTTTTTTCAGTTTCCGTCAAGTAAATCCACCCACAAGGCTTTTGTCAACTTGAAGCCATAGTAGAAGACACTTGCTCAAAGTACCACATAGTGGAATTGAACCAGAAACCATGTGGTTGAAAAGCAAACTTCTTACCACACAACCACACCTGCCATATTCATTACACAAGAGAAATAATTTTTTCCACCATTTGCAACTGTTTTCAACCACCACCACCACCACCACCACCACCATGCATGTGATTGTGTGCGTGGACCTGTGCAGGTGAAAAATACCTTCCTGTTTTCAAGTCCATAAAAAGTGAAGTAACTCTGGTAAAATCTATTATTCTATTTACCAAATAGTTACCTTGAAGGTAGTGCTCCAGTTTGGGCAGGGACCAATAACCAACAAGAACAAAAGAGTTCTGTATTTTCAAACCAAGATTTACAGTCAAAAAGGGCAGGTCAAAACATGTACGCAAACGAGTTTGGAGGACCAAAAATTCCAAGTGAAATGCAACAGGATTTGAAAAGATAGTGATGATGTTTGCATATTTGCACTTCTTGTTTGCACTATAGACTACATTGAAATGTATGCCAGACAATAAAAAGGGTAAAAACCCTCTTCAGTCATAAATGGCCATGGGACTGCACCTAGAAAGTTCTCCTCCGAGTCACAGGTCCCGGCAAGGTTGTTTATGGAAGACCAGCAGTCTCCCATGCATACCAGCCTCCCCTCTCCATGCTACTGATGCTATCCAAGGGAAAAGCAAAGGCCAATACTGCTTGGCACCAGTGATGTTGAGCAACATGATATAAAGTGTCTTGTTCAAGAACACAACACACAGACCAGTCACTACCTTATGGTTGTAAGCCCAATGCTCAAACCATTGAGCCATGCACCTTCACAGACAATACAGCATCTATTAATCTCTGAGGTTGGTGTTTAACTGTTATTTTCTGACAGTGAGCAGCTGAGGAAGTTAAATTTTATTCTGACTTAAGCAAAAAAACACAACATTAGATAATGTAGTTCAAGACACTACAATTACTAAAGGAAAGATGTATTGAACGAACTTGATCACAGGTCTGCCAGATCAGGTCTGACCTGGGGCTAAGTAACCACAACAAACAGAAGGCCGACACCTGAAACACTCAACTCTCATGCTTACATTTAAACCAGTTATCCTTACCATGATAGTGGAACCAAAATACCATCAAAGAGATTTTTAAGCTTCAATGGAATCCATTTAGGTTAATTTAAAATTCTAAGATGTTCAATTAATTCATCTAATAACTGATTCGAATATTTTTGTTTGTTGGTTGGTTGGTTTCTAACTTAAACCTTTCAGATCTAAAATTGTTGGGGGCATCTTCAGTCACTCTTTTTTCCCCCGCCCCAATAAATCTATAGAAATAGCAATTTCTAAATCTCATATCTTTATACACTTAACTTCATTTTATTTCACTGATACCAGGATTTACAGATGGAATGGTTCCACAAAATAACCATTCTAAGAGTTGCCAGAAGTCATATTCTTGAAAAGAGTTAAAATGTGTGAATTCCTTAAACCTTTAATTCTCTATGCAAAACAACGGAAATCAAAAACATAATATGTGAACAACACAAGAAAAAAAATATGATTCCAATAACTTCAAGATGACAAGACAATTTAAAACTGTGACCCCAGGGGGGACACTGAATCATTAAACATAACAGAAAATGTGCTTCTGTTATTTTTGGAACAGGGGAATGAAAAGATCTGAGGGTTTCAGCAATGTTTCAGGGTTTAAACACGTTTTGTTAAGTCAGTTTCTGATACAAGTTTTGTTAATTAAGAAAATTGTACACTCACTCATGCAACTGAAGGTTTTGTGTGTTAATTAATACTCTTACAAAAATTTAATTAAAAAAATAACAATAAAATTAATGAAAGCTAAACAAGCAGCTTGTTTAAACAGCATCTGTCTCCTGATACTAGCTTCATATTAACACATTAAACAGAACCCCAGAGGCCCAATGTGTACATTGGACATACACGTCAATGAGGGAGCTTCTAAAGGGTTGACCAACTACTAGAAATAGTATATCCTATCATTTTAAATGAGAACAGATCAAGCATAAGAATATCTAATCAAGATTGACCTGAAACGAAGCTAAACAACAACCACCACCTAGGACTGAGGCAAGCTGACAGAGAAGCATCTATGTGCTAGCTTGGGTTAGGTTGCCAATGTTCAGTCCACTGCAAGACAAAGGTCTCAGCATGTTCTTTCCACCAATGTTGGCTGTGAATTTGAGTTCAAGATCATACCAGTTTCATGAGCTTACTGTACCACACTGGCTCAACTTGGCAGAGGGGTGCAGTTTTTTTATCTCATACCTAAGAGTAAAGTCAATTATATTGACTCCAATGCTAAACTGATCCATAGTTTATTGAACTCAAAAGGCTAAGTCAACCTCAGTGGAATGTGAACTCAGAACGTAAAGGAAAACAAAATATTGTTAACAATACCACCAGCTGGTAGAAATAACAGCTAATACATTTTAAATCACACCCTAACATTCTGAAAAGTTAGGACATACTACAGAATGTGGCAGATATGTATTTTCTGAAATTAAAAAAGAAAAAAACATAATAGTTTGACCACAGGGTTTTCTTGATTAACCCTTTTGTTACTGTATTACCATGTGGTTGGTAAGCAAGCTACTTACCATATAGCAACTCCTACGCCTTAGTAGATAATCTATTTACAACCTGTTCCTGAAGACCAGGTGAAATATAATGTGAGTATTTTCTGGGCCTTGAAAGTTGTTTAATGATCAATGCAGAGACCCAGTTTCATGGCAAATAGCGGAGAAGAGAAAAGACGTGTCTCACCACCTGGATGTGATGCCAGTCAGGTAACGTTTTCAAATAATCGATAAAACCATGTTTGTTCCCAACAGCTAGGTGTATAGAAACTCATAGATTAAATATAATCTGTCCAACTACACAAGGCAATGCATGAGAGTGGGAGCCGAGCTGGTAACCAAATACAAAATTCATTCTCTCACAAATTCAGATCAGATATTCAAAGGTTGAATATTGGAGATGAGACGACTGAGGCTCAAGTTCAAGCCTGTTAGAAATACGTATGTTATCTAAACCCTAACAGTGCCAACATTAAAAGGAAAAACAACATTAAAAGAACAAGGAACATGGTGTACACACACACATGAATACGCATACAATCACCAACACACATACTTAGAAGCAATCACCAACACATACATCACATACAAATACAAATACCAAAGACTAGCAATGCAGCTTCCAGTAGCCAACATAACAAAATTGCCAACAGAAACAATTCTATTTGGCTTCTAGCAAGATGTAAAAGTGCCAAATGTAAAATTTTGTATTTCAGCTTGCTACTTCTGTGTGTCACGCACACACACACACACACACCACACACACACACACACAGAGGCTAACATACAAACTACATAATCCCATCCATTAACACATAAACACATTTTAAGTACCGTTCTTGATACTCTGATTATAGAGGTGGTGATGGTCATGATAAGGTACTGATGGTATAAGAGAGTATTGTCTTTAAGGTAATGGTGATGTTGGTGGTGGCATTGTAGAGGGAGGTGGTTCTGGTAGTCATCATCATGGTAATGATAACAACAGCAGTGGGGAGAGGTGCAATAAAAACTGAAGGGGAGATTTTAGTAGTTGTCATGGTGGACATTGTAGTTGCAATTTGAGGAGGATTTAGTTGCTATTTCTAGTCAGCTGACCAGCCAGGCAGAGGTTTATTTATTCATAGAGTCAAAATTGTCAAATAGTTGTATGGTTTAATAAACAAAGAACTTGTCGTTACAAGAAAACTGATATACAGTGTGTGTGTGTGTAGAGAGAGAGAGAGAGGAGTCATATACACACACACACATACATACATACATACACATGTATACACACACACATAAAATCAATGTTTCATGCCTGCTCTCCATGCTGGCATGGATAGAGAGTTTGACAGGATCTGATGGATGAGAGGACAGCATCTTATTACAGTCTCTTGGTCCTGGCATGGGTTATACAGCTGGATGCCCTGCCTAATACTAACCACAGGGTTTACTAGGTTATCCTTTTACGACATCAACACAAGTGAGGGCGGTCACCTTGCAACTTGCAAGAATAGGGGCTGTGGGTGGCGTGAAGGATGGATAAAGATACAGATGATGGTGGTCGGAAGTATTTAGGTGTGGGTGTAGAGAGTGGCAAAACAAGGGTTGGGGGAATCAGAATCCACTTGTTTCATGTTCAAACAGACCAGATCTGACCTCTCACACGTACCCTACAATGTCATTCCAAAAATAAACAATCACGTCATTGAAATCTCAAAACTACAAGATAATGCATGATTAATTGAAAATAATGTGATTAAATAAGCATTACATTCCACAGAGTAATTTGAATGCTAAAGGGTTAAATCAGGAATGGGGGGGGGGCTTTCCCATTTCAGCTATCCCCGCTGGATCTTGATGTGTGTGTGTGTGTGTGTGTGGTGTTTGTTTATATTGAGAGATAGAGAGAAAAAGAAAGAGCGGCCTGTGGATAGAAGGAAAAGGAGGTGAGAGAAGGAAATGGAAGAACCATGTAAACAAGATATTTGTGTGTGTGTGTGTGTCTGTCTGTCTGATGAGAGAGTGTGTGGAAGAAGAGTAGAAAGAGGTTTGAAGTGATTGGCCAAGATTAGTCATAAGTACAAGGTGTGGTCTGCATTCTCTAACAAACTATAAGGATATTATGAGATAGACAGTTTACACAAAACTTCAATATCATTCCCTCCCACCACAACCACTCACTGATAAGTAATTGTTTACTGACTAATAAGAATGATATTACTCAACCACCACCACCACCACTATGTCCCCCCCTTCCAAAACTACAAAACAGTATTGTGAAGATATTTCTTTTTTATTTCTCCATTGTTTCAGTCACTGGACTGCAGCCCTTGAGAGTTATAGTCGAACAAATTGACCCTAGGACTTATATATAAAGTTTAGTACTTACAAAAAAAAAAGGTTTCCTTCTTGAGTCATATTGAGTCATAAAGCCCCCCCCCAACCCCCCGGTTTCCACAGCATATAAATTCCTCACCGGGGATGGGACACCAGTCTGTCGCAGGGTTTCTCATTTTTGCTAGCTGAGTCAACTGGAGCAACGTGAAATGAAGTGCTTTGCTCAAGAACACAACCTGTCCCCCAGTCCAGGGATTGAAACCACATTCTTATGATCAGGAGTCCAACATCGTAACCACTAAACCACATGCTTCCATTTAGTACTTATTCTCTTTGGCCCAGCTGCTAAGTTATGGGAATGTAAACAATGCATCAGCAGTTGTTGTCAAGCAATGGTGTGGTGACAAACACAAACAGCAAACACACACACATATACATATATATATATGATGGGCTTCAACACAGTTTCGTTCACCAAATGAACTCCATTGAATGCAGTTGATGTTCAACTAGAATGTTAGCCAGCATGTAATATTATAGGCCTGAAGGCGGCGAGCTGGCAGAAACGTTAGCACGCCAGGTGAAATGCATAGCGGTGTTTCGTCTGCTGTTACGTTCTGAGTTCAAATTCCGCTGAGGTCGACTTTGCCTTTCATTCTTTCGAGGTCGATTAAATAAGTACCAGTTAAACACTGGGGTCGATGTAATCGACTTAATCCCTTTGTCTGTCCTTGTTTGTCCCCTCTGTGTTTAGCCCCTTGTGGGCAATAAATAAATATTATAGGCCTGCATGTTGGTGCCTGCAAATCTGTAGGTCATAGATCTGAAGGTCTGTAGGTGAGGTGAGTGTATATAGAAATGGGTAATGACAAACAGGGAAGGAATTGCAGAGGTACTGCGGTGGACAAAATATTTGGGTATAACATCCGGGGAAGGGTGGATTCTGGGAGATAAAACACAGTAATGATTATAGGATTATAAATGGGGAGGAAAAGACATGTGGAATGAGTAAGGCCTTGGTGTAGAGGATGTGCAGCTAGAATTAAGTGTTTGAGCAAACAACATGATTAGATCATTCAAAGAAAAGCTTGGCAGTAATTCTTTCAGTTCTTTACAGTCGTCGTCATTCATTTAATGCCCATGCTTCATGCTTGGATGTGTTGAATGCTTTGACACAATCCTGTAGGCTGCAGGACCACACTGAGCTCCAGTGTCAATTTTCGTGTGGTTTTGTACAGCTGGATGCCCTTCATAAAGGCAACCACTTGTAAGACAAGAAAAGGACAGGGAGAAGGCAAAAGAGGGGTGAAAAAGGAAAATAGCCTCGTTGACTAAATGTGGGGTGGGGGCAGTATTTGAGAGGGAGAGGACAGCCAAGGGTTCTATGCCAGCTGTTGAGAGCCTGAAATGTGATAAGAGGGGCAAGCCCAGATATCTTGCTATAGAGGATATACAAGGCTAAAGGCATTATATAGGGGTGTGTTAAATCCTGACAAGATTAAACTTATTATTCACCCCTCAGCAGTTGGTAACAAAGTACTAGTCATGTACTGGGGTGTAGCATATAATCAAATGAGCACCTCTCCACAACTTTCAAACCTTGTATCGATGTCAGAAACAAATTATCATTATCTCAGATGCAACCCCCACCTCAACTTGCTATCAGAAAAAGTAAAGAAATAATATCAGACCACAACAGTGTCTGATAATGGAATTATGGGATCAATGCAGAAATCCACTAATTGAGCTAGAGGGGCGGCTGTTTATTTTGTCTTAGATAGCCAGCTGTCACACTCTGATACCAACCGACATTGTCCACTTCTTATAAACTACCTACACAGTCTCAGTCTTAGACAAAACCTTAACACAATTTTCTTTCTCAGATTTCAAACACACACACTTGATAAGGATTTCATTTTATCTGTTTATATAATTGTGTGAGTGTGTGTGTGTGCACATGCATACGTGCACACGTGTGTGTGTGCATGTATGTAGTGTTTATGTAGCGAGGGTCTGTATATGTGCATATGCCTCCCCTCTGTTCATGCCACAATGTAAACAAGAAAACAAATGGGGTCTGTGCATTATTCTTTTATTCTATTCCTTGTTTCGATCAGACTGTGGCCATGCTGGGGCACTGCCTTGAAGAATTTTAGTTGAATGAATCAACCTCGGTACTTATTATTTTTTAAGCCTGATACTTATTCTATCAGTCTCTTTTGCTAAACTGCTAAGTTACGGGGACATAAACACACCAGCACTGGTGGCCAAGCAGTAGTGTGGGAGGGAAACCAACACAGACACACAACAAATATATATATATATATATATATATATATATATATATATATATAATATATATATATATAACAGGCTTCATTCAGTTTCTGTCTACCAAATCCACTCACAAGACTTTGGTCGGCCTGAGACTATAGTAAAAGACCCTTACCCAAGGTGCCACGCAGTGGGACTGAACCTGGGACCATGTGGTTGGGAAGCAAGCTTCTTACTACACAGCCACTCCTGTGCCTATGTGTATTCATTTCCACAAAAGAAATTTGCTTCCCATTTTCTCTCCCTGGTGGTGGGCCAGTTTGGAAGAGCCATTATTGTTGTTTCCGTTGTAGAAATCCAGTTCCCAGTTGTGAGAAAGAGTGGCAACCATAACAATATGTAAGAATACAAACACAGTTAGTCATCACTTCCACTTTACAAACAATGGAAGAGGTTCGAAATACCATCGAGAATGATCTCAGAGAATCAATGGCAGTATTGTAACCACTTCACTGTAAGACGCCAGTTGAATGAGGCCTAGATTATCCCTTTTGAAAATCATTGCCATTCCTCCTTCACCAGATCCGGTTGGAACTTTTCTTAGTTGCTTCACCTAATTGCCTTAAGAGCTGTCTGTCTATGAGGGTGGTGGTGGTGGTGTTGTTGTTGACTAATTCTGCTTCAATAGATCTAATATCCTAGACACCAGTGCTTTTCAACCATTTTTTGGGCCATTGGCGAACCCTGCTGCATTCTTTCACCACAACTTTCTCTCACTTCCTCTTCCTGTTTCTGTTCTACCTGTATTTCAAAGGGGCCAACCTTGTCACACTCTGTGTCATGCTGAATCTCCCCGAGTACTATGTTAAGGGTACACGTGTCTGTAGAGTGCTCAGCCACTTGCATGTCAATTTCACAAGCTGGCTGTTCCATTGATCGGATCAACTGGAACCCTCGTTGTCATAACCGACAGAGTTCCATGATGTGTATGTGTGTACATTGATGTATCCCACAAGCCAATCAATGTTTAAAAAATCATATAGTTGGCACGCGGATATAGTCGGAGCGATGCAAGAAGTTAGAACCAGCCTAGGGTCGCAAAATTTCAGGCCATTTTGCAAGAGCAGTGTAAAAGAGATGAAAGAGGCAGTGTTACACGAAGTGAGAAAGGAGGAGGAAGAAAGACGAAATGTACATTTGGTGCAATGCAGTCAACAGGGACAGTGCCTGAGATGGGAGGAATATGTGATCAGCCGCAGAATATCATGGAAGGAACTTTGGGCTTGGGAACAAGCAAGAACATCCTTCCTGATCAAGTCTACCTTCAACGTTCTACCCTCACCAGTGAACTTAGTCCGGTGGAACATAAAAACAACCCATGAGTGTAGATGCGGAGAGAAAGCGATGGTTAGACATGGTCTGTCAAATTGCAGACTAGCACTTGAAAGATATACATGGAGGCATAATCAAGTCCTCGGCGTCATAAGTGCAGCACTCAAGGAGAAAATCGAGAGGTACGATAGGGGAGAGTACCCAAAAGTAGAAAAGCGCAGGAAAGTATACTTCCACAAGGAGGGAAAAGGATATAAAACCAGGCCTACAAGTAAAGTATACGAGATAGATGAAAGATGGAAGGGATACTGGGAGGTGGCCATGGACTTGGAAAGACAGTATTTCCACTAATAAAAACAACAAAAAGATCGGATTTAGTCCTATGGAACAGAGACCGGAGAATGGGAATTTTACTAGAACTGACAGTACCTTGGGAAGAGAACATCGGCTACGGAGAGGAACGAAAGGAGAAGAGGTATGAAAAGCTAATCGAAGAATGCAGAGAACAGGGATGGAATGTCGAATATTATCACCTGGCAATGGGAGCTAGAGGCTTCATTGAAAGGAAAATGACAACACTTTTCAAAAGAAGATTTGTTTTTCCTAGCTCGGAGCTGTGAAAACTAATAAGGAGAGTACAGGAGGCAGTCGAAAAAGCCAGCTTCTATATATGGCTGAAGCGGGAAGACCGAAAATGGCTTGAAAGTCATAACATGCTGGTGGGAAATAACATTATTAGGTGAGACAAGCTGACACTGAATCAGCTTCGCTGACTGACAGGTGATGGTCATTTAGAAAATGCGCGGGCTAAAACTACGCACCTTCACTAGTCAGTTAAGGTGAGACAGTGTCATGTGACAACTTGCTGGGGCTGCCGGCTGGAGCCTAGCTGCAGGTATTTAAAGGGAAAAATTTGACAAGTCAGTCAGTCACCGGCTGACACTCGCTGACGATACATCGAAGAGGCCACTTAACAGAAGAAAGAAGACATGCACCCAACACCAGAGCTGAAGACACCTCCGAAAGGGGGGGCCCGCCACGTCAAAATGGTAGAGGAGTAAGTGCCGAAACCGGACGTGGTTCCTCCTGATGATGTCTTGAGCTAACTGGATCCTGTAAAGGAGCCGTTGTGGTAGCAGACCACGAAACACGGTTGTAATTCCTCCTTATAATTAAATATTATCAAGAATTGTATTTTTTAAAAATTGCTAAAATATTTGGTGCATTGTAAAAGAATAAGCAGGTAAATTTTAACAACAAAATCCTATATGGAATGGCCATATGGAACCCATTGCTCTATACAGTCATACAACCTGCTAAAAATAGCTACCAAACCTTTCTCAAATTACAGTTTTCCCCTCCTTAAAAAGGTAAGAGATGTGTAACCAGGATAGTGTACCCCTAGATACATACGTAACCATGGGTGTGTGGTAAGGAGTTTGCTTGCCAACCACATGGTTTGGCTCTAGGTTCAATCCCACTGCATGGCACCTTGGGCAAGTGTCTCCTAACCAAAAAACTTGTAAATGTATTTGAGTGACAGAAACTGAAAGAAGCCTGCCGCGCAAGCTTGTGTGTGTGTGTGTGCATGCTTATGTCATTTTGTCATGACATCATGTGATAGTTATAAAATGATTGTCACCGTCATAGAAGCAGTGTCATTCATCTCCGATCACAGGTCTGCGCCATTAGTATTGACCTGGGGCTAAATAACAACTTAAAACTCATTTCCTCAGATCTGCATGCTCTTGAGTGTGAGCATTGAAGCATGCACATTGTTGTAGTTTCTATAAACGCATATGTGAGAGCGGGGGAGGGTGGGAAAGGACAGGGGCAAGAGTGTGAGAGAGATTTATAATGGATTGATATAGAGAGGCAGGGATGATGAGAGAGAGAGAGAGAGAGAGAGAGTGTGTGTGTGTGTGTGTGTGTGTGTGTGTGTGTGTGAGTGAGTGTCAGAGAAACACTGAGTACTGAGTTGTGTTTTTGTATGTGGGAGAGAGAACATGTGTGAGAGAATGTGTGCATTTGCGTGTGTGTGTTTGTAACGGTATATATACATATCTCTGTATATGTGAGTAAATGAGAGTGCGTATATAAGAGAGACAGTATGCGTGCGACATATAGTGTGAGAAAGTGTGAGTCAGAAAGTTTATGAGAGAGAGTGTACGAGCGTGTAAATGAGTGTAGGTGGTGTGTGTGTGTGTGTAAGTAATTGTACATACGCATGTTTTGTGTTCAACATACAAACATACGTTGTTTGCATGTGTGCGTGTGTGTGGTATATTTCCAGTGCATTCACACAGGCTAAACGTGCATGAGTGGCGCCCATACACACACGCTAATAAAGAAAAGTGAGTATGGGTACAACCATTAATCGATCCCACAAATAAAGTGTGTGCGTGTATATATATACACACACACGTTTATATATATGTGTATGTAAGTAAATAGGTGTGTGTGTCTATCTGCGTATGCGTGTAAAACTGAGCAACGACCAACCACCACCTCCAGAACTGGTAACGATCAAAGTACAAAGAGACACTTGTGTCCAATGCACCTCTCTTCCTTTACAGCCATTCACCAGAATAGGGATGGCAGTCACATGCTTGTGTGTGTGTGTGTGTGTGTGTGTGTGTGTGTGTGTGTGTGTGTGTGTGCATGAACTCAACGTAGCCCTTGTTAAGCAACTGGCCAGTTTCTATTCAGTTTGATCAAAGACGTTCCAACCTTGACACCTCTCTTTAATTTTGTTTTTGGTGGTGGGTGGAGAGAGATCGGTTTCAGTCATTTTATACAAAAATACAGACAGTTGAGGGAGATTTAGCTGCTATTTCTAGCATCCACATAAAAGGCTTCTCTATCAGCTCAGTAGTCTAACACAGGGTTGACGCAAGTGTGGTGTGACCTCTGACCCAATCACAACCGCCACCTTGATACTACTAAATTTTAAACTCCCGGCATTATTTCTCTCCTTCTCTCTCTCTACTAAATATACGTTAAAATTTTTCGTTTATTTATATATTTTGTAGATAACATTCACAAATACCCTCTCCAAACATCCAGTCATTTATGTGTGTGAATGTGTGAATGTGTGTGTGTGTGTGTGTGTGTGTGTGTGTGTTTCATTCACACCAAGCGACAGAGTCGGGCATTTTACGAAAATGAGAGTCACAGAAAGAGGCGATGAAGAGTGTTTTCCAGTGTTTAAGTGTGATAACTTGGCATGAAATTACTATAGTTAGCTTACATTGATGTGAGAGGGTGCTGCTGGTGTCCAGAAAAGGAAGAAGTGCAAGGTTCTGTAAATGAATGAGAGTGGGGGGGGAGGGGAGTGTGTATGTGGAAGAGCTTTGAGTGTTGGGTGAATTTAATATATGTCAATGTGTACATGTTGCAGGGTGTAGAACCGTATTTATGAATGCGCATCATGTGTGTGTGTGGGGGGGGGGGAGGTTGAGCGGGTGTTTATTTGTGTCGATGATGGATGTGTGTGGTTGGACGTGTCAAAATGGCAACATATATCAGTGTGTGTGTGTGTAGATCTGTAAATATCAGAGGGAAGTAAATGTTTGTGTGTTTGTTTGGTCTGTGGACGCGTGTGAGCATATAAATGTCTGTGTCGGGAGAAGAGAGTACTAGCGAGTGTGTTTATGTGTGAACATACGCTTTCGTGTATGTGTGTATGTGTACTTGTTACCATCATACATATAAATGTACACACACATACACCTACACAGATGTACACGTGCATAAAATACTGCTCTCAACACAAGAATGGTAAGAGATTCAAAGGAGTTGAACAGCAGAAGAAACCCCACTCAGGCAAGGGTTTTGGCCCTTAACTTCTTACACTCTAAAGCAGGGCTCCGCAACCTTATTTCACTTGCGGTACACTTATATTCTTTTCAAAGTTCGGCGGCACACCTGAACAAAAAATAGAGCTAAAACTATAGGGGGGGAAATTATATTTAGATTACACTACAGCACACCAGTGAGCGACGGTATACCGGTCACGGAGCACTGCTCTGAAGGGCGCGAAATTTGTTTCCTCACGAGAGTTCCGGACGCCAGTTATGAACTCATTTGCATACAGCCAATCAAATTTTCATCTGCAGAGCATCAGTCCATTGGGAAACCCTGTTTCATATGTCCATTTACAAATGTTCCAATCGAACATCAACCAATTAATGTCACCAGTTTAGAACGATGCTACATTCACCCCAACCTTTGGACAGCATTGTCCTCACCAACTCATATAGATCATCATCATCATCATTATTTAAGCCTGTTTTCCATGCTGGTATGGGTTGTACTGTCAACTTTGGCAAGGTTTCTATCAGAGCTGTGAAGTTGAAACTAACAACTCCGACTCCGACTCCTCTTTATGTAATTAAGTGGTTGTGGTCTACATATCTCGTAAAGCATATGCATACGCTTGTACTCTGAGTAGGCCTCTATGTTGTAACTGGTTTATATTAAAGAATATAAAGATATGGAGTCAGAATCAGAGTCAATATAGTTTTACCAACTCCAACAACCCCTTAATTATTTCCGACTTCACAGCCCTGATTTCTATGGCTGAATGCCCTTCATAACACCAACCACTTTATAGTGAAATACATCAAACTAAAAGGACAGCAAAAACCCTCATTACACCCCTCTCTACCTCCCACCGTCAAAATAAAATTGGACATGCATCAACAGATATGAATAAGCTAATCAGAAGTCAAACTACAGATCTGACCATCGGTACAGTGACGGAAGTTTACTTCACAATTCTGTGGTTTCAATCTTACCGTGCGACACCTTGGGCAAGTGTCTTTATCATAGAATTGAGTGGATCAAAGATCTGGGAGTGAAACGGGGCAGACAGAAGATGGGTAGAAACCTGTTCACAGAGAACTACTCTTAGTCTTGGATGGAGGTTTAACACCACCTCCTGGACTGAGTAAAAACATTCAGGTGACAGCTCATCTGGAGAGAACCTTCCTTCTATTGAGCTCCTCTGAAAAAAAAAGTGTTGAGTCAACCCTGGAGAACAGTTATGGGTGGAACTTGCGAAAGAGTTATGAATGGGTCCTAAAAAGTAGCCTGTGTCATTAGAGTATGTAAGATAAAATAACTAATGCTATAAATAAGTTCAGAAAAATAAAATCAAAAATAAAGGCAGAGAATGAAGAACAACCCCTCTCACACACACATCTCCCCCAGGTGTCACAATCTCACATGCAGTAAAGAAAAGAAGCTCTTTGATTAAAGTTCATCAGCCACACAGATTGATATGAAGGAGGTTAGACTTGTTCAAAGCTGTTGCAAAATAATCAATAAAACTAGAAATAATTTTGCTTCCTTACACACATGCACGCGTGTGCACCATCTATCTCATGAACTCCAGGTCATCTATCTCAATCACACACCATCTGTATTATTAATCAGAGATCAACCATCTCATCAATCGCTGGCCAGCCATCTCGTCAATCGCTGGCCAGCCATCTCGTCAATCGCTGGCCAGCCATCTCGTCAATCGCTGGCCAGCCATCTTGTCGATCACTGGCCAGCCATCTTGTCAATCGCTGGCCAGCCACCTCATCAATCACTAGCCAACCATCTCATCGATGGCTGGCCAGCCATCTTGTTGATCACTGGCCAGCCATCTTGTCAATCGCTGGCCAGCCACCTCATCAATCACAAGCCAGTTATCTCCTAAATCGCTGGCCAGCCACCTCATCAATCACGGGCCAGCCATCTCATCAATCACAGACCAGCTATTTCATTGGTCATAATCATCCTCACCATCATCATCTGAAGTCTACTTTCCTTGCTAGCAGGAGTCAAACCCTTTGAGAGAATCCAACAGGTTGGATGACAACATTTTATTCCAGAGCCATAGTTTGGGGATGATTTCTATAGCAGGATACCCTTCTTAATGCCAACTGCATTTTCTTTTTCATGGCACCAGCATTTAATGATATCTTGTGACTTGCAGGATCATATATCACAGACCTTGTTAATCACTCTGACCTTCAATCCTATTTTTCACACACCCATCCATGTCAATTTTCAAAATTAGCTGCACTCCAGAATCAATATTGACAAACAGATGAGAAATATATAAAGCTTCCATCAACTCTGCATGCATGTGTGTAAAGAACGGACAGAGTCAAGACTATTGAAAAGGTTGCAAGATGCAACAAAAATTTTAGGAAAATAAAAATAAGAAATAAGTAGAAATTTTACCGGTGAGTGTATTACATTATAAGGAACAAAAAGAAAATGACTCTCCCCAGACACAACAGTAAATATATCATCATCATCATTGTCGTTTACCGTTCGCTTTCCATGCTAGCATGGGTTGGACGGTTTAACTGTAGGCCGGCAAACCAGATGGCTGCACCAGGCTCCAGTCTTGATCTGGCAGTTTCTACAGCTGGATGCCCTTCCTAACGCCAACTACTCCGAGAGTGTAGTGGGTGCTTTTACGTGCCACCGGCACGAGGGCCAGTCTGGCGGTACTGGCAACGACCTCGCTCGAATTTTTTCCACATGCCAACGGCACAGATGCCAGTAAGGCGATGCTGGTAACGATCCTGCTCGAAAGGTGCCTCCTACATGCCACTGGCACGGAAGACAGTTAGCCACTCTGGCAACAATCACTCTCGGATGGTGCTCTTAGCACCCTACTAGCATGAGGCACAAGTGCCAATAAGGCAAAGCTGGCATCGATCACACTCGAATGGTGCCTTTTATGTGCCACTGGCACGGAAGCCTGTTAGCTGCTCTGTCAACGATCACACTCGTATGGTGCTCATGCCCATCATCGAATTTCACTTTGATTTCAATTTCACTTGCCTCAATAGGTCTTCGGAAGCAGAGTTTAGTGTCCAAAGAAGGAAAAGGTATGCACAAGTGGCTGGTTACGCCCCTGGCACAGGCCACGAGGTTATGGTCTCATTTGGCTTGATGGGTCTTCTCAAGCACAGCATATTTCCAAAGGTCTCGGTCACTAGTCATTTTCTTGGTGAGGCCTAAAGTTCAAAAGTCATGCTTCGCCACTTCATCCCAGGTTTTCCTGGGTCTACCTCTTCCACAGGTTCCCTCAACCGCTAGGGTGTGGCACTTTTCCACACAGCTATCCTCATCCATTCTCACTACATGACCATACCAACTTTTCTCTCAAGGTACTTACACTCTGTCGAGTATGCACACTGACATTACACATCCATCGGATCATACTGGCTTCATTCCTTGTGAGCTTACGCATGTCCTCAGCAGTCACAGCCCATGTTTCACTGCAATGTAGAATGGCTGTTCATACACATGCGTCATACAGTCTACCTTTTACCCTGAGCGAGAGGCCCTTTGTCACCAGCAGGGTAAGAGCTCTCTGAACTTTGCCCAAGCTATTCTTACTCTAGCAGTTACACTTTCAGAGCACCCTCCCCTGCTACTGACTTGGTCACCTAGGTAACGGAAGCTATCAACTACTTCTAGTTTTTCTCCCTGAAATGTGGTGAAAGTTGTTCTCTGCACATTGTCAGTGTTTATTGCACCTGAGCATCTGCCACATACAAAAGCTATCTTCCCAGTTAGCCTTCCTTTGATATTACTGCACCTCTTATGTGTCCATAGCTTACACTGAGTACATCTTATAGTGTTTCTACCTACACCTCTACTACAGATCAAGCAGGGCCATCTACCTGAAGGGATTTGTGGTTTGCCTGCCTTACTACTTATTAGGACTTTGGTTTTAGCTAGGTTGATTTTAAGGCCCTTTGATTCTAATCCTTGTTTCCACACTTGAAACTTCTCCTCGAGTTCTGATAGTGACTCAGCAATTAGAGCGAGGTCATCAGCATAGAAGAGCTCCCAGAGGCATCCTGTCTTGAATTCCTCCGTTATTGCCTGGAGGACTATGATAAATAGGAGGGGGATGAGGACTGAACCTTGGTGGACCCCTACCTCTACCCTGAATTCTTCAGTGTACTCGTTGCCAACCCTCACCTTACTAGCAGCGTCCCTGTACATGGCTTGTACAGCTCTCACTAACCATTCATCTATCCCTAGTTTCCTCATTGACCACCAGATAAGGGATCGGGGGACCCTGTTAATCATATGTACTACACAATGCATTATTTTTGGCTAATTTCAAATATAAGATAAACTTTGTTTAATAAACAATTTTTGGCTTGCATGAAGATCTAAGAAGACAAAGAAATGAAGATTGGTCCCCATTTCTTGCCAAAGTGGGACTACTCTATTTACTTTACACCAAGAGACTAAATTGATAGGGTTAT
The DNA here is from genome assembly GCF_006345805.1 of Octopus sinensis. Lineage (NCBI taxonomy): Eukaryota > Metazoa > Mollusca > Cephalopoda > Octopoda > Octopodidae > Octopus > Octopus sinensis. The sequence goes on from NC_043012.1 coordinate 37,675,561, forward strand.
TGACTCCGACATAGATTACATGCCAAATTATATATATATATATATATATATATATATGACACATACACATGTATGTATTTGAAATAGAAGAGTGTGTGAGCAAAAGAGAGAACATATGAGAGACAGAGCATATGTGTGTGTGTGTGTGTGTGTGTGTACATGCATGTGTGTGTGTGTGGTGTGTGTGTGTGTGTGTGTGTGTGTAGACAGGCAACAGTTCACATTGCACAAAGCTCCCCTCTCTTCCTCTAAGCCGAGTCTTTCTCAGCGGAACAGATTAAACCATCTTTTTTTCCATTCATAAAAAGAAAAAGTTGTGCACAGAATATATCGTGCAGTAGCATCCTAGGGATGACATGAAGAGGCACAAGAGAAGATGCTATGATTATGTCAAGTGCAAGTGAGTGTGGCAAAGGCAATTGGTTTCTGAACTAACATTCTCTACATTGAAAGCGGGGGAGGGGGGAGGAACAGCCAAGAAATTGCTAGAGAAACAATGAGACGTGCTTCCCTACCATTCTTTGTCTGTTAATCTCTCTGTCTGTCTGTCTGTCTCTCCCACTCCTTAACATACGGTTGTCTGCTCAATCAATGTCTCTCTACAATATGTACATCTCTCTCTCTCTCTCTCTCTCTCTCTTATATATGTGTATGTGTGTGTGTGTCTATATACATATGTGTGTGTGTATATTTGTGTGTATATGTGTGTGTGTCTATATATATGTGTGTGTTTGTGTATATGTGTGTCTATATTATTGTATGTGTGTGTGTGTGTGTGCATATATATGTGTATGTGTGTGTGTGTATGTATATATGTGTGTGTATGTGTGTATATGTGTATAAATGTGTGTGTGTGTGTGTGTGAATATATATCTTTCTATATGAATCAAATCTCACAGTTGGTTACTTGTTTTCTACACACCTCAACCATTAGTTTAGAGAACAAGATCTTATGGATCTCCAATTTGCAATCAACCAACGCGCCATGTATAGATGCTCCTTGTGTGTGTGTGTGTGTGTGTGTGTGTGTGTGTGTGTGTACACATACAAAGATTAGAATAATTAGATTAATGACCATTCTGGTTCAGGAACCATTAATTTGCCACCAGCTCGTTTGAGATGTGCAAGTTTTCTATAAACATTCAGATAAAGAAAGCATGTTGACTATAGTCTTGCATGCCCCAAATTTAAGAAATAAGACAGAGAAAGAAGGTGCTGCCATGCTGACCTAACTTCAGATAAATCCAATCAAAGCCCTCACAGAGAATGCAACAGTCAACAATATAGGTGAAGATACTGTATTTTCTGTCAGACAAATCAACACAGCAAACAATCAGTGTAAACATTCAAATATCAGCCTTAACTTTCCAAATCCTGTTGTATTTCACTTGGAATTTTCAGTCATCCAAAGTCATTTTGGTACATATGCTGACCTACATTTTCTTTTTTTTTTCGTTAATTTTGTTCTGATAAATTCTACTTTCATTCCGGAAAATACAGAAAAATATGCCTCTCACTTCAAAACAAGCAGTAATATTCTTTTCTACTCTAGGCACAAGGCCTGAAATTTTTGGGGAGGGAACCAGTTGATTAGATTGACCCCAGTTCACAACTGGTACTTAATTTATTGACCCCGAAAGAATGAAAGGCAAAGTCGACCTCAGTGGAATTTGAACTCAGAATGTAAAGACAGATGAAATAACACAAAACATTTTGCCTGGTGTGCTAACGTTTCTGCCAGCTCGCTGCCTTAAAAATAATCTTTTCTACTCTAGGCACAAGGCCTGAAATTTTGGGGGAGGGGGCCAGTCGATTAGATCGGCCCCAGTATGCAACTGGTACTTAATTTATCAATCCCGAAAGGATGAGAGGCAAAGTCGACCTCGGTGGAATTTGAACTCAGAATGATGATGGTGGTGGTGATGGATGTGTATGTGTGTATATTTGTGCCACCTTGTCTTGACATGATAGTTGGTGAATGAGTAGTGTCACAGTCCTACAAACTGCATTATACCTATCCACTTTTCTGCAAAATCATGTCTGATCATGGAGAAATTTAACTACTAGGACATCGCCGAGGGTTGGTGATAAGAAGGGCGTCCTGCTATTGAATGCCTCAACAAGCTCTGTGTAAACACATAGAAAATTATAATGATAAATTGCTAGATAGTTAATAATGGCCCAACTGATAAGTATTTCCAATCGTCATCACATTTTCAAAAACCACATAATGGCGGTGCCCCAGCATGGCCACAGCTCATGAGCTGAAACTAAAATCAATCAATAGCCCGAAACAGCAGTGAAGGGACCTTACATGCTCATTCAAACTTCTAGAAACAGCTGCTAAATCTCTCAAAACTACAATCTAAATAGAAGGAAGGAAGGACTTGCTGACATAGTACTAGATACACTGCATCTGGTAAAATAACAGCAGTGTCATGGTTAGAATGTCTTTGATCAAGACTGAACTGAGATTTAAACAACAATACCACCATCATCATCACCACCAGCAACTTTGAAGAATGTAATTCTAAATACATTATGTCTGGAGAAATAATACTGGATGGTCATGGTTGGAATGCATTTGATAGTAAATGTGTTGGAGAGAGGGAACAAATACCCTAAGTGTTTAGGGTATTTGGTTAACAATCATAAGGTCACGGGTTCAATTCCAAGCAGTACACTGTGTCCTTGAGCAAGGCTCTTTATTTCATGCTGCTCCGGTTCACTCAGCTGGCAAAAATCAGTTGAAATTCAGAGGGCCAGCCTGGTCACATTCGGTGTGTCACACTGAATCTCCCTTACAACTACATTAAGAGTATGCATGTCTGTGGAGCACTCAGCCAATTGCATGTTAATTTCATGAACAGGATATTCCATTGATTGGATCAACTGGAACACTCCTCATTGTAAATGATGGAATGCCAAAATAAGGAGGAAAAGGGGAAAAAAGAAAATGTGCTGAATCAGAGCTGACTTAGGAAACAACAGCAGTGGAGGCGCTATGGCCCAGTGGTTAGGGTAGAGGACTCACAGTCATAAGAACGCTGTATCGATTCCCAGACCGGACATTGTGAGTGTTTATTGAGCAAAAAACACCTAAGCTCCACAAAGCTCCAGCGGGGTGAACCCCACTGTAATCTTTCACCACAATTTTCTCTCACTCTTTCTTCCTACTTCTGCCACAAAGCAGAGGAACCATGGTGTAACCCACTATGGTGTGGTAAACTTTCAGACCCTAGTCTAGATTGCGAGTCTTCTGTACCCCAGGATGGTTCAGCTCTCCACCCGTTAAAAGTCATCGTTTACGGAATGAAGATAACAATGTAGCTTTCGCACCCGTGCAACCGCCAATCTATCGCGTGTGGTGGGGTGGATCTTCAAGTTGCCACACGCATTCTTAGTAGCTTAGAGTAGGCTCGAATTAGAGATTATTCTTTGTGGCTAATGGCGTGAGTCCTGATTGGAGGAGGAGGAGGAGGAGTAGGAGAAGAAGAAGAAGAAGAAGAAAAAGAAGACAGCAACAGCAGCAACCCCCACCAACTGGTTAGTGATCAGCATGTGTAATCCATTCCCTACCATTTCTTGAATTCTGGTAAAACCATCACAGCAGAGAAGTGTTGCCAGGAAATTCCCAAAATACACCAAGAACTGCAATGTTTACTTACGCCAAGCATTGGTCAATCACTAAGGACTGACCAAATTTTTTCCATGCTGATGCTCACTCAGCTACACATGGCTTGTGAATGACTCAGTGAAAATTGAAACAACGCTACCTCGCCCAGGTTACTCATAAACACACACACACACACACACACCACTGACTGACAACTTCATGACATCCCTGTAACCTACAAAAGAATCATGAATATAATTTACACTCACTCCACCAAACTGCTATCAGATCAAAACCCACACACACACACCTTTGCTCAAAACTACAGATATAAAAAAAATAAAATAAAATAAATGAAACCATACACAGACTAAAAATAAACAAACCTACACCCTACTTAGAAGAACTTCCTAACTCACACACAACACCTCTGGTCACTCCATATGTATCTAGTTTCCCCAGGCATGACACAATTACCTCAATAAACTTCTTATTCTACAATTAACTTGTATTGAGTTTCCATTAAGCGGTTCAAGTACAAGGGGCCCATTTCAGTTGCAGAACCATTTACTGACCCCTTGCGACACACAGGGACATAGCACAAGTATTTTATACACACGTGTGTGGCGTGTGTGTACCAAGGTTTATCCTGAATGCTACAGGTGACCTGATACCAGTGGCAGACTGGCCAGGTTGCCAGCTTGCCTGATAGCAAGTGGGACCTTGCGCCATTAGAATCCAACTATGGGGGCCCATGTTAGTATCTAAGGGACCCATCCCCTCAAGTTTGAAAATTTTTTTATTCACTCCCAGAAGAATGCATTAATTATTCCAGCCTGGCTGGGTTTGTAGACAGTTGAAAAGAATACTTTTAACAAAAAAAATTTAAATGATAGCATTGTAGTTGCGGGTGGGCCCCCTTAGTCTCCTGGCAATCAATATTTTTAGACCCAGTCCACCACTGCCTGTAACCCAGTACAACCCTTTGCATGGCCTGGCTGGCTGTTAGCAAACTAAACTACCAACACCTAGATTGAAAAGCAGGGCAAATTATGTCAATCTAATCTAGAAAAAAATCAAATATTTTGCATTTTATGCACAGTAATTAGATTAACCTTCATAATTTTATTGAATTAGGTGCATATTTTGCCATAAAAGGAGAATGTTACTATCGATTTATTTTCTTCAGAGTAGGCACTGCCTTCCTTGCATACCCAGGAAGAACATCCCTGATATATGTAGTGGAGGTGCGTACCTTAGTAGTAAGGGTATTTGGCTCACGATTGCAAGGTTGTGAGTTCAATTCCCAGCAACATGTTATGCCCTTGAGCAAGAAACTTTATTTCACATTGTTCCAGTCCACTCAGCTGGCAAAAATGAGTGGTACTTGTATTTCAAAGGGGGCCAGCCTTGTCACGTTTAATCTCCCTGAGAACTACTTTAAGGGCATGCATGTTTGTGGAGTACTCAACCACTTACACGAGCAGGCTGTTCCATTCACT
>NC_043012.1:37683178-37738178 GCF_006345805.1 Octopus sinensis
GGGGTTGGCATTCCAGCTAAGAACTGGTGGGGGTGGCGATGAAGAAATAAAGAAGAAAATGAAAGAACAAAAAGAAGAAAATTAATGCAGAGAAAATAACTATTATAGGTGAAACTAATTAATGCATTACATTAATTATTTATGCAAATTATGCAAGGCATGTGTTTCTGCAATCAAACCAATTTGTATGTAAACAGACTGATATAGGAAAAAAACAAATACACACCTGTCTAATAAGCAAGGTAGAATTTAACTTTGTGTTAATGTTTAAATAATTCATTCTTTACAAGACAAACATATCAGGCTGAGTAAAAAGGAAGCAACGTTTTGAAACATGAAATTCATCACAATATATTTCGACAATGCAAACATGTTATTCATCAAAATAAATACCATTACAATCAACACGTTTTTGCCAACCAAGTTACAAGTTTGTTTATTCCGGTAACATAAAATTCTGGAGTTCTGGAGCTGAGGAACTCTTTGAATGTACTTTCAGCATCAAGGTGCATGAAAATGTGGTAGTAAGTAGGAGAAAGGTCTAGGGAATAAGCTGGGTGGGAAAGAACTTCTGGTGGTCATTAATGAAATGTGTTGTCAAGCATTGTCATGAAGAATGATTGGCCCTCTTCTGTTGACCCATCTGGGACAAAGGAGTAGCAGGTTTCCATTCATTTTGCCAATTTCATGGCAATATGTTTCTGTAGTAATGGTTTTTCCAGGTTTTAAGAAGTTATAGTGGATGAGTCACTATAACCTTTTTGAAGAGCCTGGGTTTAGGGAAGGTTTTCGTTGCTTCATTTTGGTCCAACCACTGCAAAGAACATTTTTATTATTGAACAGAATCCACTTTGCATCGTAAGTTACAATACAGTCAAGAAGTAAATCGGTGTGATTACAGAGAAGAAGCAATGAGCAAATTTCACATCTGCGCATTTTCTGATTGTCATTCAAATTGTGTGGTAGCCATTTGTCGAGCTTTCTTGATTTTCCTATTGCATGCAAATGGTTGCAGGCAGTTTTCTGGCTAACTTGGAGTACTTTTGCTAGTTCTCGAGTGCTTTTACGTGGATCTTTCTCAATGATGGTCTTTAATTGACCATCATCGATGATAGATGGGCATCCACTACGCTCACGGTCTTCAAGGCTCAGGTCGCCATTGCAAAATCGTTTAAACCCATTTTCAAGCTGACCACTCACTGGTCATTTCCTCATCAAATGTTTCAATGATATCGTGAGCAGTTTTCACTGCTTTATGTCCTTTTTTGAAGTTGAATAGCAAAATTGCTAAAATTTTGTGCTTTGCAGTTCCATTTCAGATGATTGTAACAACGGTGAAAGAAATATCAATGTTCATTTATTGATGCATTTGGGCAAGTCTATATCTGTATTATCAGACAATTGCAAACAAATGCTTAAAAAAATTCAACTCTGCAAAAATCCTCTACTATAAAGCTATAGTAGAAGACATTTACCCAAGGTGCCACACAGTGGGATTTGAACCTGAAACCATGTGGTTGGTAAGCAAGCTACTTACCACACAACCACTCCTGTGCCTTTCTGTTTAAAATCTTATTACTGTTAACTGGTATAAAGTGGGTTTTACTCCATGGCTTTCAAAAAAGCTCTCCTAACGAAATTCCCTTTTAGGGACTAGGAGACTCTTTCCTTCCTATACAGTCTTGAGATTCACTCAGAAACATAAAACAAGTGTCATTGTTGATGTTTAGCTCTTTCTACCTGTTTTAGGCTAAAACTGGCCTCTCTCACATCCCCGACAATGTTATTCTAAACATAAATAATTACAAAATTGAAATCTTAAAGCTACAAAAAAAAGCATGTTTAATTCAAAACAATGAATAATTAAACATCACATTTGACAGATAATCTAAATACTAAAGGGTTAGTGCTGATTGGTCTGACTTTAGTTCAAAGACATTCCAACCATGCCCAACTCATCTTTTTGCATATTTAGACACCATTGTCCAATATAGTTCTTTCTATATTTAAGAGATGAAGAATTATGTACATTATTTACAACAAACAAGGTGAGGACAAATATCCAGCAAATGTAAATAATGTAAATAATGTATTGTCCAATATGTCATTCATTCTTCTGTTAAGGTAGAGTGTGATTTGAGGGAATATGGCTGTTGTTTCTAGCAGGCTGACTCTGCAACTAGGTAGTTCTGAAGTGTGGACAAATTGGACAATGTAATCCTAGATACATTAGCCTAATAAGAAAAAGTTCCAAAATGATCATGGCCAGAATTCTGCTGATCAGTTCTACAGACCTAGGGCTAAGCAACAAATAACACTACCAAAAATAGCAACAACAACAACAACACTACCAATAAGAACAGTACCACCAGCTCCGTCTCTCTTGATCTCTAACTACAAGTGTTAGATTTTAGGAAATACAAAAAAAGTCTTAAATGTGACAAGGAGGAGAAGGAAGAGGGGGAGGAGAGGAATGAGAATTGCAATATTGAGATAAAAACTGAGAGGAAACCACAAATTTATTGGTGGAGAGTAGATAGGAATAGCACATATACACACACACCTATCTATACATACACGCATATAAGTAGAGTCATAGATAAACACAGACACACACACACGCACACACATACACACACGTGGACAGGACTAAGGAATCACCTCATGCCATAACTTTACGACCAAAAACGGTTGCTATGGAAACATTCTCAAATAACAGAAAACAAAGTTACAACAATAACAAAAAATATCAAAAGAAATGAAAAACAAAAACATTATCAAATCAAATAAAAAAGAAGAAAAGGTGACATTTGGAATAATTGGTTTTTTTGGGGGGGGGAGTAAAAAGAGAAAGTATTTTATTGAGAAGCAGAGAGAGAGAGAGGGAGAGGGAAGGAGAGAGAGGGAGAGGCATTAGAATAATGGAGAGGCAGAAAGTTCGATAGAAAATAATTCAAACAAATGGATTGAACGTATTGACCAAGAAGAGCATGTGTGTGTGTTTTATTTATCACTGGTTCCAATAATATATTGACCAATGAGAGAGAATTTCATCAGTGTTCCCAACACAATATTTATTTTTTACCCCCCAAAGGGCTCAGAGATTAAAATTAAAATTTGTCCTCTTACAGCACACAGACTTTATTGATTTGATTTCACAAGATACACACACACACACACACCCAAGTTCACCACACCCTGTATTCCCCTTCCTGCAATTTCCAAACTCCCTTTTTGCACTCCCATAAAATCCCTGCTCACTCACTCTGTGCAATCCTCTGTACCACTTCACTTACATTCACCTCTCTCTGTCCCTTGAGGACATACTCTGGCACATCTTTACCACCATCTCTCTCTTTCCTCTGACTGTGTAGCCATGTATCTTCACTCCTAGCAAGACCCCTGCTTCTGTCCCTGTATCATACTTTACCCTCTCATCACCTGGCACACAACCACCTTCCCTCAATACTTCTTCTCAGTTGAGAGATCTTTATCCAGCAAGTTACTTGGTGACCCTTACCAGTGCTGATGCCATGTAAAAAGCACCCAGTGCCACCCTGTAAAGTGGCTGCCATTAAGAAAGGCATCCAGCTATTGAAACCGTGCCAAAACTGACACTAGTGCTTGGTACAGGCTTTTGGCTAACCAGTTCCATACAAGGTTGTGGAGAGCACCAGCTGCCCTAGAGTTGCCAGAAGGATGTCAAAGAGAGCACCAGACTGTCTAACGAACATCTAGAACATGCATCGTTAAAGCTAACGAGCTATCTATTTATCCCATGAAGGGGCAGGGTTCTCATTTTCTTCACAATATCTTCTATTTGGGAAATGAAGTTTATTGAGGCATCGTAAAAGATTGCATATGTCTGGCATCAATTTTTGTTGAAATGCTCCGAGAGAAAAGATGATGTTCTCTAGTGTTGCTATAGCAATTTCTTTCAAAGTGTCACTCTTAAAAGCAAAGTCCTTCTTTCCATAGATGATCATTTGTAGATGACTACGCCAATGATATTTGGCTTACCTGGTTTAGATGGGTCTATCAACAGGTAATCACAAGAACTTCTTTCAGTCACAACTACAGGTGGAGCTGAACACGAAACTAACCAATCTAAACCACCCTTAACTTCCAGTAACAACGTTGTTTTTTTAGCCCTAAGTTAACCTTGACAGAGCAGACTTATGACCTGCTAGAAACAGAAGCTAAATTTCCTTAATAACACACCTAGAGTCTTAACCCTTTCGTTACTGTATTTATTTTGAGACGCTCTGTGTTTCTTTCAATTAATTTTAAATATAACAAAGAACTTAGTAAAAAAAAAACTTAGTTATCCTTAAGCTAGTGTCAGGAACATAAATTGTGACTGAGGTTTGGTGGAAGATTTTAATTCAAAACTTATGAAAGCAAGACATTTGTACTCAGAGCCAGTTTCAGCCGGGTTGGTAACAAAAGGGTTAAATAAGGAAAGGATTATTGGATAATGTTATCCCATATAGCTCCTGAAAAACAAGAAGTGATGGTCATGGCTGAAATGCCTTTGATTATAGATAGATCTGCTGCCCTGGGTTAAAACAACAACAATAAGAAGAGCAGCATCCATACATCTTCAGAAATATTAAGTAAACAAAGGAATTGTTTAAGAGACTATAAAAAGAAAACAACTTGTTTATCAGATCAGAAAAGATAGAATTCATACAAGGTTGGTTGAGCCTAATCCAGAATGACTTAAGTGGTTTCTGACATAAACAATTCATGCAGGGATTAACAAAGAGAGATATTCTTGTGTTTTCCAAACATACCGTAACAGCATTAAACTGCATCAGCATTGCACCACGACTGTCTCCAAAGGAATCCAGACATAGTTTGTAAAATTTAGACAAATCCATTAAACTACTGAAACCATGGAAATATATATGGGTCCATGGATCTATATAAATGTATGTGTATGTATGAAGATATATATGTATATACTCATGTATGCATGTGTGTGCGTGTGTGTATATATATATATATATATATACAGTTATATATATATATAGTTATGTATGTATACACTTATGTATATATAGTTATGTGTGTATAGCTGTGTGTGTGTATAGTTATGTGTGTGTATAGGTGTGTGTGTATAGGTGTGTGTATATAGTTATGTGTGTGTGTGTATAGGTGTGTATATATAGTTATGTGTGTGTATATTTAATGTGTGTATAATTATGTGTGTGTGTGTTATCCATGTATGTATATAGCTAAGTATGTATATTTATATATATATATTATATATATATATATATATATATATATATCAAGTAATTTATAAATCTCTTAGTTGTGAGAAAGCTCTATATGTGTGTATAGTTATATAGCCGTACAGTTATGCATGTATGTATATAATTATGGCTGTATGTAGTCAAGTATGCATCTATGTATAGAGTTTAGTGGTGAGAAAGCTCTTATAATAATACTGTTCCTTGCTTAAAAGAAAAGAAAAACAACAACAGTAAGTGGAAGAAAGAACGGAGGAGCAGCAGCAGCAGCCTGTCACCAGAATTCTGCGTGTTTTAAACAGAATAACTTATCTCAAGTGTGTTGTTTGTTCTACACACTCCAATGGAAACAATGATAAAAAATAATAATTTCTGAAGTAGGCACAAAGCTGGAGTCTGGTGGAAGGAGTGACATTGATGGAAAACCAACGTTCAGGACTTAGTACTTAGCCCTTCGCTCATCTGAGGTTGTTGTTGATGATGATGATGATGATTCTTTCTACCATAGGCACAAGGCCTGAAATTTTGGGCAAGGGGGCAAGTCGATTACACTGACCCCAGTGCGTAACTGGTACTTATTTCATTGACCCCTGAAAGGTTGAAATGCTAAGTCGACCTTAGCAGAATTTGAACTCAGAGCGTAAAGACAGACGAAATGCCGCTAAGTGTTTTCGCCACTGTGCTAACAATTCTGCCAGCTTCCCACCTTAATAAGTTATTTCTTTATTGCCCACAGGCGGGGAGGGGGGGGGGCTAAACATAGAGGGGATAAACAAGGACAAACAAAGGGATTAAGTTGATTACATCGACCCCAGTGTGTAACTGGTACTTATTTAATCGACCCCGAAAGGATGAAAGGTAAAGTTGACCTCAGCAGAATTTGAACTCAGAACGTAACGGCAGAAGAAATACTGCAAGGCATTTAGGCCAGTGTGCTAACGATTCTGCCAGCTCGCCGCCCTTAATAATAAATAATGATAATAATAATAAAGCAGTGGTTGACATATTAATTCTCCCTGTCCCCCAGAACTGCTGGCCTTGTACCTAAATCAAAAATCATTAATACTAATATTTTTATTATTATCATTAAGAATAATAACAATAATCCTTTCTAGTATAGGCATAAAGCCTAAAATTTGGAGGGAGGAGGCTTGTCAGTTACATCAACCCAAGGGATCAACGGATATTTTTATCGATCCCAAAAGGGTGGAAAGTGAAGTTGACTTTCGAGGAATTTGAACTCAGATCATAAAGCTGGAAGAATAACTGCGAAGCAATTTGTCTGCTGTGCTACCAACCCTGCCATGCCCTAACAGCAAAAATAACATCGGAATAATTGTTTCAAATTTTTGGTACATGGCCAACACTTCAGAACTTTAATCAACCCCAAAAGGATGAAAGGCAAACTTAACCCTAGTGGGGTTTGAACTCAGAATGCAAAGATCCAGAACAAATACCACAAAGCACTCGCGATTCTGCTAGCTTTCTAATAATAATAATAATAATAATTTTCATTCATTGGCCACAACTGCCAAAATGTTGGCGACAGTATCAGGATGAAAAATGACAGTTAGGGTTTGCAGCAAGTAAGAGGAAGGGTGGTCACAAAAGCTCAGGATTTTGGGTAACAACACAAAGATGAAGTATTAAAAAAATGGTAAAAATGAGTTATTTCTAATACAGGCAAACAGCCAGAAATTTACACACACACACACACACACACACAAATATAGGGAAGTCTTCTGTTTCTGCTGTTATTTAATCTTTAAAATCAATGGTTTCTTGTAGCACTATCGATGATGTTTATGTAATGTTGTTTAACCCCGAGTGAGTCGTCTCTGAACACACATACCTATGATCAAAGATGTTCAAACCATGATCATCCTATCTACATGGCAGATATAAAATATCAAAAACAAACACATCCAACAGACCCCATTTTTTACAAGATGGTAGGGAAACATATCTGCTGGGGTTTTTGTGTATCTAGGCCAGTTACTTTAACCCTGTTGGTAACAACCTTCTTGAAACCACTTCTGCTTCTATGGTACAAACTCTCCATTTAAAAAAAAAAAATTAATTAAAACTTGACACGGTTAAGATGAAATAGATAGAGAGGCCAAAGAGGGGACACCAAAATGAAGAACAGGTAGTCATTGAAGAAGCAACAATGTGTAATGAAAGAACTCTGACAAATAAAAAATAACAAATAATAAAGCTAAAGTAAATATAAAATAAACAGTTCACAGTATAAAATGGTTGACATTTGGAAGGGAATCCAGCTGGAAAAACCACGACAAACTGACCTTGCCTGTGCTTGTGCCACATAAAAAGCACTTGGTCCACTCTGGTGAGTGGTTGGTGTTAAGAAGGGCATCCAGCTATAAAAACCATGCTAAATCAGACACAAAAGTCAGGTGCAAGCTCCTGCCTGGCCAGTTCCTATGCCAGCATGGAAGGTGGACATTATACAATGATGATGAGGATGATGTAGCATGTTTTTTGGCAAAATAACCATCTCCAAATACAACAATATCTGTTGCAACACAGGATTTCATATGAAGAACCTTGCAAAACATATAGACATGAATTTAATCAAAAGCCTTCCATCAAAATTCTATGCTACTTTTTAAACAAAACACCATCTAAACAATGATAAAAAGATATTTTAGTAAATTCTTTATTGTTTTTCAATAATTAATTGAAACAAATGCATTGTAATTCAACAGAAAGAAGGTAGCAATAGGGTGCAAAAACTCCACTCTGTCCCTGCTGTATTCATTCACACAAATTGGAAGCTAATAAACCATTTGTCAAGTTTACAACTGACCAAGTTAACACATACAAAAAAACAAAAACAAAAAAAAAAAAAAAAAAACAAACATGCTCATTTGACTTGCTAGTAACAGTAGTCAAATTGACCCTAAAATCACACCTACCAAAGGAGGACATATTCTGAATATGAAAAAAAAAAATAAATGGGATGGTCAAAACTTGACATTATATTGTATTATTGATGACACAAAGGAAAGAATGAATCATTTACTGACTTCCCATACACACACACACACAATGACATGCACACACAATGACACGCATGCACATACACACACACACACACACACACACTGGAGATGACGTCAGAGAAATAGAATGTTTTTGAGTATTTACTTCTGCCAAAAAATAGAATTATATTTACTGGCCTCACTTTCAAATAGGTAAAATTAGTAGAGCAACACTTTGAAGCCTTGGCTTCAAATAAATAAATAAACATACATACATAGATACATACATACATGTCCTGTTTTTGTTCCCAACTATGACCCTCCATAAAATCCTAAATTTTATTTGGGAATTTATGAGAGCAACTGTCTTTGAAGACTCATATTGTCATTGAATGCTCAAAATGAGGAGTAGACAGACAGACAGCCGACAACTGATGAAGGGTCCTTCCTCTGTGTTTACTTGTCCTGTTTTCTATTTCTTTTCTCTCGCTGTTTGCATATTTCATGTTCTTTAGACAGTTGGTGATGTCCTGTACCCATATATGCATTTATTTATATATATGCATTTATTTATATATATATATATATATATATGTATGTATATAGATATATATAATTATATATTAGACCCCTTTCCTTTTAAATCCAAATATATTATATGTGTATATTTACAGACTTGCATGCAATGCAGTAATTGATTACAGACTGGCAATTCAATCTGGCTGTGGACAAATGCATCACCATGTACTTTGGGAGGAAAGACCCAGCTTTTCCATACTCCCTCAACGACACCAGTCTTAAGAAATCTATCACTGAATGTGACCTGGGTATTTATTGTAAACAGCAATCTGCATTGGACAAACCACATCTCTAAGATTGTCTAGGATGCTGAGGGTGTCTTAAGCATCACTCAGTAAGACCCTTGTCAGCCACTCTCCAGCTAAAGACCCTTGTCAGCCACTCTCCAGCTAAAGACCCTTGTCAGCCACTCTCCAGCTATCTATTTAAAGCTGTATATGACTAGTACATTCACACCAGTCTGGAACCCCTATTTTGCTCAGCATATCAGTCACCTGGATTCTGTTCAGCAACATGCAACCAAAGAAAAACCTGCCATCGGGCATCTACCATACTTGGAATGTCTTGCTTCCTTAGGCATATCAAAGTTCCAACATCTGGCAGACACTCATAAGATTATTCACCATCTTTCCAACTACAACCGTGGAGTACCTTTTTGAATTGCAGATGTCAAACACTCGGGGACATGCTTACAAAATAAGAAAACAACACAACACCCATGATTTTCAGAAGCATTTTTTCATGCTCAGAATTGCTGAAGCATGGAATAAACTATCTGCAGTGGTTGTTAGCTGTTGACACACAACATCCTTCAAAACTTTCAGGTTTCCTGAAATTTACCAATAGTACCACTTATGCACCCACCTTTTTTTTTTTTTTAGTTGTAATGCACCTGAACACTGTATACAATAATTTCATTATTACATATTATATAATGATCAAGAGGACCAAGGGAATATTCAATAAATGATATATTTATTTTAATATCGATCTTAAACCAAATTATACAGTTTAACTTCTCGAGATTTACAAAACATGAAACACTAAAATTGGTGTAAAGCTAATGTGTGTGTATATACAGTCCAACACATGCCAGCATGGAAAGCAGACGTTAAATGACAACAATGATGGTGGTGGTGTTGTGTGTGTGTGTGTGTGTGTGTGTGTGTGTGTGTGTGTGTGTGTAATAATAATTTGTTTCTGTGTTTGATGTACAAAACTCTTGATGTGAGTTGAAACAGATTTTGCTGCATCTTCAAAGAGTCATTACAAAACACTGGTTCTATTTTACTTCCTTATTTCTATTTGTCAGCTAGTCAACTATTTAACCAATTAATTGATTGATTGATTGATTGATTGGCTAACTATTTGGTTAATCAATCAATCAGTTATGTTTGTCAAAGTCCTTTAGTTGCCACAAATAATAATAATAATCCTTTCTACTATAGGCACACAACCTGGATTTTGTGGGGAGGGGAACAGTCAGTCACATCGACCCCAGTACTCAGCTGGTACTTATTTTTATCGACTCTGAAAGAATGAAAGGCAAAGTCAACCTCACTGGAATGTGAACCCAGATCGTGAATACCACTAAGCATTTTGCCTGATGTGCAAACGATTCAGCCAGCACACCATCATCATCATCATCATCATCATCATCGTTTAACGTCCGTTTTCCGCGCTAGCACGGGTTGGACGGTTTTGACCGGGGTCTGGGGAGCCAGGGGCTGCCCCAGGCTCCAGTCTGGTCTGGCAGTGTTTCTACAGCTGGATGCCCTTCCTAACGCCAACCACTCCGCGAGTGTAGTGGGTGCTTTTTACGTGCCACCTGCACAGGTGCCAGAGGGGTCTGGCATCGGCCACGGTCAGTTGGTGCTTTTTATGTGCCACCTGCACAGAAGCCAGTCGGGGCGGTGCTGGCATCGGCCACAATAATAATAATAAGAAGAAGAAGAATAACAATAATAATAATAATAATAATAATGTTTGGTGAATGTCATGCACAAATAGCTGCACAACTCAACACCTTGTTAAATCCGACCAAGTAACACCAGAGTGGTTGACCTTGGGTAGGACAGTGCTGTGCCTGAAAAACATTGAAAAAGGTAATACGGTACACAATTACAGGTTGATATCCTGTTTGCCACTTTTATGGCAAACACGATATTTTGTTTGTCACAAGTTATTGACTGGAATAACTTCTGTGTTATTTCAGTTATTGACTGGAATTGCGTTATTGACGGGAATACTTGCAGTCAATAATGCAATACTTGACTCGCATTATTGAGTCAAGTATAACTATTTATACTTGAGTTATACTTGACTCAATACATTATTGATTGGCATACTCGCAGAGTCAATGTACGAACATCTGGAAAAAAATGGAGTCCTGCCACATGAGCAGAAGGGTTGCAAGCTTAAGTGCAGAGGTACCAGCAATCAACTACTGATAGACAAAACTGTACTTAGAGACTGCAAGAGGAGGAAAAGTAACTTAGCCATGTCATGGATCGACTATTGTAACGCGTACGATGTGATCCAATATTTGGATTATGGAATGTATGAACCTATTTGGTACTGCATCAGCGAATTGGAAGGACGGACCTGACAGCATATGGAAGAAGTTTAGAGATAGTAGAAATTAGGAGGGGGCATCTTCCAAGGGGACTGCCTGTCCCCACTGATCTTTGTACTCTGCTTGAGACCACTAACACTGATTCTGAGGAAAGCAAAAGCTGGTGA
This sequence comes from Octopus sinensis, assembly GCF_006345805.1. Taxonomy (NCBI): domain Eukaryota; kingdom Metazoa; phylum Mollusca; class Cephalopoda; order Octopoda; family Octopodidae; genus Octopus; species Octopus sinensis. The sequence goes on from NC_043012.1 coordinate 37,694,763, forward strand.
TGTATTCAAAAGCCGCCAGCAAAAAGTCAACCACTTGTTACTCATGGATGACCTCAAACTTCATGGTAAAAATGAAGCCCGAGTCAGTTCCCTTGTTGATATGGTGTATACCTTCAGTGCAGATATCAGAATGGAGTTCGGACTGAGAAAGTGTGGTGTGTTAGTCTTGAAGAGAGGCAAAATCAAATGTATGGACGGACTAACGATACCGTCGGTTATGAAGCAGATAGAAGAGACAGGCTATAAGTACTTGGGGATTTTGGAAATGAATAAATTGATGGAGAAAGAAATGACAGAAAAAATTAAGATTGCGTACTTGCTCAGACTGAGACTGATCCTAAAGTCGAAATTAAATGGAAGGAATAAAATAGAAGCTATCAACACCTGGGCGGTTTCACTCCTTAGATATGGAGCAGGGGTAATCACACGGACAGTAGACGAACTAAACAGCTTAGACAGAAAGACAAGGAAGTTACTAACTAGATATGGGACACTCCACCCAAAAAGTGACACAGACGGACTGTATGTACCAAGAAAAAGAGGAGGAAGAGGACTTATTGGATGCGAACACAGCATTAGAGCAGAAGAAAACAACATAACATGGTTTGTAAAAAGATGTCACAGAACCGCTATTATTGGGTCAGGTTTGTGTACGATGAAAGATTGCAAAGATAAAGCACTATACAAGAAATTGAAAACGAATGAAACTGAAAATAGGTTGGTAAAGAAAAGAATGCATGGTCAATTTCATAGGGGTGTTAAAAATAAGACAGACAGAGAAAAAAGATGCCTGTGGATGACTAAAAGTGATTTAAAACCGGAAACGGAGGCTCTAATCTGTGCTGCCCAAGAGCAAGCACTAAGAACAAACTACATAAAATACAGAATAGACAACACAGCAGAAAGTGATAAGTGCAGAATCTGTGGACAAAACGGTGAAACCGTATGGCAGATTACCAGCCAATCTACGCCATTAGCCCAGAAGGAATATAAGAGACGCCACAACAATATAGACAGGCTTGTCCATTGGACACTTTGCAACAAGTATGGACTTGACTGAACAAAAAAGGGATATATTGCTTAGCAGTATACCCCTTCCAGCTCAGAGTTCAAATCTCGCTAAGGTTGACTTTGCCTTTTTATATGTGCTCTGTTGGTTCTAGAAAGCAATGACAAGTTGAAGGTGAGAAAGAAATCAGATTTTAAAATGACCGACAGATACAGCTACGAAAATGCCTTAAATAAAGTCCCTCTTCACCATTAAGGAGAATCTCAATCAAACACAAACACACTGAGAAGACATATACACATCAGATAGACACAAGGTACAGGTACCATATTTTCCAGCATAGAAGTGAACATAGTATTTAGTGTAAACATTTAAATATTGTCACTGTCTTTCCAAATTCTATTGCATTTCACATGGAATTTTTGGTCCTCCAAAGTTTACTTGACCTTCCATTTTTTACTGTAAATTTTGGTCAGAAAAATTTGACTACGATGCCAGAAGATATGATATACATACACAAATACATTCAAAGCATGTCTCTTTATGTCTGAAGACATAAATATGTACACATACACACACATAAAACTGCATGTTGAAATATATACATGCACACACATATTCAAGCACCAGTAAGTGCACAACCATACACACACACACTACACATTGATACACATATATAAATACATTCTCACAAATACATTAACCAAACTACACACATATACAAACAACATATCTGTTATACATAGCATTAGTTTCTGGAACTTTCAAGACACCTCCCACCCACCCATTTGTAGCAATGACTCAATGACTTAGTGACTCAGTAAAATACACAAATGAAATATTTTGTGGGGAAGAAATTGGTCTGGTTTACAGCACAATAATTCCACCAGATGAAATTGTAGTAATGGTGGTGGTGGTGGTGGTGGCAACTCTGGTGACAATGGTGATGGCAGTGATGGTGTGTGTTCCTTAAATGGTCGATATTGCTTTTCTTTTATTTCAATCTATATCTTCTCGTTCATGGAATTTTCATGGCTCTTCCTCATGTTGAAATTTTGCTTGTAATTCATAACAAAATGCTACAGAGCTGCTAGGCTAAAAATTCAAATCTTTGCTATTTCACACTGCACAAGTTGCAATTTATGCACACACGTACGCACACACGCACATCTGCTTTCATATTTGACAGTTGGGTGATTCACGCAATCCAGGTAGAGGTAAGAGTGATTTCTATAGAATGTGGGGAAGGTAAGATGTTCTGAGATGATCCTGTTACCATTCCTTAATTCAACATCACTGACAGAACATCTCATTAAGAACGGTGCTGGTATTACTTAATTTCACTCCATGCACACACACACACACACACACACATATTTGCAGCCCTGGGGTTTTGCAATAGTATGAGAAATAAAAATATGAGATTTGGTCACATGACTGCATATGCGTGTGAACATGTGTGTGTGTGTTTATGCACTCGTACAAGTCATATGAAATGAATGTAAGAGAGCGAGAGAGTGTGTGGTCTTATATTCAAAAGCAAGATTGTGTATGTGTGTGAACACTTTCATGTATGCGTGAGGGTGTGAGAATGCACTCGTATATGACATGAATGTAAGAGAGAGAAAGAGTGTTTCCTATTTATTCTGTACAAAGGCAATGCTGTGTATGTATATGCGTGCATGTGTGTGTGTGTGAGCATAAGTCTGTACTTATGTGTACACGTGTGTGTGTGTGTGTGTGTGCAAAGATACAGAGTAATCATATGCATATGTGTGTATGTATATGTGAGTGTATGTCAGTTCAGCGAGAACAATCTATTAAGGATAGAAGTGTGTGTGTGTTTGTCACCAGTAAGTCATAAATTCGAAAGTGAAGCCCACTGGCCATTAGGGTCTGATGAGACACATGTAAAGCCAAGCGCTTTATGGACACAAAACTCTAGGTAACCCAATGAACCTGCCATAACCATCTAAACACATACACATACATGAGCACACACACACACGATGGCTGTCCATTCATGACCGAAGAAGACAACCACTCAACATATTAAGAACATTGTGCACTCAGACAGATTTATACTTTACACTTGTAGCTCCGCTGGTGCCTAATGAGCCCAGCCCTTGAGAAACACACACGTCTGCAGAAACTGCAGTCAAGCTCCCCCTCCTCATTCACTACACTAGCAGTTTATGTTCCAGCAGCTTGCTTAAAGTGCTGCATGAAAAAAAGCATGTTCTATAAAAACAACACCTACTCCTTCCTTCGCTTGTTTCCTCCACTGGTGGCGATGATAGACATTGCTTTTTTTCAGTCAAACTCTGCCATTTCACTTGTTTTGAATGAGGACTTTATCCTTTAGTTAGTGGAAAGTAACTCAAGCAGATAGCAAGACCACAATTTAGAGATTGTGTCAAGGTAAAGAGCCCCTTCAATCATGAATGATCATGGGATCGCACCTAGAAAGTTTCTCTCTGAGGCAAGTCCGGACAGCAGTCACCCATGCATACCGGCCTCCCCTCCTCTCCACACCATTGATTTCATGACAAAGTTTTTCGGTGAAGTCTTTTTATTATTTTCAAAATTAATAGAAAAAAAAAAAAAAAACGGCAATGTATTTCAACAGAACTATTCAGATAAATGGTATCTAACATTAGAGGGAATAATGGGATCTTAGATATTTCGATAAATAAAAATGAAGGTCATGGTTGGAATGTCTTTGATCATAGGTTTGCATGAGCTGGTTTGACCTGGAACTAAACAACAACAGAAATAGTATGAGGATGATGATGACAAACAATGATGATGATTCAGATATTTTTGAAATCAGATTCATTTTTTTTCTTTGATGGAAAGAGTGCCAGGAAGACGATGAGGTGTTGGGTGGGGCTGAAAGTGGGAAGAAGACTGTGTGGTGGGGGGGCGGTGGGGGGAGAACAAAGACAAATAGTAAAATTTTCAGTGGAATTCATGCTTAAAGTGGATCTAAAAATAAATTCAGAAAACTATAAAAATTACGAAAATGTAAACAAAAAGAAAAAAAGGAAAAAAAAGATAATGCTGGTAGCGGGAGGTGTGAGGGTGGCTGCTGGAGCCAGGGTAGAGTGCAATGATGTAGGGACCGAGACTGTAGCATAGAACATCCAAATCTAATTTGGCAAAGTTGAATGTTGTTGTTACCCTTAAAATAGACAGGAAGATTATCAGTTACAATTAACTGTGGCCTTCTTGTTTTCTCTCTCTCTCTCTCTCTCTCTCTCTCTCTCTCTCACACACACACACACACACACACACACTAACTACAGATGTTCCGTTTTTGATACTGACCCAGCCTAAAACATTTTATCAAACAACTCCGAGTCTGTTTGATGTTGCACAAGATCAAACAATAAAGTTATTATAACTCTCACCTCAGTGCTCTCTCTCTCTCTCTCTCTCTCTCTCTCTCACACACACACACACACAAACAAACAAAAACACACACACACACACACACGCACTCACACACCTACATGAGTGTGTGTGTGCGTGCGCGCGCGCACAAAGGCAATTCGGTAGTGGTAAGTTCCTGGTGAAAGAAGAACCAATTCCGCTGCTATCTAACTTTGAATGTTCGTGCCTCGTCTGTCTTATCGCCGGGAGAGGCATGAATGCCACAACTGCCGACCTTTCTACATACGAAAAATTGTGGGTCATGGTTTTTGACACCGAAACACTTCTACAACGGGTTCTGTACTGGTAAAAAGTGGAATACATAATTACACACACACACCACAAGTATATACACACACAAAACAACAACCACACAACCTACATGCACACACACACATATGTACATACATACACACAATGTACTTACACACCAACACACACACACATTGAAAACAACTACATACACCACACATCAATTACACAACCTACATACACACACACACATACATATATATGTACATACACACCAACACACACACACACTCAAAACAACCACACATACACTACACATCAACCACACAACCTACAATCACAGACAACCTACACGCACACACTAAAAAAAACAATCACACAACCTACACTTGCACACACACAACCCACGTACACACACACAATACAGAATTTAAATTCAAAACCCAAAACTACAAACTGTAAATCACCACATTCACTAATATTATAGCCTTTAGGAAAAGCATAAAGGTTACTACATCTCTCTCTCTCTCTCTCCCACCACCATCATCATCATCATCATCGTTTAACGTCTGCTTTCCATGCCGGCATGGGTTGGACAGTTTGACTGAAGACTGGCGAACCAGAAGGCTGCACCAGGCTCCAGTCTGATCTGGCAATGTTTCTACAGCTGGATGCCCTTCCTAACGCCAAACACTGAGAGTGTAGTGGGTGCTTTTACGTGTCACTGGCATGAGGGCCAGTCAGGCGGTTCTGACAACGACCATGCCCCAAAAGGCGTTTTTTACGTGCTACCTGCATGGGAGCCAGTCCAGTGGCACTGGCAACAACCACGCTCAAATGCCATTTTTTCATGTGCTGGTGGCACATGTGCCAATAAGGCGACACTGGCAATGATCATGCTTGAATGGTACTTTTAACATGCCACTGGAACAGGAGCCAGTCAGTGGCCCTGGCAACGATCACACTTGGATGGTGCTTTTAACATGCCACTGGAACAGGAGCCAGTCAGTGGCCCTGACAACGATCACACTTGGATGGTGCTTTTAACATGCCACTGGAACAGGAGCCAGTCAGTGGCCCTGACAACGATCACACTTGGATGGTGCTTTTTACATGCCACTGGAACAGGAGCCAGTCAGTGGCCCTGACAACGATCACACTTGGATGGTGCTTTTAACATGCCACTGGAACAGGAGCCAGTCAGTGGCCCTGGCAACGATCACACTTGGATGGTGCTTTTAACATGCCACTGGAACAGGAGCCAGTCAGTGGCCCTGGCAACGATCACACTTGGATGGTGCTTTTTACATGCCACTGGAACAGGAGCCAGTCAGTGGCCCTGGCAACGATCACACTTGGATGGTGCTTTTTACATGCCACTGGAACAGGAGCCAGTCAGTGGCCCTGACAACGATCACACTTGGATGGTGCTTTTTACATGCCACTGGAACAGGAGCCAGTCAGTGGCCCTGGCAACGATCACACTTGGATGGTGCTTTTAACATGCCACTGGAACAGGAGCCAGTCAGTGGCCCTGACAACGATCACACTTGGATGGTGCTTTTTACATGCCACTGGAACAGGAGCCAGTCAGTGGCCCTGGCAACGATCACACTTGGATGGTGCTTTTAACATGCCACTGGAACAGGAGCCAGTCAGTGGCCCTGACAACGATCACACTTGGATGGTGCTTTTTACATGCCACTGGAACAGGAGCCAGTCAGTGGCCCTGGCAACGATCACACTTGGATGGTGTGCTTTTAACATTCCACTGGAACAGGAGCCAGTCAGTGGCCCTGGCAACGATCACACTTGGATGGTGCTTTTAACATGCCACTGGAACAGGAGCCAGTCAGTGGCCCTGGCAACGATCACACTTGGATGGTGCTTTTAACATTCCACTGGAACAGGAGCCAGTCAGTGGCCCTGACAACGATCACACTTGGATGGTGCTTTTTACATGCCACTGGAACAGGAGCCAGTCAGTGGCCCTGACAACGATCACACTTGGATGGTGCTTTTAACATGCCACTGGAACAGGAGCCAGTCAGTGGCCCTGACAACGATCACACTTGGATGGTGCTTTTTACATTCCACTGGAACAGGAGCCAGTCAGTGGCCCTGGCAACGATCACACTTGGATGGTGCTTTTAACATGCCACTGGAACAGGAGCCAGTCAGTGGCCCTGACAACGATCACACTTGGATGGTGCTTTTTACATTCCACTGGAACAGGAGCCAGTCAGTGGCCCTGGCAACGATCACACTTGGATGGTGCTTTTAACATGCCACTGGAACAGGAGCCAGTCAGTGGCCCTGACAACGATCACACTTGGATGGTGCTTTTTACATGCCATTGGAACAGGAGCCAGTCAGTGGCCCTGGCAACGATCACACTTGGATGGTGCTTTTAACATTCCACTGGAACAGGAGCCAGTCAGTCGCCCTGGCAACGATCACACTTGGATGGTGCTTTTTACATTCCACTGGAACAGGAGCCAGTCAGTGGCCCTGGCAACGATCACACTTGGATGGTGCTTTTTACATGCCATTGGAACAGGAGCCAGTCAGTGGCCCTGGCAACGATCACACTTGGATGGTGCTTTTTACATGCCATTGGAACAGGAGCCAGTCAGTGGCCCTGGCAACGATCACACTTGGATGGTGCTTTTAACATGCCACTGGAACAGGAGCCAGTCAGTGGCCCTGACAACGATCACACTTGGATGGTGCTTTTTACATTCCACTGGAACAGGAGCCAGTCAGTGGCCCTGGCAACGATCACACTTGGATGGTGCTTTTAACATGCCACTGGAACAGGAGCCAGTCAGTGGCCCTGACAACGATCACACTTGGATGGTGCTTTTTACATTCCACTGGAACAGGAGCCAGTCAGTGGCCCTGGCAACGATCACACTTGGATGGTGCTTTTAACATTCCACTGGAACAGGAGCCAGTCAGTGGCCCTGGCAACGATCACACTTGGATGGTGCTTTTAACATGCCACTGGAACAGGAGCCAGTCAGTGGCCCTGACAACGATCACACTTGGATGGTGCTTTTTACATGCCACTGGAACAGGAGCCAGTCAGTGGCCCTGGCAACGATCACACTTGGATGGTGCTTTTAACATGCCACTGGAACAGGAGCCAGTCAGTGGCCCTGACAACGATCACACTTGGATGGTGCTTTTTACATGCCATTGGAACAGGAGCCAGTCAGTGGCCCTGGCAACGATCACACTTGGATGGTGCTTTTAACATTCCACTGGAACAGGAGCCAGTCAGTGGCCCTGACAACGATCACACTTGGATGGTGCTTTTTACATGCCATTGGAACAGGAGCCAGTCAGTGGCCCTGGCAACGATCACACTTGGATGGTGCTTTTAACATTCCACTGGAACAGGAGCCAGTCAGTGGCCCTGGCAACGATCACACTTGGATGGTGCTTTTTACATGCCATTGGAACAGGAGCCAGTCAGTGGCCCTGACAACGATCACACTTGGATGGTGCTTTTTACATGCCATTGGAACAGGAGCCAGTCAGTGGCCCTGGCAACGATCACACTTGGATGGTGCTTTTTACATGCCATTGGAACAGGAGCCAGTCAGTGGCCCTGACAACGATCACACTTGGATGGTGCTTTTTACATGCCATTGGAACAGGAGCCAGTCAGTGGCCCTGACAACGATCACACTTGGATGGTGCTTTTTACATGCCATTGGAACAGGAGCCAGTCAGTGGCCCTGACAATGATCACACTTGGATGGTGCTTTTTACATGCCATTGGAACAGGAGCCAGTCAGTGGCCCTGACAACGATCACACTTGGATGGTGCTTTTAACATGCCACTGGAACAGGAGCCAGTCAGTGGCCCTGACAACGATCACACTTGGATGGTGCTTTTTACATGCCATTGGAACAGGAGCCAGTCAGTGGCCCTGACAACGATCACACTTGGATGGTGCTTTTAACATGCCATTGGAACAGGAGCCAGTCAGTGGCCCTGACAACGATCACACTTGGATGGTGCTTTTAACATGCCATTGGAACAGGAGCCAGTCAGTGGCCCTGGCAACGATCACACTTGGATGGTGCTTTTAACATTCCACTGGAACAGGAGCCAGTCAGTGGCCCTGACAACGATCACACTTGGATGGTGCTTTTAACATGCCATTGGAACAGGAGCCAGTCAGTGGCCCTGGCAACGATCACACTTGGATGGTGCTTTTAACATTCCACTGGAACAGGAGCCAGTCAGTGGCCCTGACAACGATCACACTTGGATGGTGCTTTTAACATGCCACTGGAACAGGAGCCAGTCAGTGGCCCTGACAACGATCACACTTGGATGGTGCTTTTTACATGCCATTGGAACAGGAGCCAGTCAGTGGCCCTGACAACGATCACACTTGGATGGTGCTTTTTACATGCCATTGGAACAGGAGCCAGTCAGTGGCCCTGACAACGATCACACTTGGATGGTGCTTTTAACATGCCATTGGAACAGGAGCCAGTCAGTGGCCCTGACAACGATCACACTTGGATGGTGCTTTTAACATGCCATTGGAACAGGAGCCAGTCAGTGGCCCTGACAACGATCACACTTGGATGGTGCTTTTAACATGCCATTGGAACAGGAGCCAGTCAGTGGCCTGACAACGATCACACTTGGATGGTGCTTTTAACATTCCACTGGAACAGGAGCCAGTCAGTGGCCCTGGCAACGATCACACTTGGATGGTGCTTTTAACATTCCACTGGAACAGGAGCCAGTCAGTGGCCCTGGCAACGATCACACTTGGATGGTGCTTTTAACATTCCACTGGAACAGGAGCCAGTCAGTGGCCCTGGCAACGATCACACTTGGATGGTGCTTTTAACATGCCACTGGCACTGTCATGCTTAATCACTATCTCTCTAATCAGCAATAATGTTGAAGATGATTATCACAGTGTGTGTGTGTATGTGTGTGAGTGAGTGAGTGTGTGTATGTCAGTGAGTGTGAGTGAGTGAGTGAGAGTGTGAGTGTGTGTATGAGTGTGAGTGAGTGAGTGTGAGTGTGTGTATGAGTGTGTGCATATGTGAGTGGGCATGTGTGTGTGTGAGTGTGTGTGTGTGTAAGAGTGCATAAGACAACAGCAGAATCTCAAAGGAAGGCAGACTAAACTAACTGCTTTGTGGTATTGGGTTACATCCTTTTAGGTTCTGAGTTCAAATCATGTTGAGGTCAACCCTAACTTTCATCTCTTCAAGGTCAATAAAAATGAATGATCTGGGGTTAATTCAATCAACTCTCTTTCTCTCCTGCCTTGCTTTTTTAATCTTGTGTCTTGCAAGCCAGTTGACGTTGAAGGAACCAAAGAAGACGCCTCTATGTGGTCACTAAATCTGCTTGAAATAGCAATCAAATATCCCTCAAATCAGACCTTGCTGACTTTAAAAGGAGAAATCAGATAGTCTACAGAAGTTGAAAAATAGTTGGGATGGCCATAGCTGGATTGAATTTTGACCATAGTTACACTTCAAACAACAGTTTCATAAAAACAAAGTTATTATCCTCTATATTTTGTTTTAGTCACTGAACTGTAGCCATGCTGGAGCACCACCTAGAAGTGTTTATTTAGTCAAATAAATCAATCTCAGCACTTATATTTTAATCCTAATACTTATATCACTCTCTATTGCCAAACCATTAAGTTACAAGGATGTAAACAAACCATCACTGATTGTCAAGCAATGGTTGAGGACAAACACAATGCAAATACACACACACGGGTTTCTTTCACTTTCTAACAAGGCTTTAGTCAGACAGGAGCCCAAGGTACCATACAGAGGGACTGAACTCAACCCCACATGATTAAGAAGCAAGCTTCTTACCCACACATCCCCACCCATAATATTTTTCTAAATTTCTATAAATTCTTGATTATTTCCCAAATTAATTTGAAAAACACCATCTTATCTCCTTTCAACTCTCCCCCTTTTCTTTCCTCTCCTCTATTCTCTGCCATACTCTCCCCACCACCACCTCTCCTCTTACTATTCTTCAAGCTTCCATCAAGAATCATTGCACACTCATGCCTCTGTTTTCCCTCAGTTATGGGGACCCCCTTTCGGGTTATAGCCTGGCAAGTTACAAGACATTTCTCACTAGTGTTGATGCTACAAAACAAAATACTACCCAGTTATCCCTGTAAAGTTAAGGTTAGCATTAGGAAGGGGCATCCAGCCATAGAAACCATGACCAAGTTGATACCCATGAATGATACAATACTCCAACTAGTCGGGCCTTATACACATTATTTACATTTTACAGGTATTTGTCCTCATCTTGTTTGTTGTTAACACAATGTTTCAGCTGATATACCTTCCAGCCTTCATCAGGTGTCTTGGAGAAATTTCGAACCTGGGTTCTCATTCCTAAGATATTTTTCAATGTTATTATCATCATCATCATCATTATTATTATTCTGGTCACTGCCTGTAATTGAACTCAGAATCTTGGGGTTAAGTGTACGGGCTACTAACCCCAAGATTCCGAGTTCAATTCCAGGCAGTGACCTGAACAACAACAACAACAACAGCAACAGCAACAACAACAACAACAACAACAAATACATTAGGAACGAGAACTCAGGTTCGAAATTTCCCCAAGACACCTGATGAAGGCTGGAGGGTACATCAGCCGAAACATTGTGTTAACAACAAACAAGATGAGGATCAATATCCATCAAATGTAAATAATGTAAACAATTCCTCATATCCTTAAATATAGCACTGTAGTCAGACCTTGCTGAACCTTTCAACTTAGGTCAACACAGAAGCCAGGTGTTAAACAATCATGATGATCTCTCTCACACACACGTAATTTATCAAGATAGATAGGTATGCCCCCTTGAATGTTACTGTCTCGTGTCTGAGGACTCACAGGGTTAGTTACCCTGTTCCCATAGCATGGCTGAGATCACAACATGTCCCCCTGGATAGGATGCTAGTCCAATGCAGTTACTCATGTACAGTTGAGTGGAGTGAAGTAACGTGAAATGAAGCATTTTACCCAAGAACACAACGCACAGCCCAATCTGGGAATTGACACCACAATCTTACAATCATGAATGCAACACACTAGCCACTAGGCCCATGCATCTTCCCTCAACCTCAAAACAAAACCCCAAGTTCTTAACATACTTTTTGCTAAGCTGGTGAGCTGGCAAAATGCTTAGCGGTATTTTGTCTGCCACTATGTTCTGAGTTCGAATTCCGCTGAGGTCAATTTTACCTTTTAGGGTCAATAAACTAAGTACCTGTTGTGTACTGGGGTCGATCTAATCAACTGGCACCCTCCAAAAAAATTTCAGGCCTTGTGCTTAGAGTAGAAAAGAATATTATTAAGACAGTAAGCTGGCAGAATCGGTAGCACGCTGGGCGAAATGCTTCGTGGTATTTCGTCTGTCTTTACATTCTGAGTTCAAATTCCGCCAAGGTCAACTTTGCTTTTCATCCTTTCGGGTCGATTAAATAAGTACCAGTTACACACTGGGGTCGATATAATCGACTTAATCCGTTTGTCTGTCCTTGTTTGTCCCCACTGTGTGTAGCCCCTTGTGGGTAGTAAAGAAATAGGTATTTTGTCTGTGTTTACATTCTGAGTTCAAATTCCGCCAAGGTCGCCTTTGCCTTTCATCCTCTCAGGGTCGATAAACTAAGTACTCATTGCATACTGAGGTTGATCTAATCAACAGGCCCCACCTCCCCAAAAATCTCGGGCCTTGCGCCTAGAGTAAAATAAGAACATATTTTGGCTGTCAGTTTTAACAAATCTTGCAATATTCTATACATTACTTTGGTTCCTTTTCTCTCTCCATTTTCTACTCATATAGATTTTCACCAATATATTCTTCAATATCTAAATAGATAATTTTGCATATTACCATTTTATTTTTTCCATTCTATTACAACTGTTTTCGACATTTTGTGTACATGTGTATGTGGTGTGTGTATATTATATATATATATATATATATATATATATATATATATATATATATATAATCTTAATTCCTATCTATAAGTGCTTTAATTTTTCTACATTTTTCTATGCTTTCTTCATAAAAAGAAAGGCTTTTACTTTTCTTTTTTTTTTCTTTTTCATGTTAATTTCGTTATTGTTTCAAGAGGAAATTCCATCCTTGATAAGGAATAAATCGAATGATTAAACCCAACACCAATATATTACTGGTATTTCACCAATCTCAAAGGCTGCAAACCAACAATATAATCTATATGTAGTCATTCGACCACTGTCAAGTCTCTCTCAAATCACATATTATTTATATTAGTAAAGGAAAGCTACATTGGATAATCCAGGTGGTCACATTTGGAACATCTTTGATCATAAGTCTACCCAATTAAAACCACCTTGTGCTAAACAACAACAAGCTCAATGATCAAACCAATTAAATCCTTACACACACACCAAACTTGTTAGAGGTAACAGCTAAATGTCCCAATGTGGTAGAAGGGGGGAGGGGGAGAGACTAGCTCATCAGATCGATCTCAGTACATAACTGGTATCTATTTTATCAACTGAAGACTAAATAAGTGATAGGCTTACAAAGAATAAAACCTTTCAAGGCAGTGGCTCCAGCAAGGCAGCAATCAAATGAGTGAAACAAATAAAAAGACAGAATAAAGAAAAATTATAAATATAGAACAAAAACAAAGGCCCAATTCATTGGTTTTTGCTTTATTTTTTTGTTTTGCTTTTTTACTCTCTTTTACTTGTTTCAGTCACTTGACTGTGGTCATGCTGGAGTACTGCCTTCAGTCACGCAAATTGACCCCAGGACTTATTCTTTGTAAGCCTAGTACTTATTCTATCGGTCTCTTTTGCCAAACCGCTAAGTTACAGAGATGTAAACACACCAGCATCAGTTGTCAAGTGATGTTGGGGGGGGGGGCACAGACACACAAACATATACACACACATACATATATATATTTATACGACAGGCTTCTTACAGTTTCCGTTTACCAAATCCACTCACAAGGCTTTGGTCGGCCCGAAGCTATAGTAGAAGACACTTGCCCAAGGTGCCACGCAGTGGGACTGAACCCGGAACCATATGGTTCGTAAGCAAGCTACTTACCACACAGCCACTCCTATATTTGTATTTTTTTTTGTATGGCAAATCCAAGTGTTTCAGAACCGCCCATCTACTTCTACACCAGAAGACACACCACCACCACCACCACAACACATTGCCATCATATTCATTGATCTTTGCAAAACAAATCATCACCTGTCACATTTATTATCTGTTACCATGTTTACACATCGTGATATATTACCACCACCATCATCATCATCATCATTACCACTATCATGGTCCTCATCATTGAACGTCACCTCCCCTGCACACACACACACACACACACACACACACCTATCAGCTGTTGATATTCCATCAACAGTCCCAGAGTCAATCAACCGCTTTAATCTTCATTAAAACCTGATTAGCATCTCTGGTTCTTTGATCAGTTACAGAGAAGTAAAGAAGAAAAAAACACACACACACACAATGGAGTAAGATTAATAAACAGAGATAATTAACAATAAGCATAGATTACACGATCGGAATTTTTATCTCTTCTCTGCATGCAACCATGTTTACAATTACACATGTGTGTTTGTAGTTATTTATGTATGTGGATATTTATGCGTGCGCGTGTGTGTGTATGCGTGTGCATGTGTTAGTGGTTACTTATGTGTATATATTTAAGAGTAGTTATGTATGTGTGAGTGGTTATTGTGTGAGAAAATGCATGCTTATATAGCTTGTCCGGTATGAGTGCAGCCAGTCTCACCTCAGATGAGTGCAGCCAGTCTCACCTCATCTCAACAACTGTAATCCTACTCCTATTTACATCACATTTCAAGTGTGATTTGCCTTAGAACTGCCGTGTAGCCACACCCACCACATAAGCAGAAATGTCCCCTCCTTCACCACCACCATCTTTATTCTGCAATAAACACTTAATAACCTGACCCCTTCACTTTACATCTACCTAGCTGGCTGGCTAGCTGGCTGGTTGGTTGGTATCCCTTGTTTGTAATTAAAAAGGAAATACAAAAAATATAGAGAAGCTGAAGTGAATCCAAAATATCTTGGTATTCTCTCTTGATAAATAATTCCAATCTACCATCTTCACGACTCATATTGCTATAATCATAACAGTGGTGCTACAACCACCACCACCACCACCACTACCATAGAAGTACTATAACCACAACAGTGGTTCCACTGCTACCACCATGTTATCACTACAATAATAGTGGTAGTAGCACTACCACCAACACCACCACACTACTGTCATACTACCACCACCAGCAACACCACAATAAAGAAGAATTTCATCTACTTCCACACCCACACCCCTATGTACAAAGGGAATACTAAAATGTATTTACATTTGTTTAAAGTTCCACAGTGAAATACTTAAAAATTGTAGCTTAACCACTTTAAATTGATCTTCAGTTTTCTAATGTGTGTGTTGTGCAGAAATATTAACTGGTAGTTCAATGTGCTACAAATAGCAGCTAAATCTCCCTCAAATCACACCCTACCTCACTTTCTTAAAAAGCAAAAACAGAAATGAAGGACAGACTGGATGGCGAAGATCTAAATACATCAATTAGAAAAGAAGACAGAATGGCCACAACTGGAGCAACTTTGACTGAGCTAACCTAGGGCTGAACAATGATACAATGATGCAGAAAATATTACTAACTAATTAAGATAATGAAGAAATTTATACCAGTTGCATTAATTAATTCACACCACTTGTGATAATTAACCGTAAATATGGCTGTGTCATTAAGAAGTTCATTTCATAATTAAGTAGTTTTGATTTCAGTTTCAGTGTATAACACCTTAGGCAAGAATCTCTACTATGTAACTTCAGCTGAAAGCAAAGCTCATTAGTGAAATTGAATCAGTAACATCATCATCATCTAACACCCACTTTTCCCAAGAGTCAGACAGAATCCTTTCAGGCGTATTTTTCTACAGTCAGATGCCCTTCCTGTTGCCAACCCTTACCTGTTTCCTGGCAAGGTAATATTTCCCCGTGGCCAGACATCATTTTCATTAAAGACTGGAAAATGAACCACACTGCTTGTATGACGGTGACTCTCGTCTACGACCATCACACGTCAAGACAAAGGTACACACAAACATAAATGTAGACATATATAAAGTGGTTGGCATTAGGAGGGGCCTCAAGCAGGAGAAGCCATGCCAAAGATGACACTGGAGATCAGTTCAGCCCTGTAGGTCACCAATTTCTTGTCAAACCATCCAACCCATGTCAGCATGCAAAGCGGACATTAACTAATGATGATGATGAGATTTTATATAAATATATACATATATATATGTATGTATATATATATATATATACATATATATATGTATGTATATATATATATACATATATATATGTATGTATATATACGTATATACATATATATATGTATGTATATATACGTATATACATATATATATGTATGTATTAGGTAGGAGGGGCTCTGAAAAGAAACTGAGGTTGGGAGTGAGCAAGGGCCTGCTCCCCGCAGAAAATCCAGCTCCAAAAAAGCCTCATGATAGCAAAGGAGAATGGACACCTGCCAGCCAGCCCAAAGGTTGGGGTGGGATGCACCTGTCTACCTTGGTTGCTATGGCATTGAAGTAGATCTGGCCACCCCTGTTAATGGAGACAAAACCTGGATTTAAAAGACTGGATGATGATGATGATATGTAGAAAATTTCTATTTGTAAATCTCTTAATGAGAGATATTCAGTAACAGTACTCTAGAGTAAAGATTATTTACCAACATAACGTGGCAGTCGGATGTAACTGTTATTTAGCCCTAGGAAACATTGTCTCCAGCTGGCTATATGACACAATAGCCAAACAGTTATTCTGTGCTGATGAAGGGAAATAATATACAGATATTGCTTTGAGCTGAGTGGGGATGCTAAGCTCCCTTGTTCGAATATATAAGGACACAGATATTGTGTCATATAGCCAGCTGGAGACGATATTTCCTGGGGCTAAATTACAGTAACATTAACAAATAATCTCAGTGTGTTCAAGTAAAACCCTTCAAGGTTAGTACCCCAATGGATGGTTGCTGTCCAATGACTGGAGCAAGTGAAAGACAAGGGAAGACCACTGAGAGGGGAGAGAAAGGGAATTCCAAAGGGGTGAGGGTGGGGGTGGAGTCAAGAAATGCCCACTTTTATTCATTCATTTCCATCAATATTTTTAAACTAGTAGTAGTAGTAGTATAGACCCCTGGTAAACAGTAATCCATTAGGCCTATGACTAAAAGCATTCCAGCCATGACCATCTCAGCATCATGTCTTGTTCTTGTTTCGTTTTTTCATGTAGTGTGTCCTTAAGCAAGACACTTTATTTCACATTGCTCCAGTCCACTCAGCTGGCAAAAATGAGTTGTATTTCTAAGGGCCAGCTTTGTCACATTCTGTGTCAGGTTGAATCTCCCTGAGAACTATGTTAAGGGTACATGTGTCTGTGGAGTGCTCGGCCATATGCACGTTAATTTCATGAGCAGGCTGTTCCGTTGATCGGATCAACTGGGACACTCGTTGTCCAAAGCGACGGAGTGCCAGTCAAGCATCTAAGACTACAGCATCTAATGTGTTCTTGCCTGTAGGCCATGTAATAGGAAAGAAACTTGGCCCCTACATCTAGGATGTTTCAACAAAATGTCTGCGAAATTGGAACAAGTTCTTTTGGGAGAACACATTCATTAAATGCCTTGGAGAAAGAATTTATTCCAAAGAGAAAGAAATTTTAATAAGTTTTCAATGGCAGTAAATAAACAGGTATTGGATGGTGATTGTAATATATTTCTTGAAACTGATTCTGTCCAATTTGGTTTTTGTGCCCTATGGTCACTGGATGTGGGGCAATGACCAAAAAGAAAAAAAAAAAATCGCAAATACAAGTGGCCAAAATGGAATTCCTCCAAAGGGTCTCTGCAATAACATTATTCAACAGGTTACATAGCTCAAAGATCAGGAAATCTCTCCATGTTGAGTTGCCACTTCTCCACATTGAGAAGTCACAGTTTTTGGCACTACAAACACGTGATTAGAATGTTGCAAGAAAGAATCACAAGATCGATTCTTCAGATGGAGCCAACAAGAAGGACACCTAAGAGTAGACATAGTAAGAACTGAGACAATGGACAATGTCCAGTCTGAGTTGGTCAGGCGAAAGAATCCAGCTGGGAAATGTAATGACATTTGCTTCTGGGAGAACGTTTATGGCAGCTCTGCTATCCCCACCCACCCATGACCCTCCCAGGAACAACAGGCATAGATGGTGGGTGGATGGCGGGATGGATGAATTGAACAGGTAAGTAAATAGATATTTAACAGGTACATAAAGAGATATAGTGGTGGGTGTGAAGAGGGCAGTGCTAATGGTGCAATAGTAGGAGGAGGAGGAGGAGGAGGAGCAAGCAAGAGGAATGGATGTCGGGGGGGGGGGGTAGAGTTGGTGGGGAAGCAAGATAAGAAACTATTACGAATTCAGATTTCCTTACTTCAAGAATGCCAGTAGCAAACAGGAAGTAGCTATGTTATGAAGCAAGAGTAAGAAAACAGACAAAAACAAAACCAGAAAACCTGGCCACAGTGCCAATCCTGTATGGAGGGAAGAGAGAGAGAGAGAGAGAGAGAGAGCACATGAATTATAGCTGTTTACATATCTGTGTGTGTGTGTGTGTATGTGCATGTACCTACATACACACACACACGCACATATATATATATATGTGCGTGTGTGTGTGTCTCAGCATATACACATACACATTTGTGTGTATGTTTGCTTATGAATACATGAGAACTTACACATGTTGATATATGCGTTTATGCACATTATACATATACACCAACGCATCAGCACGTGCCTGCACATTTACAAAACAGATACACATATAAGACAAGGTTCTTCGCAATAACAGTGTAGCACAAAACGCTGGTGCATCAGCATGGCCGAAGCTCTGAGCTGAAACTAGAAAATATATATATATATATATATATGCGTATATATATATATATATATATATATATATGCATATGTATATGTATATATATATATATATATATATATTTTGCTTTCTTGTTTGGATTAACTATATATATATATACATACATATACACACATATAATACATATATATATACATACATATATACACATATATATAATTATTATTTGAGGGAATAAAATCCAAACTTACAAGGAAAAAGAATTCAATTTAGAAATACTAAATCAAATTCCATACAATATAATATATAAATAAAATATTAGAAAAAAACCACCTTTTATCAATTCAAAATGAATAATTAAATTACACCATCTAGAAAATTACATATAATAGAAAAGTTAAAATTAAGAGAGCAATTAAAAAGTAAAGATTAAGTAAATTACAAAAATAATATAATGTATATAATAGGTATATTTTATACATTATATTATTTTTGTAATATACTTAATCTTTACTTTTAATTGCTCTCTTAATTTTAACTTTTCTATTATATGTAATTTTCTAGATGGTGTAATTTAATTATTCATTTTGAATTGATAAAAGGTGGTTTTTTTCTAATATTTTATATACACACACACACACATATATATATATATATATATATATATATATAGAGAGAGAGAGAGAGAGAGAGATATGCACACACACATATACATACATTATTTATGATACAAGAGCATGTGTGGGGTTTGGGCATGCTTATGTAGCTTTCTGAGAATATAGATGTTAATTTTATGTGCATGTATGCATATATACATGCACACACACACATAGACACACATACGTACACACACATATATACACACACACACTCTCACTCCAATATATATATATATATATATATATATATTATACACACACACCTATACATACACAATACTTTTTTATATACATACAAAAAGAGTAGAGGAAGATGTATATATATAGACACACACACACATACACAAAGACATACGCATGCACACAGTGACACAAATATAAACCGAAGTTCAATGCCTAAACATACACAATAAAATACCTCCTCACCCCCACACTCCCCACCAACACCACCACCTCTCTTTCCACAAAGTAACTTTACAGGTTTAGTCAGCCTAAACTATTCCCAAACCATTTACATCACAAACAGTCCAGCTCTGCTCAAAGGTGGTAATACACCAAAAACAATTTGGTAATTCCACCATTAGCACCAACAGACTATCAGTTGTTACTACGCATTCTTCTTGGAGATTAGCAAAGGAAACATACAAGGTCATTATATATATATATATATATAAACACACATAAATGAACCCATATTTTTATATACATATAAAGTATAAGACATAAATATGTATGTATGTATGTAAACAGGCATAAATGTACCAATATATATAAACGCATAAATTTACCTATATATATATATATATATATATATATATATATATTTATATACATACACACACAAGTAATGCAAATAAAAATTGAATTACTTTGACTCACCTTTGTATGTACATGCATGTTTGTGTGTGTGTGTATATATATATATATACAAACACACAGACATCCCACACTTATATACATATATACTTATTTATGTATGTATGTCTGTATGTATATATATATGCATACACCCCCATAAATATATATACATACACATGCATATATATATATATATATATACACACACACTCCTACCCCTAAATACATGCACACACACATATAATATACATATACAAATATATATATATTTATATACTTACCTATATAGATGCCTCCACTTACATATTTTCACATACACACATACATACGTACGTGTGTATATACATACACACACACTCATCTCTCATCTGATGCTGCAGTGACAAATAAGAGAAATCGTTGTTATTGTTGTAGTTATTATTATTATTATTAAAGCGGCAAGCTGACAATCGTTAGCAGGCCATGCAAAATGCTTCGGGGCATTTTGTCTGTCTTCACATTCTTAGTTCAAATGTTGCCAAGGTCAATTTTACTTTCCATCCTTTCAGTGTCGGTAAATTAAATACCAGTTACACACTGGGGTCAATGTAATCGACTGGTTCCCTTCCCAAAAAGCTTACTAACCCCACCCACGTCAACATTCCCTTTCGCTCTTTCAATAAGCACCCATTTAGCACTGAAGCCGATGTAACTGACCTCACCCTCCCTTCAAAATTGCGGGCCTTGAGCCAAAAATTATTATTATTATTGGTGTTATTATTATTGTTATTGTTTTTATTATCCTATCTAACCAGGCCAAACACTCAGGGAATAAGTACTTGCGCTACCCTTCTCGTTTCTGTAAGAGAAACCACATAATACTTCTTATATAAGAAACACAAACAAGAAGGTTGTGCATGGCATGCTAAAAACAGCAGCCCAATCTTTCTCAAATCGCACCCTATCATCTTAACATAGAAGGGACATGTAGGACATGTTATAGTCCAAGTTGTACAAAAAGGCAAGAGGGTCAAGACCAGATTTTTTCCTTTGTATTTTTTTTTTTGTTGTTCATAGGTCTGCTAGATCAGGGTTGACTTGGGGCCAAAATAATAAAAAAACACTCCTGAGAACCACACACACATACATTTGCACACACATTCATACATGTGTCAAGTCTTGTAAAGGGGACACAAGGACCCCTTCTTTTCTTACCATTAGATTAATTCAGTAAGTGTAGGCAAGGCTGTATGGTAAGAACATTGCTTCCCAACCACACTGTGCCAAGCTCAATCCCACTGCATGGCACCAAGGGCCATAGCCTCAACTTACGAGTGGATTTGGTAGATGGAAACTGAGAGAAACCCATCTTATATGTGTGTGTGTGTGTGTGTCTGTGTTTGTCCCCCACCACCACTTGTCAACCAGTGTTGGTGTGTTTACATCCCCATAACTTATCAGTTTGGCAAAAAGAGATCAATAGAATAAGAACCAGGCTTAAAAGGAAATAAAAGTGTCAATTCCTTCGACAGAAACATTTTACTAGGCAGTGCCCCAGCATGGCCACAGTCTAATGACTGAAACAAGCAAAAGACAAATGAGAAAAGACTTTAGTCTCTGCCACCGCCACCACCACCACCAACAACAACAACAACCTCCATCCCCACAAAACACAGGGACCCTTCATTTTCACCTTTTAATTTCACTTTTTAATTGTTGTGAGTTTAATGAGCAGGAAGAGGGTAGAACACAAAAGATGTCAGAAAAATAAAAGAAAAAGGTGGGGGGGTGATGGCGGGGGGAAGGGGGCAATAAAACAGAAATGAAAGAGAAAAATATATAAATAAACTTTGTTTAATGTTTTTTTCCTTTTGTTTTGTTTTTTTTTCAGATTCAAAAGTAAAACTCTTTAAAAAAATATAAAAAAGATAAAAGCAAAACAAAAATTCCAAAGGAAAAAAAAATGGAGTCAAAAGGGAGTGGAAAAAGGGTTAGTGAGACATGCCAAAGAAACTGAAATCCATTGGTATTTTTCTGGATCATTAGTCAATAATTTCTTTTTTTTTTATTTGGTCTTCAAGGTATTGTTTTATTTGTTGGTTTGACAGCCGTGATTCACTACAATTTCCTTTCAAATCCACAGAGCACGAAATGTATAAATGTTATCAAACAGGAATTGTTTGTTCTCACAATCTCTCTCTCTCTTTTTCTTTCTCTCATGCATGCATATATCATCATCATCGTCGTCGTCATCTAACATCCATTTATCCATGCTGGCATGGGTTGGATGGTTCAGTAGGAGCTGACAAGCCAGAGAGCTACACCAGGCTCCATTTGTCTGCTTCGGCATGGCATAACATGGTTTGTATGGCTAGAGGCCCTTCCTAACGCCAACCACTTTACAGAGTGCACTGGGTGCTTTTTATGTGGCACCCACACAGGGGCTTTTTACATGGCATATATATATATATATATATATATATAGCACGTAAAAAGCACTCACTACACTCACGGAGTGGTTGGCGTTAGGAAGGGCATCCAGCCGTAGAAACATTGCCAGATCAGACTAGAGCCTGGTGCAGCCTCCTGGCTTCCCGAACCCCAGTCAAATCGTTTAACCCATGCTACCATGGAAAATGGACGTTAAACAATAATGATGATGATGATATGTGTGTGTGTATCCTTTATCTGTTTCAGTCATTGGACAGCAGCCATGCTGGGGCACCAACTTAAAAGGTTTAGTCAAACAAACCAATCACAGTACTTATTTCTTCTTTTGTTTTCTTTTTGTTATGAAGCCTGCTACTTATTCTATCATTCCCTTTTTACTGAACTGCCAAGTTACAGCAATGTAGATACAAACCAACACTGGTTGTCAAGTACCAGCACAGGACAAACACAAAGACACGCACGCACACGCACACACACAAACAAAGAATGTGAGGGGTTTAACTCACTTGTGATCTAAATCAACAGGTACTCTGGGTAAGTGATATAGTTGGTCAACCATTAGATCCCAAAATCCATGTTAGGGTTCCATTTTAGCATGTATATATCACAGAGGAAAAATCAAAACCAAGGCAGAACAAGTATCTCAAGTCATTTAAAATAATTTAATTAGGGTAAGGTGAATTTGAAGTCTTACAACTGTTTCTGGGATAACCCAAGTGGTTGGTTAGCATGTCCATGCACTGGGAATTCTGTTATCAGAGACAAGGTGTGAATATTTTAGACAGGGAAAATTTAGAGTTTAGAAGGAATAAAACTCACAGCATATAAGGATGTGGATTTTATTCCTTCTTAACTCTAAATTTTCCCTGTCTAAAATATTCACACCTTGTCTCTAATGACGGACTACCCAGTGCGTGGAGATGCTAACCTACAACTTGGGTTATCCCAGAAACAGCTGTAAGACTTCAAATTCACCTTACCCTAATTAAATTATTTTAAATGACTTGAGATACTCATTCTGCCTTAATTTTCATTTTTCCTCAAATATAATACAACATATATATATATATCTTCAGCATGATCACAGTCAAATGACTGAAACAAATAAAAGCATAAAAGAAACTATATCATTGGCACTTAGTTGGTACTCTTTTTATTTCAACTGTTACGCATGTTTCTGTACTCAGCAACACAGAACATCATACTAGAGATGCCGGCATAGTAAGTAAACACATCGTCAGACAGTTGTGCGTTTGCTCACTGTGCTTACCCTATTGGTTGCATTTACAGTGTGACGTCATGCATTGCTGAATACTGAAACATATGTAACAATGGAAATAAAGGAGGACCAAGTCAATGGGCCATGTCCTCTTATTATTATTGCTGTTCTCTTTGTATTAGGTCATACTCCACCCTCGAATACAGGCTGTGTGGTAAGTGGCTTGCTTACCAACCACATGGTTCTGGGTTCAGTCCCACTGCGTGGCACTTTGGGCAAGTGTCTTCTACTATAGCCTCGGGCTGATCAAGGCCTTGTGAGTGGATTCATTGGGTAGATGGAAACTGAAAGAAGCCCGTCGTATATATATATATATATATGTATGTATGTATGTATGTTTGTATATGTTTGTGTGTCTGTGTTTGTCCCCGCCCAACATCACTTGACAACCAATGCTGGTGTGTTTATGCCCCCTTAACTTAGTGGTTCGGCAAGAGAGACCGATAGAATAAGTACTAGGTTTACAAAGAATAAGTCCTGGGGTCGATTTGCTCAGCTAAAGGAGGTGCTCCTGCATGGCCGCAGTCAAATGACTGAAAAGAATAAAGGAATATATATATATATATATATATTTCCATATATTTATTTGTATATATTTCTGTTTTATTCTTTTACTTGCTTTAGTCATTTTGACTGTGGCCTTGCTGAGGCACCACCTTGAAGTGTTTTTTTTAGTCAAAGCAATTGCTAAATTACAGGGACATAAACACACCAACATAGGTTGGTTGTCAAGCAACAGTGGGAGGAGAAACGGACACAAAGGCACATACATGCACAGACACACGCACAAATATATATTTGCGTGGCATCTTGGTCAAGTGTTTTCTGCTATAGCCCTGGGCCGACCAATGCCTTGTGGGTGGATTTGGTAGACGGAAACTGAAAGAAGCCTGTCGTATATATGTGTATATATATATGTGTGTGTGTGTGTGTGTGTTTCTATGTCTGTGTTTGTCCCCTTTGCATTGCTTGACAACCGATGCTGGTGTGTTTACGTCCCCCCGTCACCTAGCGGTTCGGCAAAAGAGACCGATAGAATAAGTACTGGGCTTACAAAGATTAAGTCCCGGGGTCGATTTGCTCGACTAAAGGCGGTGCTCCAGCATGGCCGCAGTCAAATGACTGAAACAAGTAAAAGAAAGAAAAGAATATATATATATATATGGGCTTTTTTCAGTTTCCATCTACCAAATCCATTCACAAGACTTCGCTCAGTCTAAGGCTATAGTAGGAGACACTTGCCCAAGGTGCCACACAGAGAGAAACTGAACATGGAACCATGTGGTTGGAAAGCAAGATTTTTACTACACAGCCATGCCTGCGCCTATAAATATATTTTTCTATGATATAATGTAACTTCCACTTCTACATGGTGATTATTTTACCTTTGGGTACGTACACACATATGTTTCTTAGTTTCAGCCCACCAGATCCACTCACAAGGCCTTGGTCAGTGTGAAGCTATAATGGAAGACTTGCCCAAGGTGCCATGCAATGGGACTGATCCCAGAAGTGTGTAGCTAGGAAGCAAATTTCTTGCTACATAGCTGCGCCCAGCAAGGAGATACAAGTACGCACTCAACTCATACATGTGTACCATTTAACCAAAATCCCCCCAAAATTCTTTTCTCACTATCCTTGCCATCATTAATTTCTTGTAAATCTCATTTTTCATGAGATTGGTGGGGAGTGGGTCAAGTAGGGTGCCACCATACATCCACACAAACACCCAAATTTGTGGGCATTCTGCTATTTGAAAATTAGCTGCTTCAACACCAACCATATATATATATATATATATATATACACACACACACACATTTATATATATATACACACACACACACATTTATTTATATATATATATATATAAACACACATAGAGCAAGAGAGAGATGAGTTACTGCTTCTCTCAACGAACACACATTCTGAGTCATATGTTTACAATTAACAATATAACTCTTTTCAAAATGCTTTAGCTTCTATCAATGTACTGCACCAATTTCTCTCGGCTTATTATTATTGACTCTATATTTTTATACACACACACACACACACATGCACGCATATACATACAGACAGAGCAAAGTGACATCTGCTGGGTTCTAAACTTGTAGTCATTAGTTTGAATGTCTGCTGCTTTCCATGTTTGACATTGATCAATATATTCTATTCCGTGAAACCAAGCTGTCTAGTCTCATTTATTTATTGTTAATAAATTTTAGTCCAGTTTCATACAACTTCCTAAGGTTCTCCCTCCCACCCTGCTCACACACACACATATATAGAGAGAGAGAGATTGGGGGAGATAGATGGATAAAGATAAATATATCCATACACCTATACATATGTACTGGTTCCTGTGCTGGTGGCATGTAAAAAGCACCATTTGAGCGTGGTCGTTATTGGTGCCGCCTGATTGGCTCCCATATTGGTGGCATGTAAACAGCTCCAATCATGCTTGGCTGATGCCTGTACCGCCTGACTGGCCCTCGTGCCGGTGGCATGTAAAAGGCACTCACTACACTCTTGGAGTCGTTGGCATTAGGGAGGGCATCCAGTTGTAGAAACCTTGCCAGATCAGATTGGAGACTGGTACAGCCTTCTGGCTCACCTGTCCTCAGTCAAACCATCCAACCCATGCCAGCATGGAAAGCAGACATTAAATGGTGATGATGATGATGATGATGATATATGTATATATACTAAGTTGAGTCAAAAGTTTTCTGGGATTTTCACTGATGATTTTTGGCAACTTGTATCTCCATTAATTTCACACAACTTGTTGATCAATCATTGCTAAATTGTTAGTTCTTTATTTTCATATAAAATAATATTTTTTATTTCAAAGTTTTGATAATGAGTGGTGAAAATATTGCAATTAGAGCCAACTTAATTTACCTGTGGAAAAAAAAAAAAAAGATTGAGTGCAAGAGAAATTAATGACATAGAAGACCTAGGAACTGTCAACGAATGTGTGGCACAAAACTGGTTCAGATGTTTCAAGGAAGGTGACACAAACCTCAAAGCTAAACCAAGGTCAGGGAGGCCTTCTGTTGTGGAAGACGAGGCTTAGCTTGAAATGGTTGAACAACAGCCAAGCATTCATACATTGTCGGCAGAACTTAATCTTTCACAAAGCACCATCAATTGACACCACCTTAAGCTCATCCTTGCGAACAGATGCTGTCGAGAAGCTCCTCAGGAACTTAACCAATGACCAGGCTTAACAGCATGTGACATTTTCAAACAACTCCTGGCAAATGCATGAGATGCCTCTTTTTGGTGTAGAATTGCAACTGGGGACGAAAAATAGATCTATTTTCATAATCCGAATAAAAGAAATCAGTGGCTTCAGGACTTGTCAAAGAGGGCTGTTGCACTTTGAGCTTGTCCCAGATGGTCACATCATGAACACTAACACTTATGCTCAACAACTGCAAACATGTAGATGTTCCCTTATCGGCTCTTGATTGATATATAAACAAATCCATAATTATTTTTTCAGCAAGCTGGATGGTTAGATAATATCCATGATCTCAAAAGTCGGTCACACTTAGAAATCCAGCCGGAATGTCTAATGAAGAATGGTTGCTATGGACAGAATCCTATGAAAGAGGTGTCTCAGAACTCTTCCACAATGACCCCATCCTCCAGAAATAGTGGGTGAAGAAGATAGCTGGACGGCTGAATCCATCTGATCTTTATGTGTAAAAGGCCAGTCCAAGCAAGACCAGAGAAACTGTAGTCATGAATGGATGTTATCATCATCATCATCATCATCCCAAGCAGGCACAGAGAGCAAAAAAATGAAAATAATAATAATGATAAAAATAATAGCAACAAC
Organism: Octopus sinensis; assembly: GCF_006345805.1. NCBI lineage: Eukaryota > Metazoa > Mollusca > Cephalopoda > Octopoda > Octopodidae > Octopus > Octopus sinensis. The sequence continues at coordinate 37,722,621 of NC_043012.1, forward strand.
AATGGTTTCAAATTTTGGCACAAAGCCAGCAATGTTGGGAGTGGGATAAGTTGCTTACATGATCCCCCAGTATTTGACTGGTACTTAGTCACTCAGAAAGGATGAAAAGCAAAGTTGACCTTGGTGGAATTTGATCTCAGTATGTAAGGACGAACAAAATGCCCCTGTGCATTTTGCTCATTGTGTTAACGATTCTGCCAGCTTGTCGCCTTAATTATAATAACAATAATATTAAAAATAATAATAAGTTGTTTCAAGTGTAATTAGTTACCAATAGTAGTCATTATTCAAAATGTATGTAATTAATAGCCCAACCTACAATAATGAAATTCAGTAAACTCATGCACAACACAACCACCACCTCCACCACACACACACGCACCACCACCACCATCATCACCGAGTAGACAAACAGCATCTGAAAGCTGTAGAGGCCATGTACAAGGGTGCAGTCAGTAAGGTAAGAGTTAGCCATGAGTTCAGCAATGATTTGAGTATACAGGTAGGAGTTCACCTAGGTTTGATACTCAGTCCCCTCCTATTCATCATTGCCTTCCAGGCCGTAAGAGAGGAATTAAAGATTAGCTGCGCCTCGGAACGACTTTATACTGATGATCTCACTCTCATAACAGAATTGGAAAAGAAATTCCAAGTGTGGAAGCAAACAAAGAGCCTTAAAGTTAGCTTAGCAAAGACTAAAGTTCGAGTAAGCAAAAAAACAGTCAAGTTTCTACCCACTTCAGGTAAATGGCCCTGCTTGTTATGTAGAAAAGATGTAGGCAGGAACACAATATGGTGTGTGTGTGTGTGTGTATACATATACACACACATGTATAAATTATTATGTTACGTATATTTGTCTCTCTTTCTCTTTCCTCTAAGTGTATGTGTGTGTGTGTGTATACATACATATCTCTTTGTGTTCTTGCCCAAAGCTGTGATATTGCTGGGGCACATACACACACACATATATATACACATACATATGTGTGTGTTGCTAATACGTTCAAATTACCATTATCACAAAGCTGCATTGTACTTTATGATATAGATAAAAATAAAAAATAAAAATAAAAACAAGAAATAAGAGTTCTGTATTGATCAGAAAATCAATGGAATGGGTTTGGTCATTGTCCCAGTTACTGGCCAATACAAACTTCAATTCTATATTTACATGTTTATTTTGTAGTGATGAAGTAAAGACCCGGGAAGGAGGGGGGGGACAGGCGGTCACACCAACCTCAGCAATAACAAGTATAAGGCAGCAAGTTGGCAGAAATGTTAGCACGCCGGGCGAAATGCTTAGCAGTATTTCATCTGTCGCTACGTTCTGAGTTCAAATTCCGTCGAGGTCGACTTTGCCTTTCATCCTTTCGGGGTTGATAAATTAAGTACCAGTTACGCACTGGGGTTGATATAATCGACTTAATCCGTTTGTCTGTCCTCTCTGTGTTTAGCCCTTTGTGGGTAGTAAAGAATTAAGTATTTCGTCTGCTGCTACGTTCTGAGTTCAAATTCTGCCAAGGTCGAATTTGCCTTTCATCCTTTCAGGGTCAATAATTTAAGTACCAGTTGTGTATTGGGGTTGATCTAATTGACTGGCACCCCTTCCCCAAAAATTTCAGGCCTTGCACCTAGAGTAGAAAAGAATATATAACAAGTATTTCGTTTGTAAACTTAAATGGAAGAAGGTCTCCTAAACAGCATCGCTGACCTCCAATACCCAGTTCTGAACTCAAAGACAGAACTAAATATCATAGGGTATGTCTTCCTGCTTTTACTTGCTTCAGTCATTAGACTGCAGCTATGCTGGGGCACCACCTAGAAGAATTACTAGTCGAATGAACTGACCCCAATACCTTTTTTTTATTCTTTTTAAGCCTGGTACTAATTCTATCAGTCTCTTTTACTGAACTGTTAAGTTAGGGGAACATAAGCACACCAATACCAGTTGTCAAACAGTGGTAAAGGAAAAACACAGGTGCACACACACGAACACACACACACACACTCACACAGTGTGTTTTTGATTGTCTATTTGTTTAAAATTGTTCTTTTTTTGTCTTCTTGCTGAACACTCATACGTCATTTTTGACAGGAGATTCCATCAAATATACATAACAGGCTTCTTCAGTTTCCATCTACCAAATCCACTCACCAAGGCCTTAGTTGGTCCAAGGTTATAGTCAAAGACACTTGTCCAAGGTACTAAGCAGTGGAACCCAGAACCATGTGGTTGGGAACCAAGCTTCTTACCACAAAGCCTTAATAAACATTGTTGTTTAGTTCAAATCAGACAGATCAAAGACAATCTAATCATGGCAATTTGTATTCTATTTAAAACCAATATACAGTACTACATAGACATAGTATAGTAGACAGAACTATACCAGCAATAGTATGGCACACATAGGACTATATTAGAGAGAACTCAATAGAGTGGAAAGGAACAATTTTGGAAGAGATTCAACTAGATTCAACTGGTGTAGAGATGGAGGATAAGCTGACAGCAAATAGGGTAGGATTCTATTTTTTTGTTTTTTTCCATGGAATAACTGCTAACAGAACAGTTATGGTTGAGAAGTGGAGAAAAAGAGGATTCCATAAAATTGGCAGAGATTCCTTTGGTAAGGAACCAAAAGGATTGTTGCAGTTTGGGAGGTAGGAATGCTTGTAGTCTGTGTGATGCACAGCAACATCCTTCAAAGTTTGAGTAATGGTTTGGCAGGAAGTGTAGAGCTGAGTAAAAACCCATCTAGTTTGTAAAGGTAGGTTATTTAGCCCTGGGTCAACCTTGACTGAGCAACTCTAAGATCAAAAATAATTCAGTCTTAACCATTCTTTCTTTGTAGAAATATCTAAAAACATTAGCTCATACTGTTTTCTTTATTTAACTCTTTAGCATTTAAACCGGGCCCCAAAATTCTGTTTTAGTTTCAAACCATCCAGAACTAACCTCTTACACTGACCCTATTACATCATTCTAAAAATAAACAATCATGTCATCAAAGCCTCAAAGCTACAAGAGAATACATGATTAATTCAAACCAATGTGAATAAATAAGCATTACATTCAACAGAATAAATGTGAACACTGCACTGTTAAGGATGGCAGATAGTCATTTAACCCTTTCATTACCAACCCAGCTGAAACTAGCTCTGGTTCTGTAATACAAATGTCTTGTTTTCATAAGTTTTGAATTAAAATCTTCCACCAAACCTTAGTTGCAATTTATGCTCTTAACACTAGCTGAATGATAACTAAGTTATTTTACTACATTCTTTGTTATATTTAAAATAATTGAGAGAAACACAGAGCATCTCGAAATAAATACAGTAACGAAAGGGTTAAGAGAGATCTGATATTGTTTTTAATAAATTAATAAAGGTTCCTTGATCAGTTCAAAATAAGAACTCGTAATATGCTATGGTTGGTTCAATCAACCATGCACTTTCAACTTGCCCTGGGGTTAACCTAAGGAATTCAATATTTATAATCAATTAAGCAGGAAATTGGTTATTGAAACAATAAAACAAATAATAGGGAGTTACTATGACAGTAAAAATTACTAACAAAGGAATTGTTGAGACACTATAAGAAGGGGGTTATTGAAATAGAGAAAAAGAAACTGATAAAAAGGAGGTTGTTGAGAGAGTAAAGGAGTTATTAAGTGACCTTTTATGGTTAGGTGGTAAGAAGTCTGCTTCCCAAACACATGGTTCCGGGTTCAGTCCAACTGCATGGCACCTTGGGCAAGCGTCTCCTATTATTAGCCTTTGGTGAGTGGATTTGGTAGGCGGAAACTGAAAGAAGCCAGTCATGTGTGTGTGTGTGTGTGTGCCCACCACTAACAGTTCAGCAAAAGACCCCAATAGAATAAGAATTAATAAATACTGGTGGGGGTCGATTCATTCATCTAAAAATACTACAAGGTGGTGCTCCAGCATGGTCAGAATATAATGACTGAAACAAGTAAAAGATAAAAGAGGATTCTTAAGTTCAAATTCCAAAGTTATTTCCAGTTGTCACATTGAGTAAAACCCCAATAATTATAAATTTCTGGTATTTTAGGGTTAGGGGAAGGGTTAGGATTCAATTTGTGATCATTCAACTGACTGAAATAACAGCTAAATCTCCTTTGAATTAAATTTGGTACATTTATAAAACCCATCATTTTGAATCTGGGTTTTGTCCCTGTTAACAAGGGTGGCCGGATCTACCTCACACCATCTTGCCTGGTTTTGGGCGTCCTCTCTTCTGAAGCCAACCCTTCCAATCTCCTCCTCTCCTCAGGCTGCGGGCCATCATAAAACATCTCATGCTTGCACAACCCAGGATGAAGGTTTGCACCTTACTTTTCCAGGTAGGCAGGTGCAGCCCACCCCAACCTTTGAGCTGGCTGGTGCCCATTCTCCTTTGCTATTATCATGAGGCCTTATCATAGCTGGATTTTTCTACGGGGAACATGCTCTTGCTTACCCCCAACCTCAGTTTCTAGACATGAGTGGTCCCGAGACCAAGGCCCCTACCACGATGTGTTAGGGAATCTGGTGGAAAACTAGCTCAGGAAGGCAGGGATGCTACTCCCTGAGACCCATTTTGGAAATAGAAAATGATGCACTGGATATTTTGTTTCTGGATGAAAAAAAAAAAGAAAAAGAAAAAAAACAGGATGATCATGGCTGGAGAGGGGGAGAGTTATGACCATTGATCCACTTGATCTGGGCTGACTTTGAAATGAATTGCAATAACGATGCTGCGGTGTTGACCATCCAAGTTAATTGAATCAACTTTACGGTCTTGCTTTTCAGAACTAAGCTTATATTTTGTGAACAGAAATGAATACGTAGAATCGTTAGAGATTAGCAAGTGGCGAGAATGGGTGGAACAACCCCATGGCTGATGGTTGCCAATTATACGGACATGGTTTGTGGTGTTCTTTTATTCTTTCACTTGTTTCAGTCATTTGACTGTGGCCGTGCTGGAGCAGCAGGTTAAATGGTTGTTTTTAGCCGAAAAAAAATCAACCTCAGAACTTTATTCTTTGTAAATTTAGTACTTATTCAATCGGTCTCTTTTGCTGAACTGCTAGGCGGGGGAGACAAACACAGATATAAAGATATAAATATATATGCACACACATATATATATAAATAAATAAATATATAAGGATACATGTGTGTGTGTGTGTGTGTGCGTATATGTATATATATACAGGTGGCACATAAAAAGCACCCACTACATTCATGGAGTGGTTAGCGTTAGGAAGGGCATCCAGCTGTAGAAACATTGCCAGATAAGACCGGAGCCTGGTGCAGCCTTCTGGCTTCCCAGATCCCCGGTCAAACCGTCCAACCCATGCTAGCATGGAGAACGGACGTTAAACGATGATGATGATGATGATGATACACAACAGGCTTCTTTCTGTTTCTGTCTCCACTCACAAAGCTTTAGACACCCCAAGCCTATAGTAGAAGACACTTGCCTAAGGTGTCATGCAACGGAACTGAACCCAGAACTCTGTGGTCAAGAAACAAGCTTCTTACCACAGAGCCACGCCTGTGCCTAGATACAATAATGACAATAACAATGATAATGAATTTAATGATGATGATGTATATTATCTAGTTACGGCAGTGAGCTGGCAGAATCGTTAGCATGCTGGGCAAAATGCTTATCGGCATTTCATCTGTCACATTCTGAGTTCAAATTCCAATGAAGTCAACTATACCTTTCATCCTTTCAGGTTTGATAAAATAAATACCAACTGAGTACTGGGGTTGGCAAAATCAATTTACCCCCTACCCCCAAAACCGATGGCCTTGTGCCAAAATTTCAAATCAATATTTCTTATCTGGTTAACAGTGGTAAACAAATAAGACTTCTGCCTGCTCTGTCAGTCATTTTTACAAATTAGTCAACTTAAGAATGAAAGTCTCATTAAAAACAGCTAAGATTAGCAAGTATTTTTGAAAAAAAAAAAAATCCAGCAAGGCACAAATATTACAGACACAGAAACTACTGTAATAAGTTGAGGGGCTTTGTAGCCTTCACCCAAAAGAAGAAAAACAGGAGCACTCAGAGAGTGCAAACCTCCACCTAGGCAACACCAATGTCCTCCTAACAATTAGCGGGAGATGATTTTTAAAATGAGAAGATCTGAAATAAACTCAACTACTCTCACAAACGAGAATGCTAAAAATGAACTTGACTGCTCTCAACAATTGAGTAAAAGAACAGGAAAAATAATCCAGAATCCTTGTCCATTACTGGATCAATCACAAGATCTAATCAGTTTGTGCCAGTCATGAGGTCAAATATCTCTGAAAGTTTCATCTGAATCCAAGTAGATTTGCTAGACAGAAACTGAACAAAGCCTGTCATATGTGTGTGTGTGTGTGTCTATGTTTGTCATCTACCACCACTTGACAACCAGTGTTGGTGTGTTTATGTCCCCTGTTACTTAGCATTTTGGTAAAAGAGACCTACAGAATAAGTACCAGGCTTTAAAAAAAAATGATAATAAACCCTGCAGTTGATTTGTTTGGTGGTGTCCCAACATGGCCACAGTCAAATGACTGAAACAAGTAAGAGATAAAAGATATTACTAAGAACAGTCTTTTCTTATGTGTAAAAGACATGAGAAGCAAAATTACTGCTGACGGCGACGATGATGATGATGCTTAAACCTAATTAAGGCCAGAGCTATGATTAACCCTTTAATTAACCCCTTAACATCCAGATTATGCTGTCAGATGTAATACTTACTTAAAATGATCCTGCATTATCTTGTAGCTTTGTGATGGGAATGACGCGGTTGTTTATTTTTAGAATGGCATTGCAGGGTAAGTGTGACAGGCTGGATCTGGCTGGTTTGAAAACAAAACAGGTAGGTAGAATATTTTGGCCTGATGCTAAGTTGAAATCATGTTTGCTCTTTTCTCGTAATGGCCTTGTAGAAAGTTGTGTGGGATGGTATACCTCCACATGATACTTATTGACAGTTAGAGGAACTGGGTAGTATAGTAGTAGCAGTAGTAGTAGTAGTAGTAGTAGTAGTTGTAGTAGTAGTAGTAGTAATAGTAGCAGCAGCAACAGTAGCAGCAGTAGTAGTAGTAGTACAAGCTGTTGTGACTATTGATTTCTGTCATTTAGTCTACAGTTCTCTTTCTCTCCCCCTACTGAGGACCAAAGTCAATATTTGAAACCTCAGAAGACATCATCATTATCAACACCACCACCACCACCACCACCACATGACACACATTTAGTCACAGATATTAACTGCTGCTGCTGCTGTTACACTTATACAATCAACATGAACTCAGAAACTACTTAATTATACTAATGTAAATGGAAGGAGCCTCTACGTGGATGATCAAGATCCAAAACATAGCAGCTAAATTCTTTCAAATTCTGCCCTATTGTCTTAGAAGAACAACAGTGTAGTTCTAGGTATATAAAAAAAGATTTGGTGCCCACAGCTAGGACACTTTCAATCAGGACTGACTCCAGGGTTAAACAACAAATGTCACTGAACCCAAGGACTCTTTTTCTATTACTGGTCTTCAGCCGTAAGACTCATGGAGTCAGTTCCCTAGTTTCCATGACCTATAAGGGGCCAAGATCACAAAAGTCCTCCTGAATGGGATGCCAGTTCATCACAGGGTTACTCATTTACATCCGTGTTCTTGTGATTGTGAATGTGACAATCTAACCCCTAGGTTATGTGCGTTCACCATACTGAATCCAAGAGAAGGGTAAAAATACTCAACTGAATGGCCCACATCCTGGACAAACATGGTTAGCTGATGAAGAAATGACTTGGTCAGGGCAGTCAGAGGCTTAGCTCTTTGAAGCACTTATACCAGACATATTCAATCAAAATATTCTGTTTTTTGTTCAAAGTAGCCAGATCCAGTCTGTCACACCTACCCTGCAATGTCATTCTAAAAATAAACAGTCTCATCACTGAAATTTTGAAGCTATGTGAGAATGTATGATTAATTTAAAACACTATGAATAAATAAGTGTTATGTTTGACAGAGTAATTTGAATGCTGGAGGGTTAAAGAGGAGGAGTCAGAAGAGAAAGGACAAAAGTTGAAGAAAAGGGGAGAAAGAGGAAATAGAGGGAGAAGAATGAAGAATACAGAAAGAGATGAATCTTTCATACACCAGTGAAATTCTATGGTTGAGCTGGCACCGTTAATAAAAGAAGTATCTAACTGTAAAATTATTCCAAACAAACAAATGTGAGGAACCCTACAACAAATGTGAGTGGCTGATAAACAAGAATAATTTCAGAAAATAATAGAAAAAGGTACTGGGAAGAGATGAAAAAACAAAAACAAAAACTATTGAATGGGAAAAATCAATAAGAAAAAATCACATGAATGAAAATGATGGATGATATTAATTTGATTGATGAGAAAATGAAAGTGTGATATTCAGCATACGAGGAAGAAATGAATCCGTAAGGAGACAGACCAAGAGAAAACAATGGAGAGGATAGGACAATCACTGACAAAACAGGCTCTGGCAACCTATTTTGAGAAGTAGGTCACGAGACATGGCTCATCATCATGTGGGGGCACACACTACTAAAAATTAAAAAAAGAAAAAGAAATCAAAGTTAATTTTTCATCAGGCAAGCCATTCAGTAAGCTGTGCAGGCCATAATGTGAGTAACCATGCAGCAAGAAACCTGTTCTGCTCTGGCCCCTTCTGTCATACTTAAAACCCTTCATCTCCTAGCATAAAGACACATCTCTTGGGGGTTTGTAGTCTTGCAAGTTGATGGCTTACAAAAGCATTCAGTATATGCTGCAAAACGTTGAGCTTTGGAAAGGGCAGCCAGCCACAGAAAGCAGAGTAAAGTAGCCAATGGAGCAATGATGTAGTCCTTGGGGCCCCCATCAAATTCTGTCAAACCATGCAACTCATATCAGCATGGAACATGGACATTGATTTATGATGACGATAATGATGCAACAGCTGTGAGAAGGCCGATTCCTTGACTTTTTTGTTTTTCCAAGCTTTCCAAAATTTATGACCCTTTACAGGAACTCAGAAACCAGTGGTGGCAAGGGAAATAATCTCAAACCAAAGATCTGGTTTAAATACTTGCAGCAGAGTGACTCCATGACCCCACAAAAGGCACCGAAGACCAGATGTAGGTGTTGAACTATATTGGTGAGACAGTCTCGAGTTGAAATTTAGTTGCAGGGAGAGAATATCTATGGCAATATTTCTCAACCATATTTATCTCAAACCCCATTTTGAAATTCAAAAACAAAACAAACAAAAAAAATGTTTGCCTATCACAGTGTGTGTGTGTGTGTGTATATATATATATATATATATATATATATATATATATATATATATAATATATATATATATAGATAGATAGATAGATAGATAGATAGATAGATAGATAGATAGATAGATAGATATAGATATATACACTTTTGCTGAACCGCTAAGTTACGGGGATGTAGACACACCAACATCAGTTGTCAAGCAATGATGCGGGGACAAATACAGACACAAATACACACGCATGCACACACACACGCACACACACATGATGGGTTTCTTTCAGTTTCCATCTACTAAATCCATTCACAAGGCTCTGGTCAGCACGAGGCTATAACAGAAGACACTTGTCCAAGGTGCAACGAAGTGGGACTGAACCCCAAACCATGTGACTGGAAAGCAACCTGCACCTATATCTATCTATATCTTTTACTTGTTTTAGTCATTAAAAGTGTGGCCAAGCTGGGGCACTGCCTTCAGAAGTCTTTAGTCAAATGACTCAACCCCAGGAACCTTTTTTTCTTTTTAAGCCTGGTACTTATTCTATCAGCTTCTTTTGCTGGACTGCTAAGTTACAGGGACATAAACACACCAACACCAGTTGTCAAGCAATGGATGGCGATAAAACACACACACACACACATATATGTATGTATGTATATAAGAGGCTTCTTTCAGTTTCCGCCTACCAAATCCACTCATAAGGCTTTGATTGGCCTGAAACTGAGGCTATAGTAGAAGACAGTAGCCCAAGATGCCACACAATGGAACTGAACCTAGAACCATGTGGTTGGGAAGCAAGCTTCTTACCTCACTGAAAGTGTTATTCATTTCTTACTTACAGCCGCCCCATCCTGAAGTAACCCTGCCTCACTAAAATATTGCTACATTCTACCTTGAGAAACACTGATCTATATAAGCACACAATCTGATAGAAATAACAGCCAAATCTTCAATTCATATTTAAAAAAGGAAGGACATATTGGATATTGTAATCTTAAACACACTAGGTTTGATGAACAGGGTGATCATAAAATACTTTTGACCATAGTTCTGGATTAGTGATTAAGCCAAATAACACCTCCAAAGTGGTTACTCAACTTGCTAGAAACAGCTGTTAAATCTCCCTCAAATCATGCTGCAGTCTTTAAAAAGAAGGACACACTGGATAATGGAATCTTCAATACACTGTTTATGGGAAGGGGTGAGGGATAATATAGGCAGGTTTCAGTGGGAATATTTTTCATAATACACCCACTTGATCACAGCTGAACAGCAAGTAGTAATGCTCCCTAATTAAATTGTTAGCATTGGCAAGTGCAGTCAACTGTAACAAATAAACCATCCCATTTATATAAGCATAGCAAAATGGATGAAAAACAATTAACAAAAAAAAAAAGGAAAAAAGCAGCAATGATTTATATTTAATCTTAACATGTTCCTGTAGATTTCAACGCCAATATGCCAGTCCCTGTTGTATATGTCACAGGGGAAGAACTTCTTTTTTACGACAACAATGCATTCATAACACTCTTGGCTTACTGGTATGAGGGATTCTGGGACACCAGTATTTCGACATGTGTCTCATCTACCAGAAACACTCAGACCTTTGATCCTAAACAACTCAGTGGCTTTGTTTATAATTTCAGCAAACAAATCATTTGCTGATCAGTGCTTATCACCACCAACAACTCTTTTTTTTCTAGAGCTTTTGATGCAATGAAACAAGACTGAAGCTGGTTTGGGTTTGGTCTTACTTCTACTCATCTAGGTATATACTCTCATGTTACGTCATAAGAAGGTTTCATCCTCATACTGCTGTGGTATATGTGCTGTGTCCAATCCCATAACACAGTTTTCCTGGCATGCTATTATGGCAGAAGTAAATCTGTCTCCAACTCAGTTGCACACCATCAAGCAAACAGTGTCCTTCATTTCCAGTGTTCTGGGATGCATCTGGTCATTGGGAAATATTATCTTTCTTGAAAGCAGGTGAGGGTTGGCTACAGGAAGGGCATCTGGCTGTAGGAACTCCACCTCTATAAACCCTGTCCAAACCATACAAGTATAGAAAAGTGGATGTCAGAACACTGATGATGATTTAATTTTTTACATAGGCAGCACAAAGCCACAAAAGTGACCGAGACCTTTGGCTCATGGAGGTAATGATAAGTGACCAAGATCTTTAGCAACATGTCATGCTTAAGAAGACCCATCAAGCCAAATGAAACCATAGTCATGGCCGATGTCGGTGTTACATAACAGTCACATAAAATGCACCCCTGAAACATTGAGCTTCACGGAAGCAATAATAAGTGACAGACCTTTGGCAATATGCTGTGCTTGAGAAGACCTGTGAAGCCAAGTGAAACCATAGTTTCATTTGGTTGATGCCAGTGTCACATAAACAGCACCCAATACACTCTTGGAGTGGTTAGTGTTAGGAAGAGCATCTAGCCGCAGAAACCAAACCAAATCAGACTGGAACCTGGTGTAGCTTTACAGATTACTAGTTTCAGTCAAGCCCATGCCAGTATGGAAAGCAGACGCTAAATGACGATGACGATGATGATGATGATGATGCAGGTGACTGGAATACTATATAACTAATACCTATTTTTATCAATACTACTCTCATAGTATAGAACTTGTTGATTACAAGGAATATTTATTTTTCTAAAAGCTACAATGACTGAAACAAGGTAATGACATCCAGATAATCTTTCTAATCAGCAAAGTAGCCAGACAAGATAGAAGACCCATTGTCACTCGGGCTGAATTGAATTTTAACTGAAGTAGTCAAACAAGACTGCACCAATAATTATGTACACACAGATTAATTAGAGAGCAACGTGTAATTCTAGTTAACTGTGGAGTGGTGGTGATGAGAGAGGAAATATATTGGAGTGGAGTAGTGCCGAATTGAGTGTAGCAGTTGTGAGTGGATTCAACAGTGAAAATTGAAAATTAGAAGAAATTCAGGTTCATTTTAAAATTATTCCAACCACTTGAATTATTTCAAACATCCAGATTTTTTTTCAAATTTTCTAGTGATGAAATTTTGCATGTTGGAAAAAAAGTGAATGTGATTTTCATCAACAGCATGCAAAATGACATCGCTGTAGAATTCTTCTTTTTTTTTTAACCTGGTAAAAATTTGAGATAATTCAAGTGGTTGGAAGAATTTTAAAAAGCTCTGCAATTCACAAGTCAGTAGAAAAACCTAAAGACAGTAATGTGAATTGTAGTCACAACTACAATTTGTAATTGAAGACAAACACATTAATACACAGACACATACATACAAGGTAACCTCTACATGGTGACATAACCTGTTGAAATAGCAGCCAAATCTCCCTGAAATCAAACCCTAACATTTTGAAAAAAAAAAGTACAGAACGTGATTTCACAAGAAGCAATGGCTAACATTTTGTAGTTAAATTAGTATCATGGTGACCTTAGAAAATAGTATATAGCAGTTGAATGTAGTGTAATTGATGACACCATTATCCAACAAGTGATAGACATGTCATTTGTGTGTCTCAGTTGGTTGTCTTCTGTCTCAAATTGATGTCTGAAAATTATGAAGTTCAATATTTTGGTCCCATCTACCTATACTAGTGACTTAGGGGAACATACCCCCAGTGTCTTAGGGGATAAGTTTCTACAGTTTGCTCAGCAGTAAACTATCTAGCTGAAATTCAACATGGTACAATGGACCCATTGAGAAATGTAACACCTGGTGACAATCAAAGATCAAATCAATTGAGACAGACATTTACGTAAGCATTATTTATTTATTTCACATTTCATTAAAAATAAAAGCTCCTAGTTCAGATCCAGCAAATGAGAGTCTATTTAGAAATAAGACACCTAATGGCAATCAGAGAATGGTGGAGCAGTGTACATATGCACTTTAAAAATTAGGTTAATATCCACAAAATCATTGTCTTAGTAACCACATCTTGAAACATTAGACATTTAGCCATTTCAACCAATCATCATACAAACACTTAACAGAGTAAACCACCAATTTTTTAAATAACACTGACTCTATTCCTGAAGATACATATTTCCTAAGTAAGAGAATTCAGGACTTTTTTTTTTATTTCTATAGCACCAAGCCACTGTTCTATGATGGCCAAGAATAGTTTGGACATCGGCTGTGAAAATCAAAGTATTGTACTTGTATATATTTAACCCCCTTTTTCTTTGGTTTGTCTTTTTGTTGTTATATTTCTGTTAAACTACGTTGCCTTTTATTTCAATTAATTTTGGACATAATGGAGAATCTAGTAAAATAATTTTGTCACTATTAAATAAGTGTTGGGAACATAAATTGACATGGAAACCTGAGGGAAGATTTTAAATTAAATCCCTTTAAACATTTAGCATTTAAACCTGCCATATCTAGCCAAAATATTTGAACTGTTTTATATTTTATATTCAAACTGACCAGATGCAGCCTCTCACACCTATCCTACAATGTCATTCCAAAAACTAAACAAACAATCATATCATTGAAATCTCAAATCTCTGCATAATTAATTGAAAACAATATGAATAATTAAGCATTACATTTGACAGAGTAATCACAATCATCATTTAATGTCTGTTTTCGATGCTGGCATGGGTTGGGTGGGTTTTGACAGGAAATGACAAGACCAGGAGCTGCACTAGGTTCCATTGTCTGTTTGGGTGTGGTTTCTACAGCGAGATGCCCTTCCTAATGGCAACCACTTTACAGAGTCTGTTGGGTGCTTTTTACATGGCACCATCACCAGTGCTTGTAATCTGAATGCTAAAGAAGTTTGTATCAGAGAAGCAGGAGCAGCCTCAGGCAAGTTAATATGAAGAGGGTTGATGATGAAGAAGGCTTGGCTGATGGTTTCAAAGTTAGGCATTCAGTTGGTCTACCTATTCAATAAATTAACATGTGACTGGTTGAGTGTTACATAGACACACATTTTTATGAAATTCATAGAATATATTATCATAACTTAATAAAGTTACACACAACAGGACCTTTGTATAAGTAGCTTACAGTCAATTGACAGGCTTCTCGACAGTTTCTGACTAATCATTTGATGTGATTGTTTGTTTTTAAAATGACATTGTAGGATAAGTGTGAAGGACCAAATCTGGAAGAACTTAAACATAAAACAGAATATTTTAGCCAAATATGGCTGGTTTGAAAGCTAAATGGTTATATGGTAAAGGACCATGGAAAACCCTTATTTGCTTTGTGTCAAACTGACAAAGAATTAATTCACATTTCCAAAAACTCATTATGTCATGCTGACAGAAAACATCTTCACTATCCCTTCTCAGCCTATATTTACCTCAGCCTTAGCAAAGGCAGGGGTGTTCTTTTCATGTTTGTTTGTTTGTCCGTGGACAAGAAATCTCAAGAACTGCAGGATGGATTTAGATGAAGCTTTCAGGGATGTTTGGCCTTGTGACTGACATGAACTGCTTACATTTTGGGATTGATCCAGTAACAGACAAGGATTCTGGATTATTTTTCCTGTTTTTTTACTTAATTTTTTAGAGCGGTCAGGCTCATTTTTAGCATTCTTGATTGTGAGAGTAGTTGAGTTTATTTCAGATCTTCTCATTTTAAAAATCATCTCCCGCTAATTGTTAGGAGGACGTTGGTGTTGCCCTGGTGGAGGTTTGCACTCTCTGAGTGTTCTTGCTCTACTTGTTTTTCTTTCTTTTTTATTTTGCAGAATTTTAAGATGTGCACTCTCTCCTTTACATAAACTGATGTTCACATCAAGGAATAATTTCAAATGTAAGATATACTTTATCACAGCAAAGCTGAAATTGTAGTTTATTAAGAAAGGTATATAAACTTACATTTCAAAGTATGCATGAGGGTAGGTGAGGATGAGATGGGCAGAAAGAATGTGTACAGAGAGAAAACCACAAGCACCAACATTACATTAGATACATATATATATTTATGTATGTATACCTACCTATGTATATACAAACCAACATCATTAAAAAAAAAGCATATATTATTCTAAGCTGAAGCTACAAGTGTCATTTTACAAATATTTATCTAAGAAACTACATTTCCACACACTGAATGAAAGGAATTAGAAGTGATTATTTTGAACTGAAGGGGAAAAAAAGCAAGGAGAGGGGAGATATGGCTGTGTGTGTGTGCGCGTGTGTGCGTGTGTGTGTGAGTGCATGTGTGCGTGTGCGTGTGTGTGTGTGTGTGTG
>NC_043012.1:37743982-37763982 GCF_006345805.1 Octopus sinensis
AAAGAGAGCACGCATGCAGCCTACAAGAAACCCTCAAAATCTTTCCAGCTTGAACTACCATAAGGCAAACTGGAAACAAATTGAGAAAAGATCCTCAAACAAAACTGGCCAAATGTCTCTCCTCGCCAGACATCGACGTGAAACTTCAACATTCATGTCTGTAATGCAAGCCATATGCTATAAATGTGTCCCAGAGAGAAAGGCCACTGTACACAAGAACAAAATCCCCAGAGAGAGGAAAATTTTAATGAGACGGCGTACGAAATTTTCAAATCGCCTAAACAAACAGATTGAAAGCAGTGAAAAGTCCCGCCTAAAAAAAAAACTGTTGGAAATCGAAAAATGTCTGCAACTCTCCCATGAAAAAGAAAGAGCAGACAAAGAAGCCTGGGCTATAGAAAACATAAAATCTACCCCAGAGCTTTCTACAGGTATGCCAAAGAAACAGCTACAGGGCACTGTAGAATAGGGCCACTCCTCGAAAAGGATGGCACACTTACAGGAAAACCAATGAGGGTAAGTGAAATACTGAATGAGCAATCAAGAGTGTTTTCACTCCACCCCTGGGCATCTCCAAATCACCAATCCAACTGACTTTTTTACACACTGCAGATATAAAATCAGAGGCGGCGACGATAGATTACATCGATATAAAGGAAGGCGATGTAACCAAGGCTATAGATGAAATGAAAACAGACTCAGCTTACTGGCCCCGATGGATTCCCGGCAATCCTCCTAAAAGCATGTAAGAGAGTCCTAGCAAGACCACTGCAGTTCCTCTTTCAGAGCTTCCTTGCAGCTGGCAAACTTCCAGGAAACTGAAGGAAGGTAAAAATATGCCCCATTCATAAAGGAGGTAGCAGAGCGGAAGCCAAGAACTATAGACCTATCTCTCTGACCTCACACATCAGCAAGGTCATGGAACGAATAGTCAGAAGGAAGCTGATCACCTTCCTTGAAGAGAACGACTTGCTGCCCGACACCCAACATGGTTTCCGACCAGGGAGAAGCTGGTTTAACTCAGCTCCTACAACACTATGACTGGGTGCTGAAACGGCTGCTCAACCACTCAAATGTGGAAGTGATATATCTCGACTTTGCAAAGGCCTTTGATAAAGTCGATCATGGAATGATATGTCACAAACTGCGTGATCTCAACATAGTTGGAAAACTGGGAGAATGGCTTCATGACTTTCTGAAGGATAGAAGTCAGGTGGTAGTAGCCATGGGGCCACCTCCATTAACACACAAATAGTGAGCGGTGTTCCGCAGGGCACTGTTCTGGGACCACTACTGTTCATAATGGCCCTCTCAGACATGCCCTCAGCCACGCAGAGAGCCACGATCACAAGTTATGCAGATGATACAAAAGTTTCACAGGCAATACAGAACCCTGAGGACACTAAACACCTGCAATGTGAGCTGGACGAAATGTACAAGTGGGCTGAAAAGAATAGCATGCAGTTCAATGCTGGAAAGTTTCAAGCTTTATACTATCAGCATGCAAAACTGAATGCAATACCCAATGAATACACTGGACCCGGAGGGATTGCAATCCAAGAGGCACATTCAGTGCGTGACCTAGGTATTCACATGAGTGATGACGCGACCTTTCATGTACATGTTGCTAAACTGACAATGAAATGTAGACGGCTGGCTGGATGGATTCTTAGAACCTTTAGAACAAGAGAACAAGAAACCATGATGGTCCTCTGGAAGACACTTGTCCTAAGCCACTTTGACTATTGCTCTCAGCTATGGTCACCATCCAGTGTCAAGTTGATCACAGAACTTGAGGCGATCCAACGAAGCTACACAAAGAAGATAGCCTCTATGCAGAATGTAAGCTACTGGGAAAGACTCAAGAGATTAAAATTATATTCCCTGGAGCGTAGGCGGGAAA
This sequence comes from Octopus sinensis, assembly GCF_006345805.1. NCBI lineage: Eukaryota > Metazoa > Mollusca > Cephalopoda > Octopoda > Octopodidae > Octopus > Octopus sinensis. The sequence continues at coordinate 37,745,886 of NC_043012.1, forward strand.
GATATGCCATAATATACATCTGGAAGATCCTGGAGGGAAGTGTCCTGAACTTTGGCATCGAGAGTTACGCAAATGCCAGAACTGGGCGCCACTGCGTGGTGCGTAGGACTCCAAACCTGCCATCAAGATGTAGGACAAGATTCTGTGATAGCCTGGGCTTCCGAGGCCCACAGCTCTTCAATATCCTCCCGAAGAACCTGAGAGACCTGCATGGGGTGGATACAGATGTCTTTAAAATGAAGCTGGATCTCTTCCTGTCAGGTGTCCCAGATGAACCAACTTCACGGCAGGAGGGGCAGATGAGGGCAGCTGCATCGAACTCTCTCATGCACCAAATAGCAGTTGCTAGAAAGCCTCCATGAAGTGAAACCAAGTAGCAACACCAAATGGCAGTGCCCCAGCATGGCCACAGCTCATAAGCTGAAACTGGAATCAATCAATCAATCAATCATATATATATATACATATATATATATATATACATATATATATATACATATACATATATATACATATATATATATTATTATTACTATTTTCAGCTTCGCCTCGTATTGCATATTATTTCTCCATACAGGGGTTTTTTTTCAATGGCGGCCCATTTTCGCGGGGTTCCACTATTCCCTTCTCTCTCTCCCTCTTTTACGTTGTCTGCCATCCCCCCTCTTCCTTTCCCCCTTTCCAAAGAGCATTTTTAAGCCAGCCCGTCAGTTCAACCATCGCATATTCCCGGTGCACCCGCCCTTGCCCACCCCCACCACCAATACCGGATATCTCTATATTTTTGCTCCATCTATACCGGATGTCACTTCTCCCACCACCATTATAGGTGTCTACTCTTCGAACCCCCCTCTTCAACACGCTATTTCACCATGCATTACCCCTCTCTTGATATCCTACGTTCTACTTGCCTAGAACCTGTCATCATTTCTCTGAACCACCCCTCCCCACTGGTGCTCCCCTATATATTTCTGCACCCCCCCCCCACATAAAAAGCACCATCCGAACGTGGCCGATGCCAGACCCCTCTGGCACCTGTGCAGGTGGCACGTAAAAAACACCCACTACACTCGCGGAGTGGTTGGCGTTAGGAAGGGCATCCAGCTGTAGAAACACTGCCAGACTAGACTGGAGCCTGGGGCAGTCCCTAGCTCCCCAGACCCCGGTCGAAACCGTCCAACCCGTGCTAGCGCGGAAAACGGACGTTAAACGATGATGATGATGATACATATATACATATATATATATATATATATATACATATATATATATATATACATTCAATTAATTTGCTACACCAAAGACTTGTATCACAATATGAAAGGTTTCAGAAAGAACATTTGGTATTATTTATAATGGTAGGTAAACCGAGTATCATTGGGAAAGTATGTTTGTAAATCTTCATAATCAAATAGGCGTACAGGCTATTATTAAACTCCAAAAAATAATACGCCTATTTGATTATGAAGATTTACAAACATACTTTCCCAATGATACTCGGTTTACCTACCATTATAAATAATACCAAATGTTCTTTCTGAAACCTTTCATATTGTGATACAAGTCTTTGGTGTAGCAATTGCATGCGACTGAAGAGGGCTTTTAAACTATCTGTTATGTCGATTATGCATTGACGTAAGAATAAGTTGTTTTATAAAGCTCGAAACATATGTACCGCGACATCTTTTGTGTCCTGTTTTTCATTTTATTTCATTTGATACATATATATATATATACATCAGTTGAATAAAGTTACCAACTAATATATTATTCTATACACATTTACACAAATTCAGTAAATAAATAAATAAATATATATATATATTCTTTGTTTATTTCCTCATGTTCCTTTCTGTTGAAGAGCGTAGGCTCAAAACATAAAAGATTTTCTCGCTTTCCCAATATCAAACTAATACACCTGCTTGTTGTTTATACACCTGTCTTTGTCTTTGGTTTTTCTGTAAATTTCAACTCTATATATACATATGCAAAATCCCAAAATCCCCCCGCAAAAAAAAGAACAACAAACACAAAAGAAAACTACAATGCAAGGACGTGGTACATGGAAAGTATTAGCAGATGCTCAGGGAAGGAAAGAAAGATGGTTTAACATTTCAAGCAGATATATATATATATATATATATATATATATATATACATACATACATACATATATATATATATTTGTTTGTTTGTTATCTTTTACTTGTTTCAGTCATTGAACTGCAGCCATACTTTGAAAGGTTTAGTCAACCACAACACTAATTCACTCTTTTTTAAAGTTTAGTACTTATTCTACAAGTGTCTTTTCTGCCTAGCTGCTAAGTTATGGGGATATAAATTACCCAACACCAGTCCTCAAGTAGTGGTAGAGGACAAAACACACACACACCCAACAGTTTCCATTGACCAACTTCACTCGAAAGACATCAGTCAGTTCAGGGGCAAATAACAATAGAAGACGCTCGCTCAATGTGTGGCATTGTGGAACTGAACCCGAAACCTCATGGTTGCAAAGCAAACTTCTTAACCACACAGCCATACCTGCTGCACCTGTGAAACACTTTCGATGAAAGACCTGCTTGATTACAGGCTAAACAAACAACACACTAACAACAACAAAGCAAAAGGCCTCTTCAAAAAGTCTTGTTCAGTGCACAGGATATTATATTTCATGAATGCCACATGGCAGCCACTCATCATAAAACAGCCATAACTATTAGATTATTGAATGCCGTGGTAGTACAGTGTCGATAGCATGCGAGAGTGTGTGTGACGTATTCCCACGTGTGTGCGTTAGGTGTTTCTCTTCCTATGCCACAGGTTGACTCAAGCAGAACACACTGAACCTACTCAACTATAATAATTCCCCACTTCCCAGTTTTTACTCCTTCCACAGCAACAAACAAATAGGATTTTTATATTATCATGATAAATAAATAACAATGACATCAGGTCATTTCAGCTTTGGTTACCATAACAATGAAGGCATGACAGCATTGTGCTTTGTATGTCTCTGCCTTACATACAGCACACGCATGTGTACACACACAATATATATTATATATATATATATATATATATATATATATATTTATATATATTATATATATATATATGATTACAAACAACTCTTTAAAAGAGGTGTGGTACATGTAGAGAAAATGAAAAAAAAACGTGTATAAAAGTATAATTACGTAATGTATGATACACATATGAGTGTGTGTATAAACACACACACATACAAATATATATACACATACATAAATATATATATATATATATATATATATATATATACATATATATATATATATATATATATATACATATATATATATATTATATATATATATACACACACACACATATACATACATATATATGCAAAACATGTATATACAGATATGTACACATACAAATTATATATACATATATACACACATATATACACCCACGCACGCACACACACACAAAATACATCATGGTGGAAATTATCCAGCAAACTAGAAATACAACAAAATCTCAAACAAACCCCAACAAATGCATATTCCTGCCTCCTTACTTCATGAGTCTGTAGCTGTCAGATATGACCAAAGCCCCTGGAGGTGGATGGACTTGATAGGCTGACTACTGGCCCCTTCTTACCCTAAGAGAAGATGGCATCATCAAATAGTAAAGTATTACTGGACAGTTGCAGAAGTACACACACCACCATAAATATATACACATCTTATACACTAACACACACACAGATACACACATCATCATCATCATCATTTAATGTCCACTTTCCATGCTAGCATAGGTTGGACGATTTGACTGAGGACTGGCGAACCAGATGGCTGCACCAGGCTCCAATCTGATCTGGGTGAGTTTCTACAGCTGGATGCCTTTCCTAATGCCAACCACTCCGAGAGTGTAATTGGTGCTTTTACGTACCACCGGCACTAGGGCCAGTCAAGTAGTACTGGCAACGGCCATGCTCAAATGATGTTTTTTACATGCCACCTGCACAGGAGCCAGTCCAGCGGCACTGGCAACAACCTCGCTCAAATGTTTTTTCACATGCCACTGGCATATATATATATACATACACATACATGCGCCACTCTCTCTCTCTCTGTCTCTCTTTCTCTAAGTGGCAGGGCCTTTTCTACCCTGTGAGTTACAAGACAACCTTACTATGTTGGTGGCATGGAAACACATCCAGTCCACTTTACAAAGTATTAATTGCTGGCAGGGACACTGTATTTCGTTTTAAAGCCATAATAAACTACCAAGTATATTAAAAGCTTCGCAGTGACTGAATTGCACTGCTAACACAGGTAGGACACAGCATTGATTTATAAGACTTTAATATGCCTGGCATTATGTTAAGGGTGCGCATGCCTGTGGAATGCTCCTCCACTTGCACAGTCATTTCACAAACAGGCTGTTCCCCTGACGGGATGAACTGGAGCCCTCAACTGCTGTAGCTAACAGTGCTGAGTGTGGCAGTATACCATACTTACATGCTGACTCCGACTCCAACCATGGAAAACTATCCAGCCCGTGTCAGCATAGAAAGCAAAATAGAAATGATGTGATACACACACACACGTCAATAAATACCCATCATGCATGTTGCACTCAAAAGACTAAAAGCATCATCTGATCACAAAGAGTAGGATATGAAAAAAAGAAAACTGAAGAGACTTGGCTACAATATTTGCCGACTGCAAGAAAATGCCTTTGTGATAGCAGCAGCCTCTCATGAGATATGATGGAGTAGCCAGAGCATATATATATATGTATGTATGTATGTATGTATATAACCAATAATGATGGCAACATTGAGACTCTTGAAGACGATTGGTGCAATGTAAAAAAGGGAAAAAAAAGAAAGAGCACGAAAATTCAAAGTCCAACTGATCTGATACAATGTAAGTGCTACCATGCACCCTTAGTCAATATTAGTGACATCTGAAATTTTCCTTTTTTGTTAGGTATGTAGATTATATATATATATGTATATATATATATATTATATATATATATATATATATATATATATATATATATATAGGGAAGGTGTGTCAGAAGAAAGTAATTCAACAACATGGGTTGATAAACCATAAGACGTGTGGCCAGAACCCTCTGGAAAATAACCATAGCGAGATTCATTCCACAGTTGAATTGGAACAGTCAAAAAGACTGATAGGCGTGTAGATGCGGAGAGAAAGCGACAGTTAGACATGGTCTGTCAAATTGCAGACTAGCACTTGAAAGATATACATGGCAGCATAATCAAGTCCTCGGTGTCATAAGCACAGCACTCAAGGAGAAGATCGAGAGGTACAATAGGGGAGAGTACCCAAAAGTAGAAAAGCGCAGGAAAGTATACTTCCACAAGGAGGTAAAAGGATATAAAACCAGGCCTACAAGTAAAGTATACGAGATAGATGAAAGATGGAAGGGATACTGGGAGGTGGCCATGGACTTGGAAAGACAATTAGTATTTCCACTAATAAAAACAACAAAAAGACCGAATTTAGTCCTATGGAACAGAGACCAGAGAATAGGAATTTTACTAGAACTGACAGTACCTTGGGAAGAGAACATCGGCAATGCAGAGGAACAGAAAGAGAAGAGGTACGAAAAGCTAATCGAAGAATGCAGAGAACAGGGATGGAATGTCGAATATTATCACCTGGCAATGGGAGCTAGAGGCTTCATTGAAAGGAAAATGACAACACTTTTCAAAAGAAGATTTGTTTTTTCTAGCTCGGAGCTGTGAAAACTAATAAGGAGAGTACAGGAGGCGGTCGAAAAAGCCAGCTTCTATATATGGCTGAAGCGGGAAGACCGAAAATGGCTTGAAAGTCATAACATGCCGGTGGGAAATAACATTATTAGGTGAGACAAGCTGACACTGAATCAGCTTCGCTGACTGACAGGTGATGGTCATTTAGAAAATGTGCGGGCTAAAACTACGCACCTTCACTAGTCAGTTAAGGTGAGACAGTGTCATGTGACAACTTGCTGGGGCTGCTGGCTGGAGCCTAGCTGCAGGTATTTAAAGGGAAAAATTTGACAAGTCAGTCAGTCACCGGCTGACACTCGCTGACGATACATCGAAGAGGCCACTTAACAGAAGAAAGAAGACATGCACCCAACACCAGAGCTGAAGACACCTCCGAAAGGGGGGGGCCCGCCACGTCAAAATGGTAGAGGAGTAAGTGCCGAAACTGGACGTGGTTCCTCCTGATGATATCTTGAGCTAACTGGATCCTGTAAAGGAGCTGTTGTGGTAGCAGACCATAAAACACAGTTGTAATTCATATATATATACATATATAAGAGAACCATCCAAACGTGGCTGTTGCCAGCGCCCCCCGGACTGGCCTCCGTGCCAGTGGCATGTAAAAAGCACCATCCAATCGTGGCCGTTTGTATATATATATATATATATATATATATATATATATATATATAGAGAGAGAGAGAGAGAGAGAGAGAGAGAGAGACGTCAACTTAGACAATGTACATAACACTGCATAAATAAAGATCACGGTTTCATAAGAGATAACATTCACACACACTGCTTTGACATAGGCATGCTATACTCATTTATTCATTGCAGACAATAACAACACAACCAGACACAACAGACATGGACACACACACAAACACACACAAAATGATGATGCAACCCTGAACACAAATACTAATCAGACTATAGAGACACAAACACAGACACATGCAATAACACAACCCCATGCACACACAATGACACTAAGACATCCGCACACAATGACACAAACAATAGAGAGCCATCACGCACATACACACACACACACACACACACAACACACACACACAGTGACAAAACCATAAGGAGAAAGAGAGAGAGACACACACATACAGAGTGACATAACCAGAGACATGGGTAGAGGAGTGGCTGTGTGGTAAGAATTACACTTCACAACCTCATGGTTTTCTGGGTTCAGTCCCACTGCATGGCACCTTGGGCAAGTATGCTTTCTGCTATAGCCTTGAGCCAACCAAGGCCTTGTGAGTGGATTCGGTAGATGGAAACTAAAAGAAGCTTGTCATGTGTGTCTATGTGTGTGTGTGTATATATAAGTGTGTGTGTGTGTGGCTGTGTGGTAAGTAGCTTGCTTATCAACCACATGGTACCTTGGGCAAGTGTCTTTTACTATAGACTCGGGCCTCCCAAATCCCTGTGAGTGGATTTGGCAGACGGAAACTGAAAGAAGCCTGTCGTATATATGTATATGTTTGTGTGTCTGTGTTTGTCCCCCCCAACATCCCTTGACAACCGATGCTGGTGTGTTTATGTCCTCTGTAACTTAGTGGTTCACCAAAATAGACCGATAGAATAAGTACTATGCTTACAAAAAATAAATCCTGGGGTTGATTTGTTTGACTACATGCAGTGCTCCAGTATGGCTGCAGTCAAATGATTGAAACAAATAAAAGAAAGAAAAGAATGTATATATATCAAAATAAGCAACAGGATATGCAGAGGTGATGCAGTACGACCGTTTCAAGCGGCTACATTTAATTGAACAATGCAATCATTACATCAATTTAAGTGCAGGGCTATCCTCAGCTGCATAAATAAATAAATAGAATTTTTTTTAATCAGTTGGACACATTTGTATAATTTTACCTAAATTCTCTAAGAGGGTAAGAAGGCAAAGTCCATGCTGTTGTCACTTCAGCTTAGAAGTTTCTAAGACATGAGGAAAACATTTGTTTGGGTCATAGCTTGTCCCTGATTTTGGTTCAGTTTTAATTTATTACTCTTGTTTATCAAATCATTGTATATCAAATCTAAGACTAGAGAATAGTGTCTGTTAGGAAAGGGCAAGAGGGAGTTGACAGAATCATAATGGGTATAGCGATAAAACTTGTCAAGATTATTTTGAAGTAGTATAAAGATACCAGTATAATATATAAAGATACCAGTAATTATTAAAATATAACATACAGGAATATAAATTGGGATATATATATGTGTGTGTATATATGCATGTATGAATGTCCCCCAACATCATTTAACAACCTATGCTGGTGTGTTTACGTCCCCATAACTTAGTGGTTCAGCAAAAGAGGCCAATAGAATAAGTACTAGGCTTACGAAGAATAAGTCCTGGGATTGATGTGCTCAACTAAAGGTGGTGCTCCAGCATGGGCACAGTCAAATGACTGAAGCAACTAAAAGAAAAATGCAGTCCTATAATCATGGAAATACAGACGAGACTGTCATGGCTTGAACACCTACGATTGTAGGTCAGAATGATGAGAGAGCTGACCTGTGGCTAAACACCATAAACCAACCAAAAGAGAGACATCTGCTATTAACAGATAACTCATAAACCAAATACAGACCTATGGCTTGGAAATGATTGATTGCTATTTGGATGAAACAGGTGTTGCTTTAATGATGGCCAGTTTAGAATTGTGGTTCAAACACGCACACTTGTGTGTGGGTGGTGAGGATATGCACAGAGCTACACAGAGCTATTTGGAATGACATTATAACACACACACAAAATAAATAAATAAAACCATCATTATCATCATACGTCTGTTTCCTATGCGGACAAGGGTTGGATGGTTTGACAGCATCTGGCAAACTGCAGGACTGTGCCAAGCTCCAGTGTCAGCTTTGGCATGTTTTCTACGGCTGGATGCCCTTCCTCATGTCAACCACCTTGTGCTGGGTGGTTTTACATGCCACCAGCAATGGTGAGGTTACCAAGTACACAGCAGGACAAAAAAAAAAGAACAGAAAAGAGAAAAGCCCTTACAGCTAAGTGGTGGTGGTGTTAGGGGGAAAGGAAAGTGGCTTTATGCCAAGTGCTAAGAGGCTACAAGTATGATAGACTAACAAGAATAGGTGTCTTTCTATTGAGGCAAAACATGGCTGTCCCACATTATAAGGGCGAATAGTAGTAACTGAGGAGATGCAAATAAAAAAAAAAAGAATCTGGTTTATGAACCTTCAGAGTTTTTTTACAATTACAACAACAACAACAACAATTGCTGCTGCTGTTGTTTTTGTTGTTGTTACTGTTGCTGCTGCTACTAATACTACAGAAGATGACTTTGGTGAAACACAAGAGAAAACTAATGACCTTCACTTAAACTATACCTGTACAATAAACACAGAGTGATTCATTACAATATTACCTCATAATGTCTACAGCTAATTGCATAATATGCCTAATAATATCCAATGTTCACAAGATACATTGAAGCAGCAGTAAAAATCTAATTATTATATCATTTGATATTATGTAACATAGTAACTTTTGTAACTATAATTGATATGCCTACGATTGTCCCCTCTCTCCCTCTCTCTCTCTCTCTACACACACACACACATATATGTATTAATCAAAGTGTACAATATAGTATAAACTTTATAGGTGATCTGACCAACTGCTTTCAAAGTAGGAGTTCAATAGAGAGTTAGGTAACCTTGTGTTCTTCAGAGGTATCTGTTATGGAATGAAATATGGCACCTGCCATATGTTCTATGTATATGTAACAGATTTGCAAGATTCATTACATATATATACATATATATATATATATACATACATATATATATATACATACATATATATAAATATATACATATATATATATATGCACACACACACACACATAGAAACACATACATACATATATATTGTTTAAAGCTGTTTGATTCGGTTCCATGCAACAAAGTTTCATAGGTCTCTAATGGAAACCTTACTCAAATGAAGAAATACAAAAAGTCCATGATGGCTATTGGAAAATTGGTTCTTATTGGTCAAGGTGAGTCACATGGTGTTGTTAGAAGAGTGATGGGCATTTCAGTGACACTAAATATAATACATACATACATACACACACACACATAAATTCACACACCTACAGACATATTCTTTTCTACTCTAAGCACAAGGCCCGAAATTTTAGGGGAGGGGGCCAGTTGATTAGATCGACCCCAGTACACGACTGATAATTTATTGACTCCAAAAGGATGAAAGGCAAAGTTGACCTCAGCAGAATTTGAACTGAGAACGTAATGGCAGACGAAATACTGGTAAGCATTTCTGCCAGCTCATCACATTTACAGACACACACACACACACACACACACACACATATACAGAACAGCTACAAGACTTCCTTGTCATCCTACATGACTGATTAAACTTGGTCCTCTTCAACAGTTCTCTGTCTACCAAATTCCATTCATAATGTTTGATCAACCCAAAGCTATACAGAAAAGACACCCAGTGTTGTAATGAAGCCTGAATAACATTCTTTGGGATTACATTATCTCGTGTATGTTCTCCCCGTTTTTAAAATGGTAGATTATGACATGAGGAAGATTAGGCTGCTTTTCTAACAGGTTAACCCTTTCGCATTGAAACCATATCCAGACGACAGGCTTCTTCCAGTTTCCGTCTACCAAATCCACTCACAAGGCATTGGTCAGCTCAAGGCTATAGTAGAAGACACTTGCCTAAGATGCCACACAGTTGGACTGAACCTGGGACCATGTGGTTTAGAAGCAAACTTCTTACCACACAGCTATACCTGCAAGAACCAATTCATTAAAAATACTAAGATACCAAGGGTTACTAGTAAATGGTTGGGGATACTTAAATTTTTCTGTCCACATGGCTGAGATATGCTTTCCTGCCTCATCAACAGTATTAACAGTTAATATTTTTATTATTATTTTAAGACAGTGAGCTGGCAGAAATGCTAGCATGCCGGGCGAAATACTTAGTAATATTTCATCTGTCTTTATGTTCTGAGTTCAAATTCTGCCGAGATTGTCTTTCATCCTTTCAGGGTCAACAAAGTACCAGTTGTGTACTGGGGATCGATCTAATCGACAGGCAACCCCTCCTCAAAAATTTCGGGCCTTGTGCCTAGAGTAAAAAAGATTATTATATTGTCTCTTAAGTCAACAAGCTGGAGGAGTCGTTACCATACAGGGCGAAATGCTTAGCGGTACTTCATCTGTTTTTATATTCTGAGTTCAAATTCTGCCAAGGTCAACTTTGCCTTTCATCCTTTTAGGGTCAATAAATTAAGTACCAATTGCGTACCACCCTTACACCTCGAGTAGAAAAGAATATTTTTATCATTTTATCTTTTAAGACTGAAGACATTTAACAGCATTTGCAAAAAATGTCATGTGACTCAGGATCTAGTTCTGGTCGGTTGGTCTTATCTCATCAGGACTCTAAACACTCCCCTTCAATCTCAGCTGAGTTTATCAAAACACTGAGCTTTGCTCTATCCAGATAATGGCTACTTTGATTTTTAATCAATTGGTGTCTGTCGAACTCGCTCACTCTGTCGCTTTTTCTCTCTCTTTCTCTCCCAAAACTAACTGCTGAAATCCAATAAATAAAACCCACCACCTAATGAAGCAACAAGAGAGCAACTATGTAATTTTCATCTGCTTGAAATAGCAGCTATATCTCCCACAAATTACACACTATTGACTTTAAAGGAGGAAAGCTCACACTTAGAACATACATATATATACTATATATATATAACTAAGCAAATTTTCCTCAAATGAGGCTTTTACATGCCGAAGACTACTTGGTGTAATTGAAATATTCCAAATTAATTTCACCCTTCATTATTACGGATAACCATATTTTATCTCAGTAGATGACTACAGCATCTTGTTTGGCTACACGCGGGTGGGAAGGGGCTGTTGACACAATCGTTTCATTCACAAATTTGAATCTGTGATACTAGTTGAGGATTCTAGCTCGCTCGATACTGAGTTGAGGTGGTACCTCCTAGTATCTCAAAATTCAATATATAATCATTATGATTATAGTATTCCACGCTGAAGAGAAAAGAAGAAGTTTCGGTAAGATGAATTATTTAATATTTAATATTTTATTCTTATGCTTTCCTAAAATGATTCGAAACGTACGGTCGTGGATAACTTTTAAAAATGTTTGATAGTTGCGGTTAATCATTCTCTATTACCTGTTTGTGTCAGCCTTCCAATTGCTGTTTTACTGAGATCTCCTTTTTAGTAGAAGAAGAATAGTAAACCTTTGACTGCTATTCTAAATACGGTATGTGGTAAGGCAATTCGTTGATGAACCTATTGCTAGTATATATATATATATAATATATATATATATACATACATACATACATACACATACATATATATATATATATCATTCATATATACACACATACACCATTCGTAAACGGATAACAAGCATGTACATATATGTGTGTGTGTGTGTGTAGATATTATATATATATATATATATATATATATTATATATACACAACACACATATGTAGACATTCATATACACATACACTCACGTGTGGTGTGGTACATTGTGGCAGTTTCTTTGTGTCCAAAGATCATGACAACAAAGAGCATGCCGTCAAAAGATTTGTAAGTCAATCCTTGACACTCCAGTTTTCTTCTTCTTGTCTGCACTTCGTAGTTTTAAATCGAGGGCACAGTCTATGCAATCTGATCCTGGTCTTTAGACTTGAAGACCTCAAACACAGTGGCTTTATTGGGTCAAGACATCTGTGACCAGCAAGTTGTAGGTTTTGCATTGGAGTGGCCTTCTACTAGGTGAATTGCGTAACAAGGTTCTGTTACTGGAAGGCTGTCATAGGGAGCACCAGACGACCTGAGGGACTTCATTTCTTGATTTACTGTCGTGGTTAACTCCCCTGACCATTTCCTCTCCCAGAGCACTCAAAAGGCAGTATCACACACACACACACACACATACATATATCATCATCATCGACATCGTTTAACATCTGCTTTCCATGCTGGCATGGGTTGGACGATTTGACTGAGGACTGGAGAGCCAGAAGGCTGCACCAGGCTCAAGTGTGATCTGGCAAAGTTTCTACAGCTGGATGCCCTTCCTAACACCCACTACACTCTGAGAGTGTAGTGGGTGCTTAGGGCCAGTCAGGTGGTTCTGACAACGACCACGTTCAAAAGGTGTTTTTTACAGGCTACCTGCACAAGAGCCAGTCCAGCGGCACTGGCAACGACCATGCTCAAATGTTGTTTTTCACATGCCAGAGGGGACAACTGATGAAGGGAATGTTCTTTATATTGCCTGTCTCGTTTCTCTGTTTCTTTCTTTCTTTCTTTCGTTGTTCGGAAAATGTTCGTTTTCTATGTTTTTCTTTTTTTATGTTCTCATTTCTCATTTTGTCCACATTTTTTTAATGTCCTGTACCCATATATGTATGTATATATGCATATATTTATTATTTATATGCATATTATTATACATGTACATACATACATACATACACATAACTAGACATGCACTTGCTTAAAAGCCACCTGATAGGGCAGCTTTTAAGCTAACTCCAGTTTACATATGTGTATGTGTATATGTACACATACATTTGTGTATGTGTATTTACATGAGTGTATGTGTATGTACATTCATATATGCGTATACATAAAGTATATATGTCATCATCATCATTCACTGTCTGCTTTCCATGCTGGCATGGGTTAGACCAGTGGTTTCACAACTTTTCAAAAATTTTACATGCCGGTCCCCTTACAGTTTTTTGATGATTTGCAGCTCCCTATAAAATGTAGCATAATCAACATGGAAAAAAATTACATACTTTCGTATACCGTAATTTTCAGACTATTAACTGCACTGCCCATAGAACCGCAACCCCAAAAAGCCACAACTTAATCCAGGAAATGTCCCATTGGAACACAATAAATGCACATGAAAATATGGTGAAATCAGTTGATCAATTGGTTACAAAATAAATGAGAAACAAAAATGCACAATCAACTGTTATAACCACATATTTTCTACAAGTGTGATTAACAAAGGAGTGTGTAGGAGTTGCATGGGAAAAATTGGAAGAGTTGAAATTTTAAAACTTAACTGTCTCAGTTCTATATTTAAGAGATGAGGAATTATGTACATTATTTACATTTGATGGATATTTGTCCTTATCTTGTTTGTTGTTAACACAACGTTTCAGGTGACTTGGGGAAATTTCAAACCAGGGTTCTCATTCCTAAGGTATTTTTTGATGTTATTATTATTATTATTATTCAGGTCTTACAGATGCCAGTTTGAGAACCACCAGGTTAGACAGTTTAACAGAAACTGAGAAGCTGGTAAGCTGCACCAGGTTCCAATCTGATTTAGCATGATTTCTATGGCTGGATACCCTTCCAAATGCCAAACACTCCAAGAGTGCAATGGGTGCTTTTTATGTGCCAGTAGCAGGACACCAGCATCAGCCACAACGAGTCTTCCCAAGCACAGCATATCACCAATGGTCTCAGTCACTTATCATTGCCTCTGTGAGACCCCCACATCCAAAGGGTGCTTTTTACGTGCCACCAGCATGGGTGACTATTACGTGACACTAGCATCAGCCACAACTACCGTTTCCCTTGTCTTGATGCATCTTCTCAAGCACAGCATATTGCTAAGGGTCTCCGTCACTTGTGATTGCCTCACATTCCAAGGATTACAGCTGGGGAAATTAGGAGGCCAGAAATTGGGGCTCATGAAGTCATAGAAATTCTCTGATAACCTCTTCCAACTCTTTCTGGAGGTAAAGCAAGAAGGTAAATCCTACTGAAACAGATATGGCCTTCCAGTAGAAACCCTCTCCAGCCAGGGTTTGACCATAACTCCAGCAGCTTCACAAAGCCATCTGAACTGAACTTAAAGCCCTGTTCAAAGATCTGGGGCAGCATGATATCAGTTTTACTGGAGAGACCCACTCAAAGACCACCAGTTTGGGAAAACTTGGTTTTCATGATGTCCATGTCATGTCTAACAGCCTTTACAGTGTTCACAAAGAACTGATCAGCAATCATGATGTCGGCATTTTGATACCTGGCACAAATCATTATGATACAAGTAAAGTTTTTTGAAAATTCAAATGGTTTCAAGTCCTCCATGTCAGCTAACTTCTTCTCGACTACAACTTTAATTTTCATGCTCTCAAATACTTTTAGCTGCAGTTCATTGATGCATCAGGCTGTTCCTAAAAAGAGGAGACGTAAAAAGATCATCAAATTTAGCCTGAACACCCAGTATGTGAGGAGTGCTGCTGTGCCTCCTTGTCGTGATATCACCTGATAGTCATTAACAAATGTCAGTCAAATATGCAATATCATTGTTTAGCAATATTCTGTGAAGGTGAGTCCAGTCACGAGGGAATATTACCTTAATTGGAAACAAGTGAGGGCTGATGACAGGAATGGTGTCTAGCCATAGTGAAATTACCTCAACATTTGACCCACACAAGGGTGACAAAGTAGATGTTAAAGCAATGACAATGATGATACACAAAAAGGTGCTGATGTCAAATACACACACACACACGACAAAAGGTTTTATATCCTGGACAGAGAGTTACCTATGGTTTCACATCCACAAAGCCAAAGCGCCGTGGACAGCTCGTTAGACTCTATACAAAGACAACATTTTAATTTCCTACAACGCAGACGTGAGGAAACGCTCAGAAATCGAGAAATACTTCTTTAAAAAATGTTAATGAGGACAGGTTGTCTCCCCTGATGTACTTGATGCCCTCTAACTTCCACCTATTCAATTCAATGAAGGGCAATCTGCAAGGTCAATGGTTTGATGACATAGACAAGGTGAAAGTGGATATTAAGACATGGATGAACCAGAATAGACCTGGATTATTTGGAGAAGGACTTTGAGAGTTGAGTTCAAAGATGGTGCAAAGGTATAATTGTGGTGGAGAGTACGTTGGGTAGGGACCTGTGTATACAGCAATAGTTACTCGACTAATATTTGCAATTTGAACAACTGATGTCAATCAACAAGAAAGTTGTGGCCCATTTTTGCATCACTTTCAGTACAATTCTTCTATACGTATGTATGTATATATATATATATATATATCATCCTCATCATTTAACATCCACTTTTCCATGTTTGCCAGGGGTCAAACAGAATTTGAAGAAGCAGATTTTTTATGGCTGTAGCCAGAGAAAGCAAAGCATTCAATGAAACATTACAGTAATTTACAGACTTATGGTAATAAGTGCATTATAGTTATCTTGCTACTGAAAGCTCAAAGCTTTGAATATGGCTGCTGGAATATTCACATCTTATGAATCCTCAAAGACATACCTTGAAAGAAAGCCAATCCTTGTAGCAAAGGAGTTGCTGTGAAATAACATGCATGTGAGGGATAACTTGCCTGAAATGAGATTCTCTGAAGAGAGTCACTTTACAGAACATGGTCACCTGATGTCAATGAGGAAGCCATTGTCAGACAATAGATTTGATACCACAGTGAGTGTACATGTGAAGTTAAAATGCCATAAAAAAAGCTAAATGGCAGTTAGTCACCTGGAACTGATCATTTCTGTAGTGTGATGTTGAAATGTAGAAGTGAAAACTTGCTTTAGTGTCTAACTTAATAAAAAAAAAACGTTTGAATTGAAGAGTGTCCCAAATGGTGGGAAAGATGCGTTGATGGTGGTTCACTATAAAAGAAAATGTAGGAAGGACAACAGTGGGAATTAGCATGGAATATCTCATCTATCTGCTGTAAATTTAGTGTTCATAAGATCTGAGTCTCATTGTTGTTTCAGAAAGGGCAGGAAGGCAAAAGATATGAACTTTTCAGTTGGGTATCTGCAGGAAAAGTACACTGAGTGCAAGATGAACCTGTATCAAAGGTTTGATCCGAATAAAGCTTTTAATACCGTGAACAGAAATGCCTTATGGAACATTCTGAAGCTTGGATGCCCTAAGAAGCTTATCCCTGTGCTTAGATGTTTCCATGATAGAATGAAAACATTTATCAACATGGGTAGTAAGCTCTCCGAACCTATTTTGGTTGGAAATGAAGTTAATCAAGGGGTATACCAGTGCCAACTGTTTACATTGTATTCGGTTATGGATTCCTTGATAGCTTTTGAAGATTGCTTACATGGGGTCTACATTAGATACCAAACAATGAGTTGGATGTTAAATATAAGACAGTTTGCTCATGTCCTCATCACTAAAACACAAATTCCTGTATGCTGAAGACTGACTTGTCACTCGCTTCCACTGCAACAAGGAGTATCTTATAGACTCCTCAACAACATGCAGTGCATCGGGTCTAGCAATCAGCCTTAAAGAAGGTAGTTGCAATGTACCAACCTGCATGAGGAAAGAACCTACTCTGAGCCAAACATTTATGGACAGAAAATTGCAGGTCGCATTTAAGCTGTAAAGTGAACATGACAAATATTGTTGATGATGAAATATCCCTTTGAATCAAGAAAGCCAGTGATGCAGTCAGAAAATTGGATAGACATTTATAGTCTTAGCACGGAATTTCAATTGAGACAAAGTTGAAGGTCCACCATACTTGTGTTTTGCCTCAATTGTTATATATGCATGTAAAACCTGGGTTATTTATGAAGATGTGCAAAGGTAGGAACATGTACATAGGTGACAAAGTCCTGAAACATAGCCAGTCTACTCGCATTTCAGCACCAGTTACAATGGAATAGTTATGTGCTCAGAATGAAAGACAATCAGCTCCCTAAACAATTTCTGGATGGTGAATTAGCCTAGAGTAAAAAGCCAGAGCAGAAACAAAAATTAGAGAAGGTAAAAAATCTTCAAAGATGAGTAGGAAAACCTCATTCTAGATTGTTCCTTATGGAGGAAGGCAGAACAAAATTATATAACATTCTTTACATTCGACAGATATTTGTCATCTTGTTTGTTGTTAACACAACGTTTCGGCTGATACACCCTCCAGCCTTCATCAGGTGTCTCGGAGAAATTTCAAACCTGAGTTCTCATTCCTAAGGTATTTTTCAATGTTATTACTATTATTGTTATTCAGATCACTGCCTGGAATCGAACTCAGAATCTTGGGGTTAGTAGTCCACGCTCTTAAGCACTATGCATATGGGCATATGGCATATATAAAACAAGAGAAGCTCAAGAGACGTTTAATTCACCTCTGTATGCTAGTACACAGCACAATTTAACCTCAAACAGGTGTGGCA
>NC_043012.1:37766482-37783982 GCF_006345805.1 Octopus sinensis
CTAGCCATGGAGAAGTCTGCTTCATCAATTCCACCTGATCTATGCAAGCATGGACAAGTTTGCGTGTATGCATGTGTGTGTGTGTGTATATATACACACACACACTAAAAAGTAGTGGTAAAAATCTTGAGATCTTACAACTATTTATATATACTCATATCCATACATATCAAGATATATATATATATACACACACACACACACACATATATATACATATATAATGTATATAGTACAAATATATACATACCGATATACACACGCACAAACATGCATATAAACACATAATATATACATAAATACACATATATACACATCTATATTATAATCGTTTTAGCATCCACTTTCCCATGCAGGCAAGGACAGAATGCAGTTTATTGAGGTAGGTTTTCTACAGCTGGATGCCTTTCCTGCTGCCAAACCTAACCTGTTTCCAAGTAAGGTTATCTATATTTTCCAATGTTCGACATGTTTTCGCAGAATATTGGAAATGAATGACAGCTTGTATAAAACTATCACACTATGCCAAGATATTTGACACAACAAGCATACACACATTCATATATATAAATATATATATACACATCAGGCTTCTTTTAGTTTCTATCAAATCCACTCACAAGGCTTTGATTGGACCGAGGTTGTTGTAGAAGTGGAGCGGGGGGGGGAATGAACCCGAAACCATGTGGTTGGGAAACGTCCACAACCATGCCTGTACACACACATCCATATGCATACGTTTATATTCACATATATATATATATATATATATACATGCACACACATGTACAGACAGACAGATAGGTAGGTGTGTGTGTGTATGTGTGTTTACAGTTTCTCTGAGAAATGGCCAGCTCGCACAGTGCCCTCACCCACATCTAACATTAAGTCGATTGGACGTAATGACTGGTGTTCGTTGGCGTGAAATATAGATCGTATTGTTGCTGATCTGATGATTATCATCGTTAACCACTGAAAGTAATAAGCAAGGGTGGATTCAATAGACTCACCTAGATCCTTAAAATTTAATATATTACCTAACCAACGAAAATCATTACTTTAATACATACACACACACACACACAAAGAAATAGATATCCACTTATATATATGTGTGTGTGTGTGTGTGTGTGTGTGTGCAGGCGGGCATTGAAATACGTAGGAAGATTGCTAAATAGAGAAAGCTAAATAAACTGACATACAGACAACAGATATATAAATATATAAATACATGGTAGATAAATAGCTGGTTAAGTAAGATAGGCAGCTAGGCTAAATAGGCAGATAGGAAGCTAGCTAAATAGACACATAGCGAACAAAATAGATAACCAGACAGATAGCTAAATAGGTAAATAGATGACTAGCTAGATTGCTACTTCGATACACGTATAGTTATAATGCGAGCTAAATATATGGGGGAAACGAAGGAAGAGTGATTTCGAGTGATAGATGGATGGTCAGTTTGCTAGTGAAATGAACAACCGAACAGGTAGACAGAAGGATAGACAGACCGTAGACGGGTAAGAGCTTAATTGCTACATGAATAGATTGGATAGAGAGAAGGACAAATAACGAGATTGGATTTGAAAAAAATATAGGGTGATATAGCAATAAAGAGAATGAAAGGTCTTCATTAGATTACCGTCAATATCTTCAACTGAAAACCGGCATCATGAAGACATTATTAGAGACATAGGCTTTGAATTATGAGGGAATCCATTACAGGTACATATATATACGGACACACATACATATACATACATTATAGTATTTTATGATTATCATTAGAAGTGAATGTAAAGTGGTAGATGGTGGGGAGCATAGAATAGACAAAAATAACAACACACAGCTAGCAATTACTTAGGCGGTGTCTGTTAGCAACGAACAAACACAAGGAAAAAGTGGTAATTGGAGTGGAAAAAGATTAGGATGGAGAGAAAAGGGATCGGACAAGGGGAAAGATAGAAGACGAGAAATAAAAGAGAAAAGGGAAATGAGATATTGTAGCATAGGAAGAGAGGAAAAATGGTAACAGTAACAAAAAAAACAAAACAAAGAAATAATAAAAACGAGGTGGGGAAAGGAAATGTGATAGAAGAAAACTAATATATCAGATGTGCCAAGAAGTGGGGGATCAAAGCTAGGTAAAGACGATATGTAAATCGATCCCCCACTTTTCCAATACTAATATATATATGTATATATATGCATATATAAATATAAGTGTGTGTGTATATATATACATATACACAGAGTAATATATATGTGTGTTTGTGTGTGTCAGTCTGTATGTGCGCGCGCGCGAAAACACTATTCATGCGAGAGCTTTCGTTTTCTTTCACGTCGTCTTCTACTGTTGTTGTTGTTGTTCTCGTTGTCTCTCTCCAAAGCTATCTTTATAGGCGCATTATAACACTAATTATTATAATTATTACACATGCCATACATTCATAATAACATATATATTGTTATCTACTCACCCTGGCCCTCAGGAGTTTATTCTTGAGTCTCCAAATTGCAGCTGTTTTACGGTAAACCCTCTCTCAGAAATAAGGAATAAACAAATCTGATGTTTTTTTTCCTTGTTTCGTTTCGTTTCGTGCTCTGTTGCTTGTTTTGTATATTTTCTTCTTTTTTTTCCCAATGATGGTAGCAGGAGGAGGTGAGGGAAGAAGGGGAGGTTTCGCGTTTAAAGCGAATGTGAGGCAAGGGAGATAATCACATATTCTCACTCCTCACCCGGATAAGACACAGAAGTTACAGGATGTGACCCCTAATCCTTTTTTTTTTTTCACAGGGGACAAGGGAAAATTTTATGAGATTTTTCTTTGAGTATTGCTTTCTTTCTATAAAACAATTATATATTTCTGGGCGTAAAATATACATAGGATTATATATCTAATTATTTATATAAATATATGTGATGTGTTTGTATATATGTGTAGCTTGGTTTTCTTTTATAAACTATAATTATAAATTATATTCTATATACATCCGTGTGTGCAACGGGACGGGCAAGCGGGCGTGTTTATATCTTTTTTTCTTTCTTTTTAACGAAGTGTCCTTAGTAATAAATAAATAAAATAAAAAGCGCCTTGTTATCGTTTGTCGAGGGGGTAGTGCGTATGGGGGTGGCTCACGCTCTTGTCATGGTTTGCTACCAATACTACTACTATTACCACGACAACTATTTTTAGTACTACTACTATTATTTTAAAGTCATCTGACTTGGTGTGATCCCACTGTCATTGCTCCACCAGTGTTGGTTAGATTAACTTATGTATTACAGCTGCTGATACGAGTGAGTGCTTTATTTAGAAGGCAGCAGCAGCTGTAGTAATTGTTATTGTTGATGATGATGATGATGGTAATGGGAGGAGTAGATTTACACATTTCAATGACGAAGTGGCAGTAAAGTGATGATAAATGAAGGGGAGAAGTGTGAGATAGGTGAGAGATAGGCGGAGGAATATATAATGAAAGGAAGAGAATTAGAGCTTGAGGAGGGGATAGAGAGAAAATGAAAATGGGAGAGAAGTAGGAGTAAAGATAACAACCTACGAAGGAAGAATAAAAGGAGAAATGAGTAGGCAGAGGAAGAAACAAAGAGAGGAAAAGAGAGAGGGAGGAGAGATGCAGAAAATGAGAGGGATAGAAAGAGATGGAAAAAGAGAAAAGGGAAGGTAGAAAGCGAGAGAGGGCAAAAAGAGAAATAGGTAAGCAGGAAATAAGAGGAGAGGGAGGAGAAAGCAAAAGAGTAAAAGGAAAAGTAGAAGATGAGATGTGAGGGAGAAGAGTTTGCAGAGAGAGGAGGAAAAAGAAGAAAAAAATGACGACGGTGCATTGCATAGAATTAATATATTAATATAAGAGAAAAAGGAGCAGTAAGAGAGGGTTTTGATAAGCAGAGGAACATTTATATACAAATGTATTTATATATATACACATACATTTATATATATATAATCGTTAATATGACATTTTTATGAGAGAAAGGGAACAATAGAAGCGATTAAGAGATACACGCAGCTACAGGCGCGAATAAAAAGTAGATTAATAAAAAAAAATTCAGCGAGGAACTGGGGTCCAGAACGTTTTAGAGATAAGTGATCTGATAATATAATCGAGAAGATATCGATATATATATATATATATATATATAATATATATATATAAAGGACAATAGTGAAAGGGATAAAGATAAAGAAAATTGGGTGGGGGGGGGAAACGGGTTTACGTATAAAAGAGACAGTAAGAGGTAACATCTAATCTTTGGTTGCACTAAACTCACACCTTGTAAGATACCAAGGTGTAACAGAGCTGTCCCTTTTACGTTCCCTTAAAAAAAATGGACAAGAAATACGAAAATTAAAATCTATCAATTATTTTCCAATTGCCATCGATATTTTCATTTGTAATTTTATTTTAACCTTTCCCGTCACTGTTCCACAATGGGAATGTCCTTTCTGCCGGCTGTTAAATGTCAGGTAGAAATGTGATACATGCAAAACTAGGAACGGGTTAAAAGCGAAATAAGATAAAAAAATTTAATTTCGTTTTTCATGTGTTGTTTTCTCCCTTTTATTTTCAAGCTTTTGCAAAGAAATTGAGTAATCTTTATCCAGTTATTCTTTCCTACAGTTAAATCGTTTCACCTTCTAAAATATTTATTTTAAATCTTCTTTCTTTTTTTTTTTTAAATTAAATACCAATGTTCAAAAAGATGTCTTTTTTTTTTGCCAAGCGGATTTGTAATTCAGCGATTAATTTCCCATACCGTATTATTGAGATTCTCGTTGGAACTGGAGAATTGTTATATAATTAGTGAGATTTGCCTGGTAACAAAAGAAGGTCATCTAAGTTATGAAACTTCCTGGCAATTGTGCTGTACTTATTGGACCTAATTGATTTCGTTTGTATTTATTTTCGATTGCATATATATTAAACATGTATGGAAAACCAATACGACGACCGTCAGTGTAGTTTTTAAAACAAGCAATTAATTACGAAGCAATGTGCGTTATTGTTTTTGGAGAGAAAGCCTCCGGTCAGTTGAGTCCGTCAGCTGGTTTCCAGACACAGTTCTTACATCGATAATGTTCCCTGGGAATGTCTTGAAGGTCACAACACTGCGCTTTCCGCCGACTTATTATCCAAACATGTTATAAAGAATGGCATGTAAAGATTCGTGTCCCATATTGTACAATATGTGCAGTCCTTAACTTTCCATTACAAAACCAAATAAATAAATGCATCTCTGTGACTGTTTTCAGGTTAAAAAGAATCGAGTGTTATGACATTGATAGCTTCTCAAGGACATCAGCGATTTAGGTAAAGCGAAACAATCGGAAGACCGGGAATCGAAACTCGCTCGTTGGAATTCTACTCCGACGCTCACCTGTTATTAGGAGTTTCTACCGGTTCACTTCACCTGCTAGAAATAGCAGCTAAGTTTCCCTCAAATCGCATCCTACATTTACACAATAACGTAGACTGTAGAAAGTCTGTTTCTGCGAAAGACTGGGCTGTCGTGGCCGGAATACCTTTGATTATTGATCTACTTGTTCGTTATTGACGTGAAGCGAAATAATAATAATTACAATAATATGCTATACTTTCAAAATTGAGATAATCATTTCTGTTGCCTAGACACAATGTAAATGTAACAAAGGGAGCCTCTACATGGTCATTCGACCTGCTTGAAATAGTAGCCAAATCTCTTCAAATTACAGCCCTCCGTCTTTAAAAAAAGGTAAAGATGCACTAGATAATGGAGTTCTAGATAAATAATAATTATAATAATAATGATAATAATAATAATGATAATAATAAACGGGATCGTCACGGCGATGGAATGTCTTTGATTACAGGACTGATTCCAGCTCAATTTGTGGTGGATGGGACTAAACAACAAAGTTGAATAAAAGACAATTTACGCACCCAAAATATTGTTTGGGTTTGTTTCTCATAAATGAAAAAGAAATTACTTTTTCTATTTAAGTTAATTTGAACGTAAATTATATTTATTACATAAGATTGTTTTGTATTCTTTAAATTTAACATAGAAAAACTTCAAAATATACGAAAAGGCATTTTACATAAACAAACAGTTGTTTTTGTTGGGATTTTTGTTATTAGGGTACTGTTAAAAAAATATGGAAAATGTTTACGTTTAAATCAAATGAAACAACGCGTTGGTTGGAAAAATTCCAAGTGAAATAAGGTAAAATGAAAGAAACGGCGTTGTTTTGTAATAAGAAACCCGCTCGCGTTCAGTCCCACTGCTAGGTACCTTGTTTTCTGTCCCGGGCCGATCAAAATGAGTGGATACGGTAGGCGGAAACCGTGAGGAAGCCCGTCATATATCTGTGTGTATTTGTATTCGTCCACAAACACACACACACACTGAACACTTGGCAATCGGTGCTGGTTTATTTACGACCCTTATTACCTAGCAGTTCGACATAAGAGATTGATAAAATAAAGACTAGACTTTAAAAAAAAAACAAGGAGATACTAGGATCGATTTGTCCGGTGCTCCAGTATGACCACAGACCAAATACTGGAACAAGTAAAAGATAAGAGACAGATACATATATTCACTGTTCGATCATTGGACGATCAACTATTGATTGGGAAAAAATGTGAGAGGACTAAAGGATTTTTTTTTACAATTTCCGTTTGACATCCTGTTTAAGCGCCTACTAACTCATTTTTACGCTTTCCGGGTATGATAGAAGATTGTATACAGCTCGTAGATGAATTGGTGAACCTATCTGGGCAGTATGTTACCTGGTAGCCAGGTGAAATGGCAGCATCTTTAATATCGGCGCTGGATTAAGCAAAATAAGTTTGTGCTTACAGCTTCAAGGGACGTGGGGGAGCATCCTGGTAATTGTAAATGGTTTACGGCCCAAGAGAAATCACTTTAAAATTTGCTAAAGTAATATTCGAAATGGTTTATATGATAGAAAATATAATTTCAAAGTGTTCATGGTGCCATATTGAAGATCTGGTCAAAGACTTTACTTTTAAAAAAATGCAAGAGAAAACTTAAAATATAAATAAGTGAAAGTATACAAAATTGAACACTGTTTTCCATTTTACGGTCAGTTTTGCTTCATTCTGAAAAAATAATTTATTTTAAGATTTATTATTGCTTATATTTTGAATTACATGTACAGGGGAACACCAAAAAAGTGCTTAGAGTATCTAGGGATCTTAATTCATCCTTGGTTAGTATGCTGACGGCACTTCGTCCGTTTTTACGTTTTGAGATCAAATTCCACCGAGGTTGACCTTGCCTTTCCTCCTTACGGAATCGATAAAATAAGTACCAGTCGAACACTGGAGTCGGTGTACATGACTAACTCCTTCCCCAGCAAATTGCTGGCCTTGTGCCAATAGTAGAAATGATTTTTATTAAGACGATGATCCGGCAGAATCGTTCGCTGCCAGAGAAAATATTCAGCGCTGTTTCTTCCGGCTTTACGTGCTGAGTTCAACTTCCACCGAGGCCGACTTTACCTTTCATCTTTCTAAGATCGATAAGCGCTGAAATCGACTGGCTCCCTCTTTTGCATATTTCAGGCCTTATGTTTATAGTAGAAAGTATTATTCTGATTATTTTAAAGATTCCTCCTCCTGTTCTGTCCCTACATTCACGTTTTTTTTTTTATCCTACAGCTGTTTCTTACACTACTGTTACAGAGTCATAAATTTCAGAGGACAGCTACAGTCGCTTTCATCGACTCAACAGTTTATTAGTTTTTATCTTAATAACCGTTGATGGATGAAATGTATTATTAATCCAGTGGAATTTGAACTCAGAATTTCATGTGCCAAGTCATTTTGGCCGCCATTTCCTGATTCCGCCACTCAATCACCCTTCAACTAGTGCCTTCTCACAAGGCTACGAATGTGATTTAAATTGATATCAGGTTAAAAAAAGAACTCGTTTTATCAATAAGGTAGATAAAGTACTCTGTAGTTATGCAACATATTCGTCAGAAAGATTTCGAGCTATAACTTATTGGGAAGTTGAAGATGGTAGATTTCCGAAAAATGAACAAATGTCATGGCATTCTATTCTTTAGAACTGTGGTGTTATGGGCTGTGATGGAGCTATGTGGTGTTGGTGGAGGGGATTGCAGATGAGGTGGACGAAAGTAAGGACTGCAGAAGCCTGTGACACAAGCACAGGGTATGCGTGGGCAGGAAGTACGTGTGGTCAGTTCGAGCAGAAACGGCAGCGAGACAAGACCTGTTTAATTCGTGAGAGTGACCGCTGATTCTGCCGAGGTCAACAGGTAAGGCTTTTTGTATTTCTTTCTCCCATTTGCTTCTTTTTCTGTTGTCCTTTTCCTCCATCGCACTACAAGAACCACAATATTCTAATCGTCATCACACAAGATTATTGGGCACTGATCTAAGGTAAAGTTTAAAACATGTTGGAAGTGGTCAAATTAGCAGCAACATAATGTGAGGTGTGCAAACTGTAGAGGGCGGCCAAACCCCACGTTATTCCACTGCAATTAGGTAAGGAGCCTAGGAACTTAGCTTTGTTTTGTTTTCTTTTTTTTTTAAATCAAGACTAAGTTTAAAGTCTACCGGTTTATATTCTTTTACTGATGAGCAAGAGCAGTTCATCAGAGGCAACCAGAGAAGGTGTCGGTCGTTTTATCTATCGGAGGATTGTCACTATTAAAAGTACATCCAATTACAATGTAGCAGAGCGTAGATTTGAAACTGTATCAGCTGAGTAATAAGAAATAAGCTATA
This sequence comes from Octopus sinensis, assembly GCF_006345805.1. Taxonomy (NCBI): domain Eukaryota; kingdom Metazoa; phylum Mollusca; class Cephalopoda; order Octopoda; family Octopodidae; genus Octopus; species Octopus sinensis. The sequence continues at coordinate 37,775,264 of NC_043012.1, forward strand.
GTATATCAGGTCACTTAACCTGAATTCCGACCAATTGTATTTCAGTTGCAGGCATATGGTCGATGGAACTTTCCTTGTGTTTCCCGCCATAACATGGCTATAAATTGAGATGTACGGTGCGAGAGGTAGAGACAACAGAGGTCCGTGAGAAGACAGATTTCTTGGTCGCTGCACGACCCATGGTTAAAAGGACTCGTTTATCTACAATTGACACAGGACTTTCCCACCCCTCACATCAAGAAGATATAGCTATCTTTTGTAGCTAGCGTGCAGTCATATCTCTAGTGATAAATGCTTATCTAGACACCTCTGGCATACAGTTTACTTGTTGGCAAAAAATCTCTATATTTATATGTAAAAAAAAAAATAGGTTCATTGAAAACATTAAATGGACAAGGTTTTAATATGGGCCCCAAACCACGCAGCCTAACTAGCTAAACCAAATATCAAAACTTATCAAACTTATCCGCAGATAGAGTTATGGGTGTAACAGTGGATTATTACACGTATCAATTAAAACAGCTTTCTGTATTCGGTGAGGTTTGTGATTCTTTGCGATACCTATAATAATTTTACATATTCAGTACCGGACCTTTTAGATGGCTTCTAGAAACCCAAGAATAATGTGTAATATCACGCAATATCCTGCACTCTGTACCGAAGAAACAGATCCCGTTTTTGAAGTTGGTTAATTTGCATACGATATGTTGAAAATAGTTTTGTTTATCTTTTAAGTGGATTGATAAAGATTTAGCATACCCTGCTTTAGATGTGTATTAATTTGTACAAGTATCTGTTGTATTAAGCCGTGTCCTTTGTTCAATTTTCATGCTATAGACATTATACTGTATATATGGTACAGCAAGATATATTTTAAGAATTTTAAGTGGATGAATAAATATCTGACTCTGCTTTAGAAGTGTATTAATTTGAATCTATTAAATACAATTTTGCACTTTACTTTTCATAGTTTATTCATATTTTAAGTATATATTTAAAACTGTTTCCAGAAAACCGGATAGTCCAGAAATTCGAGCCACTTCCGGTTGCAAGCTTGCTGGATAACTGGTCCGGTACTATATTACTTAGGCCGCCTTGAAATCGCTATTTTCGCCATTGAATCTGACCAACGATGAATTACTCGTATGAACACAAGTGCTCGGAAGTGGAGTTTTTTTTTTCTTTTCGAAGCATATAAATTTGTTCAGGAGAGACCTTTCTCCTCAGTGGGGGTCGTACAAAACACAATGGGCAATTTTTTTCCATCCCAGAACGTTATTCTCACCGGAAGTTCGTCCTTGCTAATGTTTTTCTCGCAGCCGCCAGCTCAAGAGGAACGTTAACCGTGCCGGGTTGACGTTAGGAAAATCACTGGCCATAGGTCCTTCTTTCGGGCCTAACCAAAAGAAAGGAAATCAAGAAAAAGTAAATAAAATATAGAGAATCAAAAACAATCGTCCTTATGCATTTTTAAAATTTAGTTTTAAGAATAATATCGTTAGGTGATGTTTTGGAGATGGTGTATCAAAACTGACCGTATTTGTTCGGTAATTTCCGTGAAAATTTTTATTTCTTTAACGTTGTTTTTTTCCTGCTGAATTGATTGCGTTTACATACACAAATATATATCCATGCACATAACCACAAATACATAAATATACATACATACACACATATATACACACAAAAAAAAACATAAATATAAGCAATTCAGTTTTTAAAAATTTTCTAATATAAAAAATTTATGGACATTGCAGAACAGTTTCAGTTTTGATATTTCATCTCCAAAACATTGCATATTATTAATTATATTAATACTGAGTAACAGGAATTTATTTTTGAAATAATATCGCGTTTCATAATTATCTTTTGTTTCTCCTGAACTTCCTTCAGTATTTTAGAGTTCGTAGTTCGGCAGAATGAAAAGCAAAACTTTCTTAAGCTGATTTGAACTCAGAACATAAAGAATCGCAACTAAGTGCTGAATGACAGTGCGTCTGATGTTCTACCGATTCTGTGATTCCAATACACTTTTTTATGATCAGAGAGCTATTGATTTATTCATTTAATTTAAACATCCGTGTAAACTGGCATGCCATGACAAACTCACAAAAAGTATTACTTTTGTATAAAAGAGTAAGCAGAAATGAAACAAGATAAAAGGAGAAAGAGACGCAGATTCGAAGCCGAATCCTTGGATATATGGTCAGACATCACGGCAAACTACTATAGTTTCACATGATCGGTCTATTAACCGGTTAGTCAGCGTGAAGCAATGTATGGACAGATTTTCTCGAACATTCTAGAATTTCACGTCTGGTTCCCGCTAAAACCCATTCGGCGTGCATTTTCCCAACCAGACGACCCGGGAAGGTGGCTAAGACAGAGGGCGCTGATAGATGACAGAAACCTCCGTCGCCACGAACATAGCACAATTGTTTCCAGTTATGTTGGGCAAGCTGTAGGTTATCGCATCAATATCTTCCCATAAACTCCAAGCAGTATCTCTCTTCTAATATATAATTATTACTTTTGCTATATGTAAAACGTAGTTTGTCTTCATGTGTGATAATAAAATATTCTATTAAATGTTCGCAGGTGTTGTTCATTTACTTCTACACGCAGCCCAAGAAATATAGTTTCATTTATCAACTCAGCCGGACCAGCTGAACAACTTTCAGAACCGCTGCAAAAGAACGGGTAACAGTTTCCGTTCTATCATTTTGTAGCTTCCATGAACTGGAAGATCTTATTTATGGTTGGTGGGTCCTTGGAAATAAATTGCTCCTCCAGACTTGGTAGGCTTTTAAAGACCATTTTAAAACTGTAATTTCTCTCAGTCCGATAATGTTTAACCAGTTGATCCGGTCAATGGAACAGCCTGCTCGTGAAATTAATGTGCCAATGGCTAAGCACTCTATAGACACTCGTACCCTTAACGTAGTTCTCGGGGAGATTCAGCGTGATACAGAATGTGACAAGGCTGGCCTTTTGAAATGCATGTACAACTCATTTTTGCCTGCAAACTGGACTAGAACAATGTGAAGTGAAGTGTTTTGCTCAAGGACACAACGCGTCGCCGAGAATCGAACTCGTAACCATACGATTGTGAGTCGAATACCCCGACCACAAAGCCACATACCTTCACTACTTGTTGACAAATCTGGCTGACATAACGGAGAATTAAAGGTCATTTGTCTATCTCGGATTCTTCCCAATACATTTTCTCACACTTGACTAATTATGCTCAGCATGAATGATTTCACACGTGAAAGATTTCGAATGTAGTCTCGCTATTGTTTCTTTTTGTGTCACCGCTGTTGTTAATTCTTCTCGTTTCTGTTTCTCTTCATATCTGTGTGCTCAAGTATCAAAAAAATTGCGATTTGCTAAAACAATTTCTGATAAATAGTTTTCTATTTATAGGAGAATATTCTCCCCCTATATATATGTTTTACTGCGGCCACACTGGAGCACCGCCTTTAGTCGAACAAATCGACCCCAGGACTCATTCTTTGTAAGCCTAGTACTTATTCTATCGGTGTCTTTTGCCAAACCGCTAAGTTACGTGGACGTAAACACACCACACACATATATACGACAGGCTTCCATATATATATATATATATATATATATATATATATATATACACGACGGGTTTCCGTCTCCCAAATCCACTCACAAGGCTTTGGTCGGCTCGAGGCTGTAGTAGAAGACACTTGCCTAAGAAATCACGCAGTGGGACTGAACCCGGAACCATGTGGTTGGTAAGCAAGCTTCTTATCACACAGCTACTCCTGCACCTCTCTCTTTTTTTTTTTTCACCTGACCTTTTTCTTGATTGAAATAGTTCTAGTTTGGAGGCACCAGGAATGTGGCCTGTGTGCCAAGGGGGCTGCAGCCCGAAAAAGTTTGGAAACCACTCATGTAACGTATCCAACTGATAGAGCAGTTTGCATGATGTTGCGATGTATTGGCTTTTTCTGTGTTTTTTTCAAATGTTATTTTAAAACAGGATTACCCGACCTACTTTCCCCCAGAAAAATTTATACTTCTACTATAGCCTCGGGCCGACCAAAGCCTTGTGAGTGGATTTGGGAGACAGAAACCCGTCGTGTATATATATATATATATATATGGAAGCCTGTCGTATATATGTGTGTGGTGTGTTTACGTCCACGTAACTTAGCGGTTTGGCAAAATACACCGATAGAATAAGTACTAGTTCAGCCGCCATTCAAAAACTGAGCGTTGATGACTGCCTTATTACACAGTCTCGAGTGTTTATATGTTGGGCAAAGGTGTTTCTTTTAGATGAGTTTAATAGCATATTATGTTGAGGTCATTTCTTTTAGTAAAAACTTGTGATAAGATTTCCCGTTTCAAATCGGACTGTAACAAAATACGGACAATCTGTATGGTTTCTGTAACGTTAACAGCAGATTCATTAAATATATTTGATCACATTCATAACCTCTGTGTTATGGAAATAAATCGTACTTCAGAGAAATCAAATTGTCGACAATTTTTGTTTGTCTACTTCTTTAAGAGTTGCAGATAACTTTGAAAGAGTTATCTTTCTTGAACACTAACGATGACGTCATACGCGCATTCCCAAATAACAAAACTTATACAATTAATCATGTTCTACACCAGTGGTTGCCAAACTCTTTGGGGCTGCAGCACCCTTGACACCCAGGTCACATTCCTATCCCTCCTACCCCAACTAACCATCACAAACATAAACCTCTTTCTGAAGCAAATTCAAAGCGATTCGCCCAGCAGAGGTAACAGGTGAGGCTGGTGAGGGCGCTTGACTGTTCCAGCGCATCACCATCACACGCGGCATGCGCTGCAAGAGTGTCTCAATAGCCATTAGAGAGGTTTTTCAGCGCCCCCAACTTTTCAACCCGAGGTGGTGAATTGCTTTGTTTTTTTCCCTTCTTTTAATTTTTCAGTTGTGTTCTTTGTTTTGTCCAATTTTCCAATTTGCTTTTGTAAAACGGTAAACACTGTGAAGGCAATAAAACTTAACCGAATGAACCCATTATTTTTGTTGTTTTTACATGAATCGCTACCACATTACCGTCCAGCTTTTCTTCAATGCCCCCTCGGAACTTTCCACTACCCCCAGGGTGGGGGGGCAATACTGCCCACTTTCGGAACCACTGTTCTACGCGAACAGAAATAAACGAATGGAGTACGTGTGTGTTTAACATCTGTCTTCCGTGTTGGCATGAAGTGAACAGTTGTACAGAAACCACCAAGACGGTCGGTTGATTTGAGCTCCAATATCTGCTTTCCACAGATAGATGTCTCTCCTAATGACAATGCGACCAACTGAGGCACTTAAGGTTGAATTGATGTGTATTTCTCCCTTTTTTTCCTTTTCTTATTTACTTTTTTCCTTGTTTCTCTCTTTCCATTTTCTCCCAGTTTTGGATTTATATTTTTAATGTGGTTTTGTATTATATTTGGATCATATACTTACATGTTACATTCCAATAAAAATACTATTTTAGCGTTTTATACATGATATGGAAACACACACACCGAAAAAATAATTCGAAGAATTATAATTTACAGAGTGTGCTAGGTGTTTTTTAAAAAATCTTTTTTATTGGTGTCACTAGTACAAGTGAAGTCAGTAAATAACTTTCAGGACAAGAGCCGCCATCCGACTGAGTAGGTTGTAGTATTGATGGAGATAGCTTCGTGGTAGATATTGAGAAGCTAAAAGGATGACAAAGAAACAGGAACAGGTGTCTTACTTTGAATGAGATAAATGGCCACCCCAGCTTCAAAGAGAAAAAATTTGGAGGTAGCAACGACAAGGGTTCCAGGTGAGCCGATTAACGAAACAATCTGTTCGTGAAATTAACATGCAAGTGGCCGAGCATCTCACAGACACACGTACTCTTGACGAAGTTCTCAGAGGGATTCGGCGTGATGAAGAATGACAGCGCTTTGAAACACAGCTGGTTTTTTACCATTTGAGTGGACTGCACCAATATGTTGGGCCGGCTCAAGGTACCGACAACCCTGGCAACATGAAATAAGGTATCTTGGCAAAGAATATAACGCTCCGTTGAGACTCGAACTTATGACCTTACGACCATGAGCTGGATACCTCTAGTCACTATGCCATGCACATTCACCCGTTGGTGGTAACGATGTGTCAGGGAATACTCTCATCATACATGAAGGGGAATATAAAAGAGAAAAAGAATCGTTAGGAAGGGTTAGAGGGTTAGGGTTATATATGGGGTGGGGCTAGGTAAATGTGTTCCTGCGAATGTCCGGCGTTTTGTCCAGATTGAAATTATAGGGTAAAGACTCCTTTCGGTCATGAATGACCACGAGACTGCACCTAGAAAGTTACCCTCCAAGGCACAAGTCTGGGCAAGGCTGTTTATGGCAGACCAGCAGTCGCCCATGCCATACCAGCCTCTCCTCTCCACACCACCGATGTTATCCAAGGGAAAGGCAAAAGGGGCCGATATAACTTGGCACCAGCGAGGTTGCTATTCATTTCTACAGCTGAGCGGACTGGAGCACAACAACGTGAAATAAAATGTGTTTCTCAACAACACAACACGCATCCCAGTCTGGGAAACGAATTCCTTGCCTTATTATTGCGAGCTTGACGCTCTAACCACTGAGCCATGCACCTTCACACGTGTAGTTATAAGCTACAGAATCCTGGAAAGCTACCCTATGAACCTATAACTCGGCAAGGATCACTTGATATTGTGCACGGAACCCCTGCACGCGCGCGCGCATATATATTTAAAACCTGTATACGATATCAGTCACGTTTTCATAAGGAAATAAATGGCGTAATAAAATAGGTGAAGGGAAGTAATCATTTAGGGTTTGCAATCAGGGTTATTTCCCTTATATTGTTTGCCTTCCAAAATCGCTGGCGACGTCAATATTCAAATGTTTATGTTCACATACATTATAAAATGTGAATACACCACTTTAATACAGATTCACAATAGTTAATGGGTATTATGTTTGAGAAAATGTACGATATGCACTAATGCGGGTATACGCATTGGAAGGGTACCGAATACATGTCGCAGTATCTCCTGTCGTAGAGGACAGGCGAGGCCTCCGCAATTTATTATTGAACCACTTGCAAAAGGTGATTTGTTTATAATGATCAAATGTTTGTGCAGTATATAAGCTCAGACCGACCATCAATTCCAGTTTGCTGTACAATGTGATGACGACGACGACGATGTAAAGAAGTTTGGTTTCTCAAGAATATGGTTCCGGCTTCAGACCCACGACGTGGCACTTGCGGCAAGTATCTTCTGCTATGGCCCAGGGCCAGTCAAAGTGAGTGGATTTGGCAGATGGAAACTGAAAGAAGTCTGTCGTATATACGTACATACATACATGACTAGATATGCAAGTATATACATGAAAAGACACACATAAAATAAAACACACCAATCTGCTCATATACACAAATACATACATACATAAATGAAAAATGCCCCAAATACTAAAAAACGTACACATAGGACAGACTCAGAAGGACCCTAATTCTTCATCAGTCATTGACCGAAAAACTAAAACACAGTTTCATGCCTTTAATAATATGTATGCCCATACATACGTACGTACGTATGTACATACATACATACACACACCACACACACACACACACACACACATACATACATACACACACACACATACATACACACACACACACACACACACATAATGTAGCAGCTAAAGAAACATGTAGAATCATGTGGATATGATGTAGACGTAATGCTTGAGATTCTCGCGATAGAGAAATACCAACAAAGAACATCGAAGAATAACACCGAAAAAAAAGGAAGGAATATTGTTTACAGCTTTTTATTTTCCCAGCAAGTAATTAGTAAGTGAGTAGTAATTGTTGGGAGAGCGACAAAAGGTTCACCTGCGATTGGTAGTTGAAAGTGAAGAAGTTATGGTCTGCAGGAAGAGAAAGAAAGGGTAGAGATTGCACTGTGCTGACAAGAGAGGAAGAAGGGGTAAAGGTGGCATTGCCCTTTCTTGATTTTGGCCGAAAGCTTCTCTTTGTATGGTGAGTGAAGGACAAAGGGAAGTGTTGCTTCTGGTCATGGCTGGCGACCATGTTAATGTTGAAATTCCAATGGAGGAGCCTTGCATCTTGGTTAAAAACTGAAACTCTCTCTATTGGCAAGAAATCTTAAAATAAAACTGAATAGAAACATACTTACATACATAAATGTATACATGTGTGTGTGTGTGTGTGTGTGTTTCCCGCCACTGCTGTACAACTGATGTTGGTTTTATTTTCATCCTCATAACTTCGTGGTTAGATATAAGAGACTGATATAATAGGTCCCAGGTTGAAAGCAAAATAGTACTGGGGTCAGTCCATCCAACTATACCATGCAGTGTGGTGCCCCAGCATGGCCACAGTCCAATGACTAAAATGAATAAAAAGTGAAATATACATACATACATAAAAATACGCTTATTACTACACGCCTACACATATACATATACACACATGTATGTGCACACATGCATGCCTGTATAGATAGATACACACACACACACATTGTAAAGCCATCTTGTTTGGACATGAAACCAAAAGTGTTCTCGTTTGGCATTTCACAGAAAGGTTAACTCTAATGGAAGTTCAATATTTAGTGATTCCAAACATCAAGGCACCGGAGATAAT
>NC_043012.1:37788982-37791482 GCF_006345805.1 Octopus sinensis
TTTTGACAAATTAAAACTTTATATGTTGAAGTGAATCTAACGGTTTTGTGTGTTTCTTAAATGGCTTATAAACCTTCCACGCTGCAATTGTTTTCGTTCCAGCACACGATCTCAGATCAAGTCACTCGCTATGCAAGTACATCTCCATAATAATATATATAGTTAATCCAAACAAGAAAGCACAAAAAAAACACAACAACGTGAGGACGTGGAACAAATAAAGTATTATTGGACGCTCAGGAAAGAAGGAAAGAAGGAGGGTTTAACGTTTCGAGTGGAGCTCTTCGTCGGAAACATAGGAGAAGGAAAGATCCAGAGAAGGGAAGACAGAGGAAAAAAAATCGCCAACGGTACACACGAGGTCACAAAGAGAGAGAGAGCTGAGAGGGAGAGAGAGAGGGAGGGAGAGAGAGAGGGAGAGAGAGAGGGAGAGAGAGGAGGAGAGAGAGAGAGAGAGAGAGTTGATATCATTAGTGCTACCACTTTTGCCGTTCTGGCTCCACCTTGTCTATATTAAAATTATTGCATGCAACATTTAGGAGATGTGTTTTTCTTTTTGTTGCTTTTGTAGATGTTAAGTGATTCACCAATACAATCTTGAATTGTAAAAACACACACAGACATCATTACACTTTGTTTTCCGCACAGTTCTCAAGCTTTTTGTTTGAAAGATAGTTCTTGCATTTTTTGTTGAATGCATGCACGTATATGTGTGTGCATGCACATATATATATATATACACACACACACACATATATGTATATATATATATATATATATATAAACATACACACACACACTTATATACATATATGTATATTATATATATATATATGTACAACACACACATATATACATATATGTATACATATATATATATATATATATATATATATATATATATATATATATATATACAATAATAATAAGGGTAAAATTAATTAATAATTTTACCAAGTAGTGTTCAGTATGTAAAGACCCATTACGGTATATTTAAAACATTACTTTATATAATTAGGGTTCAGCAAAAAAATTTACTTTACCACACACTGAACTTTTAGAAATAGCAGCCAAAGAATTTAGCTATTTCCTCTACTATAAGAAGAGTCTCCCAGACAATGAATTGTTTTTGAGTATACATTGTCTGGGAGACTCTTCTTATAGTAGAGGAAATAGCTAAATTCTTTGGCTGCTACTTCTAAAAGTTCAGTGTGTGGTAAAGTAAATTTTTTTGCTGAACCCTAATTATAATTATACTCATAATTATAAAAAATTTTGTTTAAGTTTAGTGAAAAAGGTCCTTTTAACATGCCGAATACTACTTGGTGGAATTATTAATAACTAATTAATTAATTAATTTTGCCCTTTATTATTATATATATACATATATACATATATATATTTATGTATATATGTATATATATATATATATATATATACACATATACATATATGTATATATGTATATATGCATATATATATATGAAGTAAGATGGAAGAAAAAATAAAAGAAAATTTGCAGGAAATTATTATTAGGTTATGGGAGTTCACACACATACAGAAGGGTACACACATCCCAAAACATCGACAGACACAAACACACTATAACAAAGCCATTCACACACTTACTAATGACATATACATTATTGTGTACACCAAACATATAGATACATACGATAGAAGAAACAGGTATATACGCATATACATTTATGAAAAGCCAGGTAGTAAGGGAATCTAGAAATTTAAAATGGTTTTAAGGAAATTAACTAGATTTAGTGAGAAAAGGAGAAAAGGAATAGAAAGATATGGCAGGAGCAAAGGAACAAGAGGTCGAAAGAGAGACTGAAGAGGAACCGGTGCATTGTGTGGTGTTATGAGCATGCCTTTGTGCAGGTTGGAGAAGAAGTCTGGGTTAAGCCCCCAAATGCATGGTGCACATCACAGTGGGAAAAGGGGACAATAACCTCTGTGAATTCGAGGAACAATGTATCCATAGATGGCATGCCATGACGTGTTTTGGATGTGTGCAGGATCATCACTGTGATGGAGGATGGAGCCAACAGTAATGGAGAAGAGGATGAAGCTGGCAGGAACACGCCAGGAACTGAGGCCGGTCCTGAAGTCCTACAGCACTCTCAGAGAGAGCGGTGCCTTCCTCGTTGGTTGGCTGATTACAAGACAAGTTAAGGCGTGTGGTCAGAGTTGAGAAGAGGGCATGGGCAGGTTGGTTGAATGATCTACAGATCAGGGGTTGTGTGGTGCTATGAGCCAGGCTGTGTTGTAGGGTAGGATCAGAAGTGAGGGAGTAGGCATGTCCTGTCAGAAGTGGGGCCTGTGGATCGCACCGGAAGTGCTGTGGTGGACATGTAGCATTCAGTGAAGCATGAGGGTCGGTCGGTGGTGAACAGCACATCAGAGCAGACGTGTGAGACAGTACAGCAACGAATAGCACACATGGACGTGAAGTGAACCTTGGAGATTGAGACAGTACGTAGATGTT
>NC_043012.1:37793982-37833982 GCF_006345805.1 Octopus sinensis
GCATGTGTGTGGACACATGTGTGCACATTAAAAAGAAACAGTGAGATAGTTTACATATGTCTAGTTTTCCCTAAGGAGACGAAATGAAAAACAAGGAACCATTAGGCACTGTAGATACATGCAGATAGACAGACAAAGAGCCAGGATTCACTATTTGAAAGCTAATTAATATTATAGCCATTTGTAGCCTTATTAATTTATTTGACATTGTGTAAAATCAGTAGCCAGAATAGACTTAGTTGAATGGGATGTCATAAACATACTGCAAACTGAAATTACAACAATGGAGAAGCAGATATACAACTCTCTTTCCCATTCTTTCTTCTCTTTTTATTCATATGTATGGGTATATCTATCAATCAATCTATGAAGCTATCTATCTATTTATCTTTCTATCTATCTATCTATCTATCTGTCTATCTATCTATCCATACACACACACACACACACATAATTGATGAAACACTGGATTATTGTAATTCTATCACCACACAGTTGTTGAGGTCAGTTGCTGTCCTACAAGCTGGTACAACATCTGATCTGGGTTGTTTGTGAAAGACTGTCCATCACTTTAGTTATTAAAACTTCATAACTGGTCTGTCGTCCATGTAGACACTACTACTACTACTACTACTCCTACTACCTTGAGTGACTAAAGAAGTAGTTTGGTTACATAAACTGGTGTTAAATGCTGATTAGTCTACAAATGACTGATGTAGAACCATGCTGTGTTTGCTGTTGCCATGGGGACTGTTACTGCCTTTAAAGAAAGGACTTTTCAATGGATTGGTTGAGTTGGGTTGGGAAAATGTATGATGTAGGCTTGAAGTGGACCCTGTTGGCCTGAGTGGGTGAAATTTGGCTGTAATTCTGTGGTTTCATGGTTGCATTGCTGGCACACTTACCAAGAGAGATTCATTTCAGCTATGTCCAGGATTCATGATAAGACATTTTAGGTTCCTAACATTGATTACCAAAACTCATGCATAATTTATTATTTAACTATTCAAAGGCAGTGAACTGGCAGGGTCGTTAGCACGCCGGGCGAAATGCTTAGTGGTGTTTCATTTGTTGCTATGTTCTGGGTTCAAATTCTGCCAAAGTCGACTTTGTCTTTCATCCTTTTGGGATTGATTGAATAAGTACCAGTTATGCACTGGGGTTGATCTAATTGACTTTATCCCCTCCCACAAGCTGCCCGTGTGGCAAATATTTGAAACCATTATTTAACTATTCATTCTCCATAATGTATATCTGATATGTTTTTTTTTACATTCATTTTTGTATTGCTTACATCAAGTCATTAAATGTGGGAGGCATGTGGTTAAGTGGTTTGAGAGTTGGACTCTCAGTCATAAGGTTGTGGTTTCAATTCCTGGACTGGTGAACGTATTGTGCTCTTGAACAAAACACTTCATTTCACGTTGCTCAACTCCACTCAGCTGGCTAAAATGAGTCATCCTGAGACGGACTGCTGGGGAATGTGATACATGCACAATGGAAACCAGGAACCTGGCCCTTATGAGTCAGTATGACTTGAGGTGCTATCTTTACCCTTTTCTTAAGTCATTGTGTAAAACTTATTCTCTGTGTCTGTTTAGTTTGCACTCTGTATTCCAGTATCATCCTGAAAGTTGATGTAGGCTCAGACAGAATCCCACGTCTCCACCCATCATTTCAGACTTTCCAGTTAGTCTGGTTCAATTCATCTTCCTCATTCTTCAAAGTTGATCATCTCTTTCTACATCTCTCAGAGATGTGGTTAAGAGCGCAGGCTACGAACCCCAAGATTCCGAGTTTGATTCCAAGCAGTGACCTGAACAATAACAACAACAACAACAACAACAGCAGCAGCAGCAGCAGCAGCAACAACAACAACAACAATAACAACAACAACAACAACAACAACAATCATCGTTTAATGTCCGCTTTCCATGCTAGCATGGGTCGGACAATTTGACTGAGGACTGGCGAACCAGATGGCTACACCAGGCTCCAATCTTGATCTGGCAGAGTTTCTACAGCTGGATGCCCTTCCTAACACCAACCACCCCGAGAGTGTAGTGGGTACTTTTATGTGCCACCGGCATGAGAGCCATTCAGGCAGTACTGGCAATGGCCATGCTCAAATGGTGTTTTTTAGGTGCTACCTGCACAGGAGCCAGTCCAGCGGCACTGGCAACAACCTCGCTCGAATGCTTTTTCATGTGCCAATAATAATAATAATAATAACATCGAAAAATACGTTAGGAATGAGAACCCAGGTTCGAAATTTCCCCAAGACACCTGATGAAGGCTGGAGGGTATATCAGCTGAAACATTCTGCTAACAACAAACAAGATGAGGACAAATAGCCATCAAATGCAAATAATGTAAATAAAACCTCATCTCCTTAAATATAGCACTGTATGACATTGATACCTATTTCAATGTTGTTGTTGTTCTCCTTCTTCCAATCAGGACTCACGCCATTAGCCACAAAGAATAATCTCTAATTCGAGCCTACTCTAAGCTACTAAGAATGCGTGTGGTAACTTCAAGATCCACCTACCACAGTGGTTAGGGTGTGAAAGCTACGTTGTTATCCTCATTCCGTAAATGGTGGCTTTTAACGGGTGGAACCATCCTGGGGTATAGAGGATTCGCAATCTAGACTAGGGTCTGAAAGCTTACCACACCATAGTGGGTTACACCATGGTTCCTCTGCTTTGTGGTAGAAGTAGGAAGAAAGTGTGAGAGAAAGTGGTGGTGAAAGAGTACAGTGGGGTTGACCACCCTCCCCCCGCCGGAGCCTTGTGGTGGTGAAAGAGTACAGTGGGGTTGACCACCCTCCCCCCGCCGGAGCCTCGTGGCTTAGGTGTTTTTGCTTAATAAACACTCACAATGCCCAGTCTGGGAATTGAAACAGTGTTCTTACGACTGCAATTCTGCTGCCCTAACCACTGGGCCATTGCACCTCCACTGTTGTTGTTGGTGTTTAGCCCTAGGTCGTCAGTACAGGTCTGTCAAACACAATAAATGCGAAATTCTGTCTGTCTGTCTGTTCAGGATCCCTGCGTCTCAGTCTACATTTGCTCCACATAAACTGATCCAGATTTGGAATCAGGAGGATCCTGGGACTGAAAATCTGCCCTTCATTTGGTTCTTGAATGCCCAGCAGTGGAATCAGATCTGGATGAAGAAGATTTGTTAGATGCAAATAATGGAAAATTCAAATTTCAAAGGACTCCAGGATTACAAGGTACTTCTTCACATACCAGTGGTCCTTCACTTTTAATCTTTATGTTAATGAGGGAAGCCTCTATATGATTTGTTGATCTTCTAGAAACAGCAGCTAAATCTCACACACATCTCAGCTTACTTTTTGAATAAAGGATGCATGAGACAATGTCGTCCTTGATATGTGTAAAGCTTTACAGAGATCTAGCTGTCTTTGGCAATAAATACATTTAAGGCAAAATTTTTTCATTAACTCCAGAAATACTATTGTGGACCCATAAATTGTTATGTGGGCCCCCAAGAGTCATATGAACCTTAGTTGAGAACAGATTTCTTGTTAAACGTCCTATATATGTTTTAACACACCTACACAAGTGACCCCTCTAAATTTATTTCCTCATAACTTTCAGAAAAATCAATATCCTTTAACGACATTTTCTATAAATACTTTTCATCAGAATTAAATGTATATATTTAATTAATTTAATTACATAAGGTGTGGTTGTATAGTAAGAAGCTTGCTTCCCAACCACACGGTTCCGGGTTGAGTCCCACTGAGTGGCCCCTTGGGCAAGTGTCTTCTAGTATAGCCTTGGGCTGACCAAAGCCTTGTGAGTGGATTTGGAAGACGGAAACTGAAAGAAGCCTGTCATATATACACACATATATATGTGTGTGTGTGTGTTTGTCTCCCCCAGCATTGCTTGACAACTGATGTTGGTGTTTTTAGGTCCCTGTAACTTAGTGGTTCGGCAAAAGAGACTGATACAATAAGGGCAAGACTTCCACCCTTCCACCCTTAAAAAAAATTGTTTTTTTCAACCCCACCCCCACCTTTTGGCTACAGGGAATATGAATCAGCAAAAAAATTGGCAAAACTCGACATTTCTAAATTACCCTCAACCCCACCCCTATTTCTTTTAGTTTTAACTTTTTGCACAATTTTTTTTTCAAAATATGCGGAAAAATATGAAGATTATGATTCTGAAAAAAATTTCCAAAAATCTTTGTAAATTTTGTTTTTAAGAATTTTTTTTCTAAATATGCGGAAAAATATGGACATCATGATTCGGAAAAAATTTCAAAACATTTCTGTACTTACAGTTACTGTTTTAGGGTTAGGGTTATGGTTTTAGGGTTTTAGGGTTAGTGTTGGGGAAAAAAGTCAAAATTGAAGAAGTTGGGGGAGATTTTCACAATGCCGATTTTTTGCAATTTTCCGGAACCTCCGTAACCGAAAACAGGGATTTTTGGCAAAAAAATAAAAATTACAAAAATAAACAAATTTGTGAGAAAATGGGGGCAGAAGTCTTTCCTATGTACTAGGCTTACAAAGAATAAGTCCAAGGGTCACCTAGTTCGACTAAAGACGGTGCTCCAGCATGGCCAGTCAAATGACTGAAACAAATAATTATTTTGCTCAAGTAATGCGATAGTAATAAGTTGGGTGTTAGAACTCAATATACATCTAAGACTTGAGAAGCGCCAGTCGAGTCATCATCATGGCTCGGCTTCGCAAACGAAGATCAAGAAGGCTGGCCACGTCTTGTGCATGCATATGACTGACAAGTCCAATATGGGAAAGGCAGGTCCGTGAGCAGTGTCCACAGACGAAGGTAACATCCGGTGTGGTGTCAGAGGCGGCTTGCGCCTTCCTCCTGCGTCTCTTCTATGTTCTTCAATCTTGCTGACTGCGTTGAAGATCGTGTGGCGCCAGACATCATGGTCCGCAGCCAGGTCTGACCAGCATTGATGATTAATTTGACATGCTGTTAGAGTCTTCTTGAGGCAGTCTTTGTAGCACTTCCTTGGAGCTCCTCTCACTCGGTGGCCGGTGGAAAGTTCGCCAAACAGAGCAATCTTTGGAAGGCGATGGTTCTCCATTCTGGAGACATGCCCTGCCCATCGGAGATGGTACTTCAGTAGCGTGGCTTTAATACTGGGGATCTTGGCCTGCTCCAAGACTTCAATGTTTGTGACAAAGTCACTCCAGTGAATGTTGAGGATGGTGCGGAGACATCGATGGTGGAAGCGCTCGAGGAGACGGATGTGATTGCAGTAAGTGATCCAGGTCTCTGAGCCGTAGAGAAGAGTGGTGAGAACCACAGCCCTGTAGACACTGATCTGTTTTGTTCTTCAGGCCACCATTGTGCCAAACACGTTTGTACAATCTGCCAAAGGAGCCTTAGAAAATCTATTGTCAATTTCCTTGTTGATCCTTGCATCGGATGAGATGATGCAGCCCAGGTATGTAAACTGCTGTATTGATTTCAGTTCAGTACCGCAGATAGTGGTGTGGGGGTGGGCAGTATTCCTCTTGGGGTGTAGGTTGGTGATGTACCTCCGTCTTCTTGAGGCTGACCTCCAGGCCAAAGAGCTGCGAGGCGTCTGCAAAGCAGGACATGATGCGCTGCAGAGCTCGCTCTGTGTGAGCGACAAGGGCAGTGTCGTCTGCGAAGAGAAGGTCTCGGATCAACCTCTCCTGAGTCTTGGTGTGGACTTGGAGGCACCGTAGATTGAAGAGACTGCCATCCAGATGATACCTAACATACACCCCATCCTCATCCTCCATATCTTCAGTTGCATGCTTGATCATCATGCTGAAGAAGATGCTGAAGAGAGTCGGTGCCAGAACGCAACCCTGCTTCATGTCGTTGGAAATGGGGAAGGGCTCCGACAGGTCAGCATTGAGTCTGATCTGACCACACTGATTCTCGTGCAGCTGGATCACCATCTGTAGAAACTTGGTGGGACAGCCAAGTCATTCCAGGATGAGCCATAGTCCTGTCCTATTCACTGTGTCAAATGCTTTTGTAAGGTTGACAAAAGTAGCATAGAGTCCCCTGTTTTGTTCTCGGCACTTCTCCTGGAGTTGGCGGAGGATGAACACCATATCTGTTGTGCCTCTGTTGGCTCTGAAGCCACACTGGCTCTTGGGGAGGTTTTCTTCAGCGATGGTTGGAAGTGCTCGGACCAGCGAGCGAGGAGGTCCTGTCTATCTGTACCGTGTAGGGGACTCTGGACCAGGTGGGTGGGGCCATACACTGCTTTCAGAGCCTCATAGAAGCCTCTATAGTCTCTGAAGTCAGCACATAGCTGGGTTCTCCATGCCAGTTGGTCCCACCACTCGTTCTGCATTTGTTTGAGTTTTTGCTGCAGGGTGTTGCATGCGTGCCGAAAGGTAGTTTTCTTCACAAGACAGGTTGGTTGTGCGAGGTGGGCCTGATGAGCTGCCCTCTTCCTTGCTAGTAATTCCTGGATCTCCTTGTCATTTTCATCAAACCAGTCCTTGTTTTTCTTCTTTGTGTGCCCGAGAACTTCCATAGATGTCTTAAGGATGGCTGATTTCAGGTTCTCCCACAAGGTGTCTGGGGTGGTGTCCATCAGTGCAGGGGGATTTGTCTAGTCTTTGCTGCAGGTTTGTTTGGAACTTGATTTTCACTTCCTCCCGGCACAAGCTGTCGACATTGAGTTTCCTTATGGGATTACCTTTCTTCTTGGGTTTGGACAAGGTGATGGTCAGTGTGGCACTCTGCACTGGGCATCACTCTTGTGTGTAGAACGTCTTTCAGGTCCCGCTGTCGCACAAGCACATAGTCAAGTAGATGCCAATGCTTGGACCGGGGATGCATCAAAGTTGTTTTCAGACGGTCTTTCTGTTGGAAGATTGTGTTGGTAATAGCAAGTTGGTGCTCTGTGCAGAACTCAAGCAGGAGGTGCCCGTTGTCATTAAAGCCACCAATGCCGTGTCTTCCAAGGACTCCTTTCCAAACCTCAGAGTCCTTCCCAACTCTTGCGTTGAAATCGCCAAGGATCAGGACCTTGTCGTTTGCAGGGGTGTTGTTCAAGAGTCTGAGCAGATCAAAATAGAAGCTGTCTTTGTCCGCGGGATCTGCCAGTAGAGTTGGAGCATAAACACTGAAGAGAGTGAGATGTTGTTTGCTCTCCAGTGGTAGGCGCATGGATATGATGCGGTCTGAGTGGCCTGTGGGTAACGTTTTCAGTTTGGAGGTGATGGAATTCCTCACCACGAGTCCTACACCCGACACACGTTTTTCAGATGATGGTTTTCTGGATCAGAAGAGCGTGTAGCCAGCACCGCGTTCTTTGAGGCTGCCCTCGTCAGCGAAGTGGACCTTGCTGAGAGCTGCTATGTCAATGTTGAGACGGGAGAGTTCATGGGCTATGAGAGCCGAATGACGTTCCGGGCGGCTGCTGTCAGCCTTGTCAAGCGTGGTCCTGACATTCCAGCAGGCAACTTTCAACTCCTTTTTACTTTTCTTCGGTTTTGTTTCCATGTTTGTTCGACCGCTCTGAAGATGCCCGTTGACTGCGGTTAGCCAACTGGGTATAGAGGAGACAAGCTTTGTTTAGGCAAACCTTTTCTACTGCCCCTCTCCATGTGGAGCAGGCAGTGCTCTCCCTAAATAGGGCTGCTTGGTCGCTCAGGATGCTGCCAAGTGGTGTCGTCACCTCCGGATCGACAACCAGGCGACCAACGTTCTGAGCCGCCTATATGTAGGGTTGAGACTACGGCTTTCAGTGACATCTTCCACTTTCGCCCCTTTCCCATCGCTGCAGGGCTTTTAGGATGGCTGGTCACAGAACGTGGACATGTCCTTTGGCCTGCGCTAGGGAGTTTTTTAAGGTGAAGTGCAGTGTGCGCAAACTGGCCCCACCCTTTAAGCATGAGGTTCATCTGCCATGGCCTAGCAAGCTGGGATGGTGACAAACCTCGGGCCGTAGGTTTGAAGTCGGAGTTATTCTCTGCTAGGTGGGTTGCCAACCATGGCTGACGAGCCCCTCCTGCCTGTGCCATCCAAACCATGGTGAAAGAGAGAAAAGGATCCATGGTTTTCAGTAGGTGTATACTACCCGGTTGCCTAGGCCGGAGTAGGGGGTTAGCTTAGGAGACCCCACCTGGAGCCTTTGACTAAAAAGTCTACCTACAAGGCAGCAGAGCAAGATCAGGGAGTCGCACCCATTGATAGACGATGAGGAGGAGACTGGTTCTTACGCCTCTGCTCGGTCATTAACCAAACCGGGGTCCCAATGATCACGAAATTCCATTTGAGCTGTTGACCAAATGGTTCCTCCGCTTCTTCTGGGAGACAATGCCTCGGGGGAGACAAGGGACAGTGATAATACAATATATACATTTTATACACACATACACAGAGTTTAAAATGCAATATATACACCATATACAGAGTTTTAAAAAAATACAGAAAAATTGCAGAAATTGAAGAAAAAAAACAACAAATATCTTCCAAACTATAGAATTTTCTCAATAAAGCCAAGAGAAAAAGATATTTTATAAACACATTCTACCAGTATACGAAGTTTAAAACTTTTTAGTTACCTAGAAATTATGTTAAAAACTGCCGTTCAAACCGAAAAGATCCGAATTAACCTCCAAGAATACCCATTCCAATTGTCAGAAGAGAGAGAGAGAGAGAGAGAGAGAGAGAGAAGCAACAACAAAAAGATTAAGTTGTTCGACAAGCAGAGAGGGAGAGAGTGAAGTGAGTAAGGAGCAAAATGGAAAACTCGCAGGCTTACTTTTGAAAAACATGAAGGTAACTGTTCAAAAAGATCAATTTACGAGATCCCACGTGTTGAACTTATTCGTATATTGATGATACTACCTCACTGGCCGTCTATAGAAAGGATTCCTCTGTTCCTGTTGTGAGTCCTTCTTTCATTGTGGCTGCTTCGGGTGTCTCTTAGCACCAGTTATCCTTTACAACTTGGTACCCCGAGCTAAAAGATCTACAGCTTTCGTTTCAACAGCCATTCAATTCCTATGCTGTTTCACGACGTTCAACTTCAGGATTGCTTCTACATTATTATTCATCACAAGAGAAAAGTTAAGAAAACTTTTTCTACGTTAAACTTTTTCATTTTGTCAATGACTTCCAGAGCCTATAACTAAAGGTTTCCTTGCGGCTGAGACCTTTGTGGTTTTTCCATCCTAACAACCTTTTGAACAGCTTCCTTCATCTCTTGCCAGGCGTCAGTTCATTCATTACACAAAGTCGTCGATTTGCTGAAAATAGCAGCAAAATGCAGAATTACATTTCCGAATCTATCAATAATTGATCTTTTTCAAAAGTCAGCCGAGTACAGAGAAGTTACAAGTTCTTATATATATTCATTATTAATGCTATGAGGAAAGGCATGAACACCACAACACAACGACACGAAAATATTTTTGTTATTGTTTGGCACAGTATGTTGTTTTTACCTCTAAATCGTAAAGAGCATTACAAAGGGGAGCAACTTTAGTAAACACGTTACGTGACGAGAAAGAAAGAAAGAAAGAAAAGACATTCACGACGACGACGACGACGACGAGCGAAGCTTTTGAACTCCGAAGTCGGCTTTTTATTGTTTGTGGAATTCTTTCCTCTTTCAAACACCAAAAGAAAACAACATATAAACACCTTCTTTTTTTTTTTCTCTCTCTCTCTCTCTCTTTGATGATAGAGAAGACCGGATTGCTGAAATCCTAACAATAAGAATATTTCAAGTGAACCCAGCTGAGAATGCCAGCCGCAACTTGTTGTGTTGTCGGTTGCAACAATCGACATTCGTCGAGCCAGAAATTACGGTTTGTTTAGTTTATTTGTTGGTTTATGAACACACACACACACACACACACACATCCCTGCATCCACACACGCACACACGCATGCATATATGACGTTCATAAACACTCACATCTATGCTGTACGTATGTGTGTATACATGTATACACACACACATATATATATATATATATATATACACACTTATATACATGTATGTTAGTATTTCTGAAATTTACTCGTTTTCTCTTTTTTTAATTTGCTGTTGTCATTGCTTATGTTGTTCTTGTTGTTGTTGTCACCATTAACCTTTTTACCTTATTATCACCACTTCTATTATTGTTATTATTCGATGTGTCCCTGTGTCTAATAAAGACGAAATCCCCTGTTGAAACCCCTCTTGTTGACGACCTTCGCCTTTCTTTCCCTCCCAAACTTGGCAGTTGAACCATTTGTTGACGTGTTCCTCTCCAACGTGGAAATGGCGTTTGGCCCGCTTGTTGTTGTTGCTGTTTGATGTTTGTTGTTTGGCCCTTCACCTCTTACACCTAACAATCATGTACATTCCTACCGTGACCATTTCTAAGACACTCTTTCACACTACATAATTATATATGTCCTTATCTTTCTTTTTTTTTTCAAGTCCTTACAGTGTGGCTTAAGGTATTTGGCTGCTATTTTTACGACGACCACGTAAAGTGGTCACTCATCGGCTGTTGTTATTGTTGTATAACAGTCCTTGCTCATATATATATATATATATAATCATACATGTATGTGTGTGTGTGTGTGTATCTCCAGATCCACTTTAATCAGATATATTCTCCTTTCAAAGGTGATAGGAATTGAGGGAAATATCATTGCTATTTCTAGCACGTCCTTGGCTTCCTTCCTTTCTTTCGTTTTTGAGACGTTAAAGTACGGTTTAACGGACTTTGGCTGCTATTTCTACGACCTCACAGAAGCTCAATCATCAGATGTTGTTGCTTATTGTTTAACCTCAGGCCTAACTCTTCTGGTCCAACAGCCTTTTGGTTAATTTTTTTCCATCTCTATCTCGATCCACTTTAACCGAATCTGTCCGTCCCCCTCCAAAACAATAAAGCGAGTGAATTAAAGGAGATATCATTGCTATTTCTTGCACGTCGTTGGCTCATTTTTCTTTTCTTCTACTTAAAATGACCTGCCTCCATACCCGCCTGCCAGCCTTTATAATTGTACCCATTTTAAGTAAAAGGTCAATAATTTTGAGGTGAGCGGGTTTTAAGCAATAGCATCGACCCTAGTACATGACTGGTAACTTTGGCCTCTGCAGTATTTGTACAGGGACCGTGAAAAACGAGTAAAAATGCTGCAAAGCAATTCGCCTGACTCTGTTAACGGACCCGGCTGCTCATTGCCCCTCCGGCTTTTCTAATTATGTCCCTCGTCGCAGCAAAACCAGAAAAGCTGAAAGTCGATTTGGGTCTATAACTGACACTTAATTTCACAAGGGTACTCTGACGAGATCTGAACTGTTGAAACTAATTACTAAATGGCATTTAATTCGGCATGATTACTTTTTCTACCACTTAAACGTTGTAATGGGGTTCTTAACGTTGATAACAAAATCAGAAATGTTAGTTGAAGGAATACAGCCGACTCCAGTACTAGATCGATTCTTTATAAACCCTGTCAGAAAGTCTAACACAGGCTTTGCCAACTCGAATTACATTGCGGGTCACTTTAATCACAGAAAGGTTTTTGAGGGCCGCTTGTATAATTTATGCACTAATCGTCAATTAATTACGTTACAGAATCAAGAATTTTTCCTACTTTTCGTTTGTTTAAAATTATAAAATTGTAGGCCATTGCTTTGTTTCCACTTATAAACCTTTGATTTATTTTGAAACAAAGGTTTTACACGACCAATTTTATTTTGGAATTAAACAATACTTCAAGAAAGTATCAAGTGGGCTGCAAGATAAAAGTCTGGTTGGCCAGCCCTGGTCTCACACAACACCACCTGGTATTTTTTCTGGTGCTCTGCCTGTTCTGCACTTCTCATTTTTAATATAATATAAGAACTGTATCTTCCATAAAATTCTTGAAAGTTGTGATTGCTGCGTCTTCTACAAAACAGAAGTCCAAAGTTTGTCGTTACCTCAGATTTTGAGAGGACAGGTAACACCCATTCTGTCTTTCGGCTCCCTTCAAGACGGATGGAAATAAGTATCCTTCTTTCAGAGTCTTGGTCCAAATGCTTGCAACGGTGTGGATTGTGAAAGGCACTTGAAAACCAGATGGTTGGATAAACCTGAAAATAGATTAAGTATACCATATAAGAACAGGGCTTCAACACAGTTTCCATCAAGTTTCACTCTGAAGTTTTAGTCAGTTGGGGACTATATTAGAAAATTTTGCTTTGATGAAATCTAACCCCAAACTTGTACAGTTCTTATTTATAAGACTGGGTGGCTTATGGCTGGGTACTCTATCAGATATGATGACGAGTGTCCTAATTGGTTCTATCAACTGAACAGCCTACTCATGAATTTAGCATGCTAGTGGCTGAGCACTCCTCAGACATGCCTACCCTTAATGTAGTTCTAGGGGGATAGTCAGCATGACACACTAAATGGGACAAGGCTGGCCCTTTTGAATTAAAGGTACAACTTATTTTTGCAAGCTGAGTGGATTGGAGCAATAAAGTGAAATAAAGTGTCTTGCTCAAGGACACAAAGCACCATCAGGAATCGAACTCATCACCCTATGGTTGTAATCTGAAAACACTAACCGCTAAGCCACATGTCTTCACAAAACTGGGTGAGAAGTGGACTCTAATGACTGGTCTTAGTCTCATCCCACCACATACCTTACTTCAAGTTAAAACAAATAACATCAGTTTAGATGTTATATAAATTGATAAATGGATAACATGGCCGCTTTAATTCCAAGAAATTTCTGAATATTCATTTGTTCATCTAATCTTTGACAATGCCATCTGCAACTTTTCCAGTTTGACGGGTAAAAATGATTGACCCTTTGGCATTCAGATTACTCTGTCAAATGTGATGTTTGTTTATTCACATTGTGTTGAATTAATCCTTTGTTATCTCCTGTCTTCAAGCTTTAAATTCTGTGATTGCTTATTTTTTAGAATGACATTGTAGAGTTGGTGAGATGCCGGGTCTGGTCAGTTTGAATATAAAACTGGTAGAATTGGCCAGTTTAAATGCTACGCTCTTAGATATAATGCTCATTTATTCACATTATTTTGAATTAATCATGCAATATTTTGTAGCTTTGAGGCTTCAATGCTGTAATTCTTTATTTTTTTGAATGACATTACAGAACCAGTGTGATAGGCCAGACCAGGCCGATTTGAGCCCAAAATAGGTAAAATGTTTGGGTTAGATATGGCTATATGGCTGGTTCAAATGCTAATTGGCTAAAAAACACTTGGATTTTTTTTTTTCGTTTTTGTCTGAAATTTTAGCCGTAGTCTTCTTGGAACAGATATATTAATCAACTCCACTGTGCCTGATATTGAAGACACTGTCTGCTAAAAGATTACAAGGCCAGCATTAAATTGAATGAAATACAGATATATCATATTTTGAATCTCAAAAATTACCAATTCATATTTTTCCACTTGCAGTTATTAAATTACTAAAACTGATGAAACAGTATATTAAAGTATGTTCCTCTCAGTGGTAGGTAGTGGTGGTCTCCTATTGTATATGTACAAAAACCAGAGATTTATGTATCTGTAGGTGCAGGCGTGGCTGTATGGTAAGAAGCTTGCTTCCCAACCACATGGTTCCAGGTTCAATCCCACTGCATGGCATCTTGGGCAAGTGTCTTCTACAATAGCCCCAGGCTGACCTAAGCCTTGTATGTGCATTTGGTAGACAGAAACTGAAAGAAGCTCGTCGTATATATATATATATATATATGTATGTATGTATGTATATATATGTATGTATGTATGTGTACAAACGTCAGGTAAGGGTCCTTGAACGTTTTCATCAGAGATGTCTCAGACACATTCACAATGTTGGCTGGACCTCAAAAATTCCAGACACACAGATCCTAAGGACAGCTGATATCTTGAGTATTGAGATGATGGTGCACAAGCACCAGTTGTGTTGGACTGGACACCTTATTAGAATGGGAGGATAGAAGGATTCCTAAGCAGATGCTCTATGGAGAACTTGTGAATGGAAGGAGACTCCGGCAGAAACCAAGGCTGCGATTTAAGGACTGTGTAAAGTCTTCATTAAAGGCCTGTGATATGCAGGACACTGACTGGGAGAACAATGCCTGCACTTTTGAGAGAGCACGTATCCAGCATGAAGGACTTAAGCAAGCTGCGCGAAAGCACATGGCTCGTATAGTGAATGGGGAAAGCTTGGTCTGCAATGTTTGCAGTCGTGTATGCTTGTCAAGAGCAGGGCTCATTAGCCACCAACGGAGCTGCAAATGCAAAATATAAGTTAGTCCTAGAGCGCACAATGTTCCTGAAGGTCGGCAATGGTCTTCCTCGGTCACGAGTGGATGGCCATCATGTATGTATATATGTATGTATATATGTATATATATATATCCTAGTGGTTGAGGCTATACACATGTATATATATATATATATATATATATATATATATATATATATATATATATATATATATATATATATATATGTATGTATATATATATATATATGTATGTATATATATATGTATGTATGTATGTATATATATATATATATGTATGTATGTATGTATATATATATGTATGTATATATTTGTGTGTCTTTATGTCTGTGTTTGTCCCCACCATCGCCTGACAATCGGTTTGGCAAAACAGTCTGATAGAATAAGTACCAGGCTTACTTAATAAGCCCCAGAGTCAATTTGCTTGACTAAAGGCGGTGCTCCAGCATGGCTGCAGTCAAATGACTGAAACAAGTAAAAGAATAAAAATATCATAAGAATGGTAAATCACAAGATTCCTTAGGACTTTAATAATCATTTCTGCAATAGGTAAAAGTACAAGGTTTGACCCTCCAGGGAAGGGAGTAAATCGATTATGTTGACCCCCAATGTTTTGACCAATCCTTATTTTTACCAACCCTGAAAGGATGAAAAGCAAAGTTAGTTGCAGCTGTGTTTGAACTCAGAAGGGGAAGCTGGAAGCAATGCCACAAGGCATCTTGTCCCGTGTACGAAGGATTCTGCTCTTCTCCAGCTTCTAATGATTTATTCCTTTTATTGGCCACAAGGGCTAATCTAAGTTATACATAAAAGATGACACAAGACAATACAAAGGGTTTTCACATTCGTGTAAACATTAAATAACAAAAATGAGGTAACAAGTAAAACTCCCTTCAGGGGGAGACACTTTAAAGGTTACTCATTGAAAAAAAAAAAAAAAACCCCACAAAAGCCACAGGTGTCTGACCAATAGGGCAAGAGCCCTTCTTTTAATCTTTTTACAGGTGTATTCTCAGAATTGTTCCACTCACACTGGCCATTTTCCCAACATCTACCCACCTATCCAACTTCTAATATTGAATCCATCTTCTACTTACTAGCTGCAATAAAATGCTTCACCACAGGAGTCTATCTCTGTGGTCCTTACCTCCAAATTTAAACAGATAATGACTTCAAAGAAATCATAAACACACCTTTCGCTTTACACAAATCTGCCTTGTTGCATAAAAGTTGCAAATGCTATTTCTCAACATGCAGTTAAAAAATAGAATATTAAATAATCTATCGAGGAGAAATGGTTAGGAGGAACTACTATGAGGGATTGAACCTGAAGACCAAAATTATTTGGGTTTGACTGAAACTGGGTGATATGATTCTTCTGAGTGTCCACTAGACTATTTTATAACGAAGCCTCTGCAGGCTTATATAATGTAGTAGGATGTGCTGGACATGAAATTTAATATAATCAACTAGCCCCCCTCCCTCAAAATTTCAGGCCTTGGTGTCTATGGTAGAAAAGATTATTATTATTAATATCATTATTAGCCTCATGGAGGCAATGACAAATGACCAAGACCCATCAAGCTTAATTGAAATCATAGTTGTGGCAGATGCTGGTGGCATGTAAAGGCGGCACCCATTACATTCTTGGAGTGGTCTGCATTAGGAAGGGCAAATCATACTGGAGTCTGGTGCAGCCCCTCAGCTTACCAGCCCTGGTCAAACCGTCCAACCCATTCCAGCACGAACATTGGATGTTAAATGATTATTATTATTATCATTATTATTATTATTAATGTCCTTGATCAAGGGTCTTCTTGATTAAGATGAAAGGGCCAATGTTAAACAACCACAAATTTTATTTAATTTCAATAAATTTTTTTCTCTGAATTTTTAAACTTTTTATTTTCTTATTTTTTGCAATTATTTTTTTGACACAGATTTTACCGAATTCCAAGAGGAAAGTACCAGCGGAGCAAGTTCATCAAGAAAATTGGCCTGCCTAATAATTGGCTTCCAAATAACAGCACCTGGATCTGTTCGGTGCACTTTAAGTCTGGGAAAATCAGCAAAAACCGTCATGATGTGGATTATATTCCGACACTGCTTGTGGACGCAGCAAGGGACAGTGAGAAAGTGGTGAAGTTCCCAGCCACCAAATGTTTGTCAAATTCTGAGCTACTAGAAGGAGCATTCAGGGATCACATTACACATGTAAATATAGATCTTATTCTTTCATTGGTTTTATAGTCAATCAATCAATCAATCAATCAATCAGTCAAACCAGAACCAATATTTATTTTATCAATCACTGTTTATTGAATGACAAATGTTACCTTTTGATGAAAAAGGATGTAGTATGACACACCAGTCCATACCAGTGTACATAGAGACATATATATATATACACCACCACCACCACCACCACCACCACCACCATCGTC
This sequence comes from Octopus sinensis, assembly GCF_006345805.1. Taxonomy (NCBI): domain Eukaryota; kingdom Metazoa; phylum Mollusca; class Cephalopoda; order Octopoda; family Octopodidae; genus Octopus; species Octopus sinensis. The sequence continues at coordinate 37,810,711 of NC_043012.1, forward strand.
GTCACTTCTTGTTCTTTCCACGTTCACATGGGCTGAATGGCATTTCTTCATTACAGCATCTTCTCCCCTCTGGTGTTTGTCGTCTCTTTCATCAGCTTCTTCCTGTATCAGAGAAGATTTCACCATTTCTTCCCCTGTCTCCTTTCTTCGTTTTGATGTCCACTTTTCCATGCCTGCATGCAAATTTTCTATGGCAGGGTACCCTTCATGCCCCCAACCCTTACCTGTTTCCAATCAAGCAAGGCAATATGTCCCTATGGCCAGATATATTTTGCTGGATACTGCAAATGAATGCCATTCATTTACAATAGTCATGCAAGGTCAAGAGGAGACATATGCACACACACACACACACATGCACATACACATGTATGCACAAACATATGCGCACACATATATACATATATATATTCACACACACACATATATACATACATACACATATTCACACACACACACACACACACACACACATGTATGATTGGCTTCTTCCAGTTTCCATCTACTAAATCCACTCACAAGACTTTGGTCAGCTCATTGCTATAGTAGAAGGCACTTGCCCATGGTGCCATGCAGTAAGATTGAACCCGAAACCATCATCATCATCATCGTTTAACGTCCACTTTCCATGCTAGCATGGGTTGGACGATTGACTGAGTTCTGGCGAACCAGATGGCTGCACCAGACTCCAATCTGATCTGGCAGAGTTTCTACAGCTGGATGCCCTTCCTAATGCCAACCACTCCGAGAGTGTAGTGGGTGCTTTTACATGCCACCAGCATGAAGGCCAGTCAGGCGGTACTGGCATCGGCCATGCTCAAATGGTGCTTTTTATGTGCCACCTGCACAAGAGCCGTGGTTGGGAAATAAACAAAAACAATACAAATGAATGCAAACTCATGTAAGCTCCTCATGTGTGTAGAAAGATATATTTTTCAACACATAAATACTGACAGGGCAGTATTTATAGGATAAGATCCTTTTAGAGCTGAAAAGTTTGTCGGCAACTAGCCATGAGGATCAAACTCACACCCCTCTTATATCTGGTCATGCTGACCGACAAATTCTTTTGCAATTTTTTAGAAGTTATAAAGTCATCCAGAAATGCCAGATGTCGTATAGATTACTTCAAATGTAAACAAACATAAGTTTGTTTTTGAAGCGTTGAAATATATTGTAGAAGATGTAGAAGAGTATATTTTTCAACGCATAAATACTGACAGAACAGCATACATAGGATAGAATCCTTTTCGAGCAAAAAATCAATTATAATTATTTTAATTATCCATTTTTTTGTCCAGTGACACTCATTTTCTTAGCCACGACCGACCTAGTTACAGCAACAACCACAGTGAAACCATTCTAAGACATGCTCTAGCCTCACACTATTCTCTTGCAGCTGATTGATGAGGCTAGCATCATGCTGGAACGCAGAGAACAAGAACACTTGACTCAGTCGCTGCTATTCCATGATTATCTTGCCACTAAAACAGTTTCCACATCTCATTTACATCCTGACAATCCAACCATGAACCCTTGGATCACTGTCAACACACTCGAGCAACGAACTCCAAGCAGACTCCCTAAACATCATACAGGTGAGTTATCTTCTTTTTCTGTCTTCGAGGTTGTTTTTTGTTTTGTTTTGTTTTTTGCTTTCTCAAAAAAGGAGTGTAAGTAGCGGGGCTCCAAAAGAGGTCTCAGGGGGTAGCGTCCCTGCCTTCGTGTGCTAGTTTTCCACCACATTCCTTAAAACTCGTGGTAGAGGCCTTAGTCTTGGGACCACTCATGTCTAGAAAGTGAGGTTGGGAGTGAGCAAGGGCCTGCTCCCCGCAGAAAATCCAGCTCCAAAAAAGCCTCATGACAGCCAAGGAGAATGGACACCTGCCAGCCAGCCCAAAGGTTAGGGTGGGATGCACCTGCCTACCTCGGTTGCTATGGCATTGAAGTAGATCTGGCCACCCCTGTTAACAGGGACAAAACCAAGATTAAGGAGTAAGTCATCACTTCTGATCCCCACCATGACCTTCTGTAAAAACTCTGATGTTGGTAGGGGTAAGGGAGCAAGAAGCTATGGTTCATAGCAGTCACTTTGAGACAGACAACACAGGAAGATGGAGTTGAGATGGGAAGGAAATGCTAACAAATGCAAAGTTGTTATGAAGCAGGCAAGTTGAGAAGAGTGGGAATTCTATTTTACAATGACAACAGCATCCTGTGTGTTTGGTGTTGGCTTAGATTTTGTTACTGTTTATGACTCATTGGCTCATGTTGATAAATTCAATTTGATAAATTATTCATTTATAAATCCCTAGTTGTGTGCATACACAAACAATATGCACACATATATACACAACAAATGATTGTATCTGCATTTCTGTACAAATAGCCATGCTATCATATATATATATATATATATATATATATATATATATATATATATATTTAAATATATATATACCAATTAAGGACTGAACACGAAAAAGTGGACAGTCAACATGCTAGATATAGACGTCAAATCGCCATTCTCCACAAAAGATTATGTTCTCAGATCAAACTCAACACAAACCCAAGCAATAAACAAGTGAAAATATACGAAAAATAATACTCAAGGTGAAAGGCATTTGAAATACACATTCGGATGTAATCGGTTGAACTCTACGCACGTGATGATACTCCGGTATCGTTTTTGCATCTAGTTCAGCAGATTTCATTCAGACCGGCCATGCTGATGAAGACTACGGGTATCCTTACAGATAATAATAGTCGAAACTGATTCAGTACATGGATGAGTATTATTTTTCGTATATTTTCACTTGTTTATTGCTTGGGTTTGTGTTGAGTTTGATCTGAGAACATAATCTTTTGTGGAGAATGGCGATTTGACGTCTATATCTAGCATGTTGACTGTCCACTTTTTCGTGTTCAGTCCTTAATTGGTATATATAAATATTTAATCTTCGGATTTTTTTAATATGTTAGACCACTGGTTTTAATTGATAAATATTGATTTCTACCCTTAATTAATTATATATAAATATATATATATATATATATGTACACTTATATAAATTTTATACACCTCATGCATTGTATCTCTGTATCCATACGTATGTACAGTGAGCCTTTATTCACACTTCATTGGTACATGTATATATATATATATATACACACGTGTGTTTGTGTGTGTTGAAATGGATTTTGTTGTATCTTATGAGGTGGGGGTTATTATGCCAATAATAAACACACACTGGTTCTGTTTCACTTCAGTATTATTCATCAATTCGTTAGCTATTTAACTAATTAACTAATCAACTGGTTGATTAATCATTCGGTTAATTGGTCAGTCAGTCATGTGTGTCAAAGTCCTTTCATCACCATTTGGGCCATCAACAATGAGATGCCTTCTCTGCTTCAGGTCTGTCTGTTTGTCTTTTAGTTTTGGTTTCAGTAATTCTATAGTTTTATGGTTGTGGGTGGGAATGTATGCGAGGAGGAGACAAACAGATCTAAAAGACAGACACACAGACACATGAAGCTGACCTGGAGAGGAGAAAACATGTTATTGAAGAGGTTGCAAATGACAAAGAAAAGGACCTTCACAAACACAATTGATTAATTGATTTACTAAATGATTATTGAAACAATTGATGAGTTATTTTGGTGAAACGGTCAACCAACCGACAAATAACCAAGGTTAGCTTAAAAGCCGCACTCTGTGCTGACTTTTAGGTTAGCTCTTGGGGAAGACCAATTTGGCCAGTGGTCCAAAACTAGGGAGATCCATAAGGATAAAACATTTACTGGTACCCAACCAATGTGGTATTACTTTTAATTTAGTTTAAATGAAAAACTTGTAAGTTCACAAACTTTTGGAGTTCTTTTAAAATTTGAATCTTCAACTGTTAGCTTATAACGATTCCTCATCCAGACCTGATCCCAATGCTGGATGTTCAAGAGCTAAATTAAGGGCAGATTTTCATTTTCGGGATCATCCTGACTCCAAAAGGGGATAATATGTCTATGTAGAGCAAATGTAGACATATACAGGGGTGTATCCTGGATGGACAGATGGGCAGACAGAAATCTGCATTTATTCATCATCATCATTTAACATCCGCTTTCCATGCTAGCATGGGTTGGATGATTTGACTGAGGAATGGCGAACCAGATGGCTGCACCAGGCTCCAATCTGATCTGGCAGAGTTTCTACAGCTGGATGCCCTTCCTAATGCCAACCACTCTGAGAGTGTAAGATGTGAAACTGAACCACTGCATGTCTCTATTATTGGCCTACTGACCCCTCCCAAAATACAACGGCAATCTAGGGATAATTCCATCAAGGTTGACTTTGCCTTTCATCCTTTCAGGATTGATAAAATAAGTATCGGTTGCATACTGGGGTCGTTGTAATCGACTTAATTCCTTCCTTTGAAATTACTGTGCCAAAATTTGAAGCCAGTCTCGGAATATATATTCTTCAGTAATTGTTATCTGACATCTTTTGTGTGTCTCTTGCTGTTTTCCAGATGACTGTGGTGTTTATTTTGGTAACAACATAACACAGAAACATGGAGAAAATAAGTCTAAGCCAGAAATCAAAGAAGATAACCTTGAGTAAGGCAAAGAAAACAAACAAAAATATATAGATAACAAAACAAAAAAAAAAGCAATCTATTCTTAATTATGTGCTAATTATGTTTTCTTTGTTCCTTTTTCTTGTTTTAACGAAACTATTTTGTTATTATAACTTTAGAAACTGCTGAAATCATTATTATCATCATCATCATTATCTCCATCATCCTCATCATCATCATCATCATCACCACCACCACCACAATCTCCACCACCACCATAATCATCACCACCACCAACAACATCAGTCATCAGCACACCAACCACTACCACCTCCACCAACCACTACCACCACCATTATAATCATCATCACCGCCACCACCAAGACCACCTCCACCACCACCAACATCAATCATCACCATCGTTATAATCATCATTGCCACCAGCAACATCATCATAATCATCATCATCGTCTTAATTATCACCATGACATCAGTAAATTTCAGAACCGGCAGACTGTCGAACTAAGAGAATACACTGCAGTGCTTGGTTACATCACATCAGAGTTCAATTCCCTGGACCATACTCTTTCACTCGGAGGAAGGAGTCTGCAAAACAACTACCAGTAAAATACTGGGGGAAAGCGGAAGGGTCCTTAACTGCATTGACTTTGTATCTGAGCTCCACAAATTCTGGGCTTTGTTTCTGCATTGGAAAAAAAACAAAAACACGTTCATTATTATTCTCGTTAAGATTGTAAATATCATTAAACAGAACATTGCACCACACAAGTTATGCTCGTTTCAGGACATATCGTTACAGTATTGTTAAATTGTGAATTAAAACCCTGTCTAGCCTTGACTTTAAAACTCTCAAAGAGTTGATAAAAAATGGTAAGCATCAAATATTGAACTCCATGTTTTTCTCTCCAAGAATTTGTAATCTTTATCTTAGAAACGACAATCTTATTATCATTATCTTCACCACCTCTACCATCGTAATTTTCTCCTTTGTCTTTTTCATCTTCCTTCTTTTCCTCTTCATTTCTACAATAATAATAATAATAATAATAATAATAATAATAATAATAATAATAGGGCTACAGCAAATATTCTGCTCAATACGACAGGTTTGCTTGTCATTTGTTTGTGCTTAACCTGTTGAGTATGTCCCTTGGTAGCTGACGATATGTGCATCTCTGATCACAAGCAGAAGTAGTGGGAGAGCATCATAGCTGTGTGTTGAAAGGAATTCTTGGAAGCTTGGATAATTCACCTTTGGAAACATGGGTGTTTCGTTCAATATCCTTAAACAATCCTCATTCAGTGACCTTTTGAGCGGGATGGGTTACTCAGCCAGAAGAAAATCCTAACTGGTCCCCACCTGCAAAGTCATGCGCTGTTTATCTTGGTATGAGATCACCATGTCGCGCACATATGGTTGTGATATATGTGCCTGGTGTACCCTTATCAGACAGGTAGTCATGATGGGTATACTGGGCTTTGTATATTTTACCCCAGTGTCACTTTGATGGCATGTACTGCTCTCTCACTCAATAATAATAATAATAATCTTTTCTACCGAAGGCACAGGCTTGAAATTTGGGTGAGGGGGGTTGATTACATTGACCTCAGTGCTCCACTGGTATTTGTTTCATCGAACCCGGAAGGATGAAAGGCAAAGTTCACCTTGGTGTAATTTTAATGATAATAATAATAATAATAATTATTATTATTAATTCTTTTATTAGCCACAAGAGCTCACATACAAAACACTAAAAGACATTCACAGCATAAGACCAAAAACAGGACGATACAATGGGTTTTTGTGTGTATAACACACAAATAAGAAAAAAGTGGAACAAATTAAACTCCCAATGGAGAGGTGCTTTAAGGTCCTCATGGAAAACCCCACAAAAGCCATAGGTGTCTGAACAACAGAGCAAGAACCTTTTTTTTTTTGTTTACAGGTGTACACTCAGAACTGGCCCTTTCACACTGGCCATTCTTCCAACATTCATCGACCTTTCAACAAATTTGCTACAAAGGCAACACTCCCCTCTCCACCCTCAACTTCCTGTTCAAGTGAAACTTGGAAACGTTGATGAGGGCTTGGCCAAAGAGGAAAGTGTCTGTCTTTAGCCCTTTAATAATAATAATAATAGTAATAATAATAATTCTTTCATTATTGGCCACAAGGGCCACAAAAACACTTAAGATACTACAAAGACAAAGAAAAACATTAAACAATAAAAACAATAACAATTTGCAAAAATTACCCAAAAGGGAGGAAAATCCTACCCAAGGGCAACAGAGGAACCCCACAAACTCTGAGTACCCTGGTTTAGTGGCATTTCTTGTGACTACATTCAAATTCTGCTGGAGTTGACTTTGCTTTTGATCATTTCAGGGTTGATAAAATAAATACCAGTTATGCACTGGGGTTGATGTGATCAACAACCATCTGACCCCAAAATTTCTGGCATTTTGCCTATAGAAGAAAGGATTATTGTTATCGTTAAGAAATGCTACCGAATTTGACTTTGCCTTTCGTTTTTCCAGGGTTGATAAATTAAGTACCAGTTTAGTATGGGGTGGGGTCAATGTAATCGACTTACCCCGCCCCCCCAAATTTCAGGCCTTGTGCCTATAGAAGAAAGGATTATTATTAAGGTAGCAAGTTGGCAGAAATGTTAGCATGCTGGGTGAAATGCTTAGCTGTATTTCGTTTTTGTCTTTACTTTCTGAGTTCAAATTCTGCCAATTTGAAACCATTATTATTATCATTCAGGTGGTGAGTTGGCAGAATTATTAGCACACCAGGTAAAGTGCTTAGTGATATTTTGTCTGCCACTATGTTCTGAGTTCAAATTCCGCTGAGGTTGACTTTGCCTTTCATCCTTTTGGGGTTCAATGAAATAAGTACCAGTTACACACTGGGGTCAATGTAATTGACTATCCCCCTTCCCCCAAAATTTTTAAGGTCTTGTGCCTAGAGTAGAAATAATAATAATAATAATAATAATAATAATAACAACAACAATAACAATAATAATAATAACAATAATAATAAAAATAATAATAATAATAATAATAATTATTATTATTATTAAGTTGGTGAACTGGTAGAAGCATTAGCATGCTGGGTGAAATGCTTAGCGGAATTTTGTCCGTCTTCATATTCTGAGTTCAAATTCCACTGAGGTCAACTATGTCTTTCATCCTTTCAGGGTCGATGAAATAAGTAGCAATTATGAACTAGTCCCCTCCCACCCAAATTTCAAGCCTTGTACCTATAATAGAAAAGATTATTATTGTCATTTCAAATACCTTCAGAGGGTCAACTTTGCCTTTCATCTTTTGGGGGTCTATAAAAGTAAGTGCCCATTGAGCACTGGGGTTGATGTAATAAACTAGCTCCTTCCCCAGAATTCTGGGCGCTTTGTGCCTATAACAGAAAGAATCATCAGCATCAGTGTGTATATATATATATATATATATATATATATATATATATATATTATATATACTTACATACACACACACACACATATACTTATCTCTTTAACTCTATATCCTCATGGTTTCTATGTTACATACCTCACCCATGACAGAAGTTCTAACACATTTTATTTTTTATTTAAACACAAAACAATTTCCTTTTCCCTTACATTCAGTCGTCCTTTTTAACATTCCTGTTCCTACCATCTTGTCTTTGAAGTTGCTAAAATAATTATTGGTTTAGTTGGTTCCCAAGAAATTAGGTTCCCTATGCATCGTTATATAGCATCAGTGATGCTATTCCTGTATGAGGATGCATTTGTCTTTTTCTGTGTTCAGAGATCAGAGGGTCCCTGGAATGGTTGTGACCAGAGAATGTCATCAGTCTGCAAAGCCAAGAGCCTCATCCCTTGCTTGAGATAGGCGAGTCTGTTTTGCTTTTTGCTGATCATTTCATAATAACTATTTGTGCACAGCTGAGTTGCTAATTCTGCATTCAATACAGAACAATGATGCTAACCCAACGCTCTACACAACTGTGTTGTTAACCTTTAATGTAATACACAACAAGCAGTACACAGCAGGGTTGCTAACCCCAAAATCAGTACACAACAGGGTTGCTAACCCTAATTCAATGCACAGAAGGGGAGGTAACCCACCACCTAACCCCCAACTTAAGTATTCGTGTCTGTGCTTAGAAGAGTTTTATTCTGCTATTTCACAGACAAGTTGTAAGTGCTGTAATCTGTTGCTCCTGGGGGGAGTCCCACACCTACATACAGACACAAAATAACTTAATTAACCATTAAAAAAACAAAAGATTTGCTTCTTTCTTGTTATTTGTTGTTTCAGTTAAGATTCCTCTCACTTTTTGCTGTTTCTGACCTTCAACATAAGAAATTAATATTATTATAATTGGTGAGCTGACAGAATCGTTAGCACACTGGATGAAAGGCTTAGCAGTATCTCACCCATTGCTACATTCTGAGTTAAAATTCCGCTGAGGTCGACTTTGCCTATCATCCTTTCGGGGTCGATAAATAAAGTGCCGGTGAAACACTGGGGTCAATGTAATCGACTACTTCCCCACTTCTCCCAAATTTCAGACCTTAGATTATTATTATTACTATTATGGCAGTTAGCTGGCAGAATTGTTATTATGCTGGACAAAATGCTTAGTTGCATTTTGTGCATTTGTACATTCTAAGTTCATATTCTGCTGAAGTTGACTTTGCTTTTTGTCCTTTCGGGGTCGATAAATTAAGTACCAGTAAAACACTGGGGTCAATGTAATCAACTAGTCCCCTTCCCCCTAATTTCACGCCTTGTACCTTTAGCACAAAGGATTATTATTATTATTATTATTATTATTATTATTATTTTCATTATGAGTAAGATGGTAGGGCAGCAGAAAGTGTAGCATTTCATCTCTATAGCATTCTGAGTTCGAATCTTGCCAAGGTCAATTTTGCTGGTCATTCCTGAAGACCTGTTAAAGACATTAAACCAAAATGTTACACTGGTTAAACTATTATGTTGACCATTATCATAACCATATGTAAGGGCATGAAAATGCCATTTTTGAAATATAAAGTGCCTCAGAAAAATCACCCCAGGTCCTTTATGTGAAGTTCCCCACCCCAGAAGGTAATTTTGTTCCTGATGCTGAATATGGGGTGTGTTTAATAGATCTATACATCTTTCAAGTTATTAAACATGCTGTGTTGTTTATATACCCAGTTCTTACAGAGTAAGAGATCAATTCCTGGTGAGCTATGGGGTCTGTAGTCTAAGTTTAATCCCCAGTTCAACAGGTTTCACAGTTCATTTGCAATTATTCAATGTCCTCAGAAATGTATAAACATCACAACTTCCCATCTACTTAATATATAAAACAGTTGTGCCTAGTCAAAAGAAAGGATTATTTTTCCATATCACCTTTTTCAATCTAAGATTATAAATCTCTCAAAATCTCCCACATTTTCTCCTCTGCTTTTTAAGTTTTCTTTCTTTCCTTCCTTCCTTCCTTCTTTCTTTCTTTTCTTTCATCTCTATTTTTTATTCTATATTTCTTTCTCTCATTTCTTTATTTCTTATGTAACTTTAAAAAAAGTCTTTTTTATTCCTTCTCTCTTTCTTTCTTTCTTTCTCTTAACCCTTTTGATACCAACCTACTTAAAAACCACCCTTGGTTCCACGATACAAATTCCTTGTTTGAAAGTGATTTTACTTAAAACCTTCCATCAAAGGTCCATGCTAATTTATGGTCCCAAACTACAGATCAATAATGACAAAGTTATTTCACTAATTTACATTATTTACATTTGATGGATATTTCTCCTCATCTTGTTTGTTGTTAACACAATTGTTTTGGCTGATATACCTTCCAGCCTTCATCAGGTGTCTTGGGGGAATTTCGAACCTGGGTTCTCATCCCTAAGGTATTTTTCGATATTACTACTACTACTACTACTACTACTACTACTACTACTACCACCAACACCACCAACACCACCACCCAAGACACCTGATGAAGGCTGGAGGGTATATCAGCCAAAATGTTGTGTTACTCGGATCATAACTCACTTTGGTCAAGGCTTAGTGGCATTTCTTCTGACTTGACGTTCTGAGTTCAAATACTGCTAGAGTCATCCTTACATTTCATCCTTTCAGGATGAATTAAATAAGTATCAGTTGAACACTGGGGTCATCCCTGAAATTGCTGGCCTTGTGCCGAAATTTGAAACCAATATTTTTTAATATTTAGATTAAAACACACCACAATGTTAAGTCCATATTTATTTTGTTTCAATGGTTTGGACATTTTCCTTCAGTCCATTCTTTTTCTTCGCAATCACTCATCTAATTACATTTTCATATTCATTCTCTGCTCTCTTTCCTCTTTATTTTGTTATTTTGTTTATCAATTTAAGTATTATGGTCTCTTGATAGTATTACAAGCACAACATCGATTTTCCAGAACTTTCCGTTCCAAAGTCATTCTCGATTACTCATTTTTTCCAAACCAGGGATGGACCACATTGGTCAACATACTCCAAATTAAACAAATATTAAAACTGATTAAATAATTTAATGAAATGAAGTACATTAATATAAATGATACAAGTTTATTAATACTGTACTGTGCAAGGTATTAATTAGTGCATGGTACCAATAAACTAGTCTGGTGTCGACCGGAAACTGAAGTTCCTGCTTGTAAATTAACAAGTCAAGCAAATATTAAATTTACTAAGATAATTAAATGAAATATAGGTACCTGTGTTATTATACTTTACTGTGCACAGTACTAGTCTGTGCAAAGTACCAATCAACTAGTTTTGTGGCTACAGTAATTTGAAGTTCCTGGTTGTAAATTAGCGCCAAGAAAGTCGATGTTATATCTGTATATCAACAAAACTGATAATTTTGTATTACCAAATCGGTTTTATAAACTTGTCTTTATTTAAATTCTGCAAAAAGAAACAAACCAAAAAAAAAAAAACTGTTGTATCAAAAGTGTTGCTTAAATGTGTGGTTTTTTTTTCAAATTTTATATTTTTTCTTTTTTATATATCCTTGAAAACTTTATACCAGTTATACATTCATAAAATTGTTATTTTTTTGTTTGAGATGAACTATCCTCAGCTAAAATCTAAATAAGATAATTTTTTCATAAAGTGTGTAAAATTTGCTCTTTTTTTTAACCCCCCCCCCCCAAAAAAAATTGCTCATTTGCTTTGGTTGTGAATTGGTAGAATGGTAAACTCTCAGACTGGAATATCATGAATCTAACTGGTTTTTAACTCTTGGTATTCTACTCCAAAGTCTTTCAAGAATTAAGACTTTCTTCCTTCTTTTTCCATCTTGCCATGATGTTGCGGAGGTGGGTGGCATAGTGACAGAATATGTACCAAAAGTAAAGCAGCATTTAACATGCAAACGACTGCTAAAATGATGACAGACTTATGGGACACATGGTGCTTGGATGTTGTGCACTAAAAAAAAAAAATGATTGAATTAATGATGTTTTTTTCTCTTTGTAATTAATTTAATCATTAGTTGGTGGAATCGTTAGCATGACAGACAAAATGCTCAGTCATATTTCTCTTGGCTCTTAACATTCTGTTTTCAAATTCTGCCAAGCTTGACTTAGCCTTTCATCCTTTTGGAGTCAATAACATAAGTACCAGTCAGACACTGGGGTCTATGTAATCAACTATCCCCCTCTCCCAAAATTTCAGGCCTTGGTGCCTATAGTAGAAAGGATTATTATTATTATTATCATCATACTGGAGGCAGTGAGCTTGTGGAATCGTTAGCACGCTGGGCGAAATGCTTAGCAGTATCTTGCCCATCACTATATTCTGAGTTTAAATTCCACTGAGGTCGACTTCACCTTTCATCCTTTCAGGGTTGATAAATTAAGTACCAGTTGCGTACTGGGACCGGTCTAATAGACTGGCCCCCTCCCCTCAAATTTAAGGCCTTGTGATTCCTGTAGAAAGGATTATTATTATTATTATTATTGTTGTTGTTGTTAAGGTGGCATACTTGCAAAATCATTAGCATGCCGGGCGAAATGCTTAGCTATATTTGGTCTGTCACTATGTTATGAGTTCAAATTCTGCTGAGATTGACTTCACCATCCTTTAGGAGTCGATAAATTAAGTACTAGTTGTGTACTGGGGTATATCTAATTGACTAGCCCTCCCTCCCCTAAAATTTCCGGCCTTGTGCCTATAATAGAAAGGATTATTATTATTATTATTATTAAGGGGGTGAGCTGGCAGAATCGTTAGTACACGAGACGAAATTCTTAGCTGTATTTTTGCCTGTTGCTATGTTCTGAGTTCAAATTCTGCCAAGGTCAACTTTGCCTTTCATCTTTTAGTAAACTAAGTACCAGTGAAACACTAGGGTCAATGTGATTGACTGTCCCCCTCCCCACAAAATCCAGGCCTTGTGCCTTTAGTAGAAAGGATTATTATTATTAGGGTTGTGACTTGGTACAGTTGTTCGAGTGCCACACAAAGTGTTTAGCAGCATTTTAGCTGGTTTTACATTCTGAGTTCAAATGCTGAGCAAAGTCAGTTTTGTCTTTCATCCTTTTGGGGTCAATATAATGAATACCAGAATCGATGACATATATTTAACTGACTCCCTTAAAATTGCTGGCTCTGTGCCAAAATTTGAAGCCATTATTGTGGCTGTTGTTCTGTCTATGAATGAGATCTTGAAACTGGATCAGCAGCATGTTGGCTGTAGGTTCAATCCTTCAGCTGGTCTTCCATATCTTCATGATTGCTTCCCTCCCACCCGACGCTGGTGGATTGGGGTGGAATGCATGGAGAAAGATACCTTCAGTCATTAGAGATTTATTCTGACTGTTTACAACAGACTGGACTCCACTGAAGGTACCCAAGGGTAGCTGGGTACGGTGTTGTCGACTGTGTGTGTGAGTGTTGTGGAGGAGTATGCCCAACCCATGACAAAACAAACGCCAAACTTTTCTGGGATTGTCTGACACCCTGTCCAGGGCAAGAATATTCCTCATCTGTTTTAACACAAGGTAAACCTGATTTAAATCCAAATTAATTTAAAACTTTAGTCAGCCACGACCTGTTATTGTTAAAGTTTGCCAAACAAAACCCAAATACTGAACATTAAAAACACTGAATTTAATGACATTATTTAATACTTATTATTATTTATATTGTTATTGTTATTATTCTTGTTTTTGTTGTTGTTATTATTATTATCATGGTATGGTGAGCTTGCAGGATCATCAGCATGCTGGACAAAATACCACTGAGCATTGCTCCATTCTGAGTTCAAATTCTGCCAAGGTGGACTTTGCATTTCATCCTTTTGGGGTCATTGAAATAAGTACCAACTGAGTATTGGAGTCAATGTAATCGACTATTCCCCTCCCCCAAAATTTCAGGCCTTGTGCCTTTATCAGAAAGGAATATTATTATTATTATTGTTGTTGTTGTTAAGGCAGTGAGCTGACAGAATGGTTAGCACGCCAGGTGAAATGCTTCGCGGTATTTTGTCTGCCGTTATGTTCTGAGTTCAAATTCCGCCAAGGTCGACTTTGCCTTTCATCCTCTCGAGGTCAATAAATTAAGTACCAGTTGCGTAGAGGGTCGATGCGATCGACTATCCCCTCCCCCAAAATTCAGGCCTTGTGTCTATAGTAGAAAGGATTATTATTATTACTAAGGCTACAAGCTACCAGAAGCCTTAGCATGCTGGACAAAATGCTCTACAGCTTTTATTCCAGTTCTTTACATTCTGAGTTCAAAATCTGTTGAGGTCAGCTTTGCTTTTCATTCTTTCAGGATCAGTAAAATAAGTGCCAGTTGAGCAACCCAATAAAATCTCAGGCCTTGTGCCTATATTAAGAAGAATTATTAATATTATTATTTTGCTCCCTTTTGTTATAACAGTTTACATTTTCTTTTTAAACCAAATACATTCATTTGTGACACGATTAATAACATACCTGAAATTCATTCATTTATTTGGGATTTCTATTACAAACACCGTCTAAGTTCAACATCAGTATAGTGCATGCTTTTGTTCTGTTCTGTTTGCCTCAGCGATGATGATGATGATGATCATCAACATTATCGTTTTACCTCTGTTTAACCATGTTAGCCTAAATTGGATGGGTTTATCGAAGCAGTGTTGTATGACCAACCTCATTATTTACCTCTAATGATACTATTCTACAGCCAGGTTACACACACACACACACACACACACCATATCAAATCAGCATCATTTAAAGTCTACTTTTCCAAGCTTGAATGGGTCAGGTGGAGTTTTATTGAGGCAGATTTTCTACAGCCATGTGCCCTTCCTGTTGCCAAGCCTCATCTATTTCCAAGCAGTGTTATAATAATAATAATAATAATGAAATTGTGTATATTGCTCAGGTGCACTACAGCTCATCAACTCAACGAATATTGGAAATGAATGATACTGCTTACATGATAGTGACAATCATTTTACAACTGTCACATGATGTTATGACCAGGGGACACATGTGTACAGTCGCATACGCACACACACACACACACTATCACATATACACACGTGTTTATATGATGGGCTTCTTTCGGTGTCTGTCTGCCAGATCCAGTTGCAAGGCTTTGGTCAGCCCGTGGCTATAGCAGATAACACTTGTCCAAGGTGCCATGCAGTGGGACCAAACCCAGAACCATGTGGTTTGGAAGTAGAGTTCTTACCACCCAGCCACACATACATACAAATATGTGTGTGTGTGTTTTACACAGTAAATTTACATAAACGTAGGCTCAAATATACCAGCATATACATATACATTTACACACACACACACACACATGCATGTTGACATCTACCCAAATTCTACGCATATGGCACTTGTCAAGCTGGGGCTGTGGTAGAAGACACTTGCCTTCTCATACTAGAATTGAATAAGTGGCACCTTATGGTTGTGAAGCAAACGTTTTAAAATTAAACAGCCCAATCCTCACTCACTTTCACCAGACATACAAGGCATTGGTTGTAATCATTCTGACAATAATATAAAAGATGGCAGAAACTTGTGAGGCTGATCCTGTTGGGATGAGGTTCTATGAAGGCCATGTTATTTGAAGGGAGGTAACTCAAAGCAAGTGCTCGATGAGGTTGAGACTGATTGCTTGGAACTGGTTTCTCAGAGTTGTAGTCCTTTTTATCTTTTACTTGTTTCACTCAGTGGACTGCGGCCATGCTGGGGCCCTGCCTTGAAGAGTTTGCAAATGCTTATTCTATTGGTCACTAAGTATGGGGACGTAAACAAACCAACACTGGTATGTGTGTGTAAAACGAGAGAAAAGAACACGCGATTGAACTTGGTATTCCTTTATGTTTCAGTATTCAGTAATAAATTATGTCACACTTTAAATGCGATCCAACGATACACCTCTTCAGAGCTGAAACCTGAATTACACTAAGCATATCCTTTCCTAAACACACACACACGTGTGTGTATGTACAAATGTGTATGTATATATATATATATATACATATAAATATATAATATATGTGTGTGTGTATATATAAATATATACATGTATGTGTGCATTACTAGATAGATAAGAAGGACAGATTGCTGGACAGACTGATTGATAGATATTAGTTCTTACCATTATATATTTCATTATTCAGATTTTCAAGCCCAGAGACAATCCTCACACTTGATATAATATAGCCCAAGGTAATATATGCAATAGATTTACTCTCAGAAAGGAACTGAGTTTTCTTTACTTTTCCTATAAATTTAATTTCTAAATAAATATATTTGCAAGTACAACATTGCAGTTCTATCTATATTTATGAAATTTATGCAGAATTTCTACTTAAAAATCTGTAGTGTCTCTGAGGTAGTTAATACCTATATAGACATAAAGAGACAAATTCAAAGAGAAAATCTGAAAGTCTGTGTCTTTCTTGAGATTTCTGTCTTCCGTTCTCTCCTGAAGAATATTGAATGCCAACAGACTCTCTCTCTCTCTCTCCCTCTCAATCTCCTTCTTTCATTTGTCTCTGTCTCCTGCTTCTTTCTCTCTCTCTCTCTCTTTCACTCGTTTATCTCCCTCTTCTTCCTCTTTCTCTTGTTTGTCTCTTTGTCTTTCTCACTTGTCTCACTCCCTTTCTCTCTTTTCTTCATCTTTGCCCTCTTTCTTCTTTCATTCCCCTTCTCTCCTCCTCCCCCTCTCTATTTTTGGTTTATAAAAAGATGAAGAAAATGCTGCAGTCTGGAACAATAAATTCATCAACAACAACAATAAAAGTATACAAAAACTGCAAAATTAATAAAAAAAACTGCATGACACGTCTTACGATTTTGGAATGTTATTTTTTTGTAAAAGTTTTATGAGTTAAAAAAATATATTTGAATTCTTTACAAAAATAAAAATTAACTTTTAAAAAATGCTTTTCTTTTTGTTATTTTTAAAATTACAACTTTTTAATATTTTTCTCTGAATTATAAATTTATTCAATAACTCATTGCATAATACAGTAATCCCTCGACTATCACAGGTGTTATGTTAAAAAACCCTTCTGTGATAGGTGAAAATCCTTGAAGTAGAAACAATACTGTACTGTATATTTCTTTTTATCGTTTTTACCTCCACCTTAGTGAAGGCAGGGGTATTATTTTCTGTCATGTTTGTTTGTCCATGGACAAGATAACTCAAGAACCACTGGATGGATTCGAATGAAACTTTCAGAGATATTTGACCTCATGACTGGCATGAACTGATTAGATCTGGTACCGGACAAGGATTCTGGATTATTTTTTCCATTTTTTTTACTTAATTTTTGAGGGTGGTCTGGTTCATTTTTAGTATTCTCATTTGTGAGAGCATTCGAGTTTATTTCGATATTCTCATTTTAAAAATTATCTCTGGCCAATCATTGAGAGGATGTTGGTGTTGCCTTGGCGGAGGTTTGCACTCTCTCAGTGCTCTTGTTATAATTTGCATATATTCATTTTATTATAAATGCAAAACAACACAATGGAGGAATCGATGTAGGCTTGAATTATAAACTGTGATTTGGTGAGGAATTACTGTATTTTCTGGCATACAATTTCATACGACATCTTGCTTTTAATGTTGGTGAAAAGAAAGAGGCTTGGAGAAGCCATTATGAAAGACTGCTGAATGTGGAGAATGAATGGGAAGAGGAGAGCCTGCCAAATGTTGACCCAGTAGAGGGACCAGCTATCCAAATAGACAGCTCCCTTGTAGTTAAGGCAATTAAAGGTATGAAACCAGGTAAAGCCCCCGGCCCATCAGGTATCACTGCTGAGATGCTTAAAACAGCTGGTTATGTGGGCTATGGCCTAGTCACCCGCATTGTAAACCAGGTAGTTCATAATGGAGTCATACCCAATGACTGGCGTAGCAGCACCATAGTCAACTGCTACAAGGGTAAGGGTGATGCTCTAGATAGAAATAACTACAGGGGTATTAAACTGTTGGATCAGGTGATGAAAGTCACAGAGAGGGTCATAACCCATCTCATTAGGGAGAGGATTTGCTTAGATGAGATGCAGTTCGGTTTTGTGCCAGGTAGAAGCACCACTGATGCTATATTCCTGGTCTGACAACTGCAGGAGAAGTACCTAGCTAAAGATAAACCCCTCTACATAGCTTTTGTGGACTTGGAGAAAGCCTTTGACAGGGTTCCCCGATCCCTTATCTGGTGGTCGATGAGGAAACTGGAGATTGACGAATGGCTAATAAGGGCTGTACAGGCTCTATACAGAGAGGCTGTCAGCAAGGTTAGGATTGGCAGCGAATATAGTGAAGAATTCCGGGTGGAAGTAGGTGTACACCAAGGCTCAGTCCTCAGTCCCCTTTTATTCATCATAGTCCTCCAGGCAATAACAGAGGAATTCAAAACAGGTTGCCCCTGGGAGCTCCTCTATGCTGATGACCTGGCTCTCATAGCAGAATCACTACTGGAACTAGAAAAGAAATTTCGGGTGTGGAAACAAGGGTTAGAATCAAAGGGCCTTAGAGTAAATGTAGCAAAGACCAAAGTTATAGTAAGCAGAAAGGCGAACTCATCACACACCCCATCGGGCAGGTGGCCCTGTTCAATCTGTAGGAAAGGTGTAGGTAGAAACTCCATAAGATGCACCCAGTGTAAGCTATGGACGCATAAGAGGTGCAGCAACATCAAAGGGAAATTAACTGATAAGATAGCTTTCATGTGCGGCAGATGCACAGGGACAATAGACACCACAAATACTCAGAAAACAGATTCCATCACATTCCAGGGGAAGAAACTAGAAGTAGTTGATAGTTTCCGCTACCTAGGTGACCAAGTTAGTAGTGGAGGTGGATGCTCAGAGAGTGTCATCACTAGAATACGAATAGCCTGGGCAAAGTTTAGAAAGCTCCTACCCCTACTGGCGACAAAGGGTCTCTCACTCAGAGTGAAAGGTAGATTGTATGATGCATGTGTGCGAACTGCCATGCTTCACGGCAGTGAAACATGGGCTGTGACTGCAGAGGACATGCGTAGACTTGAAAGGAATGAAGCTAGCATGATCCGCTGGTTGTGTAATGTTAGTGTGAATGCACGACAGAGTGTAAGCACCCTGAGAGAAATGCTAGACATAGGAAGCATCAGATGCGGTGTGTAAGAGCGACCCTGCGATGGTATGGTCATGGACTGTGGATGGATGAGGAGAGATGTGTGAAGAAGTGCCACTCCCAAACAGTTGAAGGAATCAGGGGGAGAGGTAGACCCAGGAAGACATGAGATGAGGTAGTCAAGCATGACCTCAGAGCGTTGGGCCTCACAGAGGCAGTGGCGAAGGACCAAGATCTCTGGAGATGTGCTGTGACTACAAAGACCCGGGATGTTTCCGGCACCAGTTCCCTGCCCATTCAAAGTACCTTGGATCCCGGAACATCTCACTGTGCTTGAGGAAACCTGTTGAGTCAAGTGCACGTACATGAACATCGAAACAAATATCAATGGAAATAGTAGTTGTGATTCCTGTGCCGGTGGCACATAAAAAGGACCATCCGAACGTAGCCGTTGCCAGCGCCACCTCGACTGGCCTCTGTGCCGGTGGCACGTAAAAAGCACCAACCGATCGTGGCCAATGCCAGACCCCCCTGGCACCTGTGCAGGTGGCACGTAAAAAGCACCCACTACACTCGCGGAGTGGTTGGCGTTAGGAAGGGCATCCAGCTGTAGAAACACTGCCAGATCAGACTGGAGCCTGGTGCAGCCCTGGCTTCCCAGACCCCGGTCGAACCGTCCAACCCGTGCTAGCGCGGAAAACGGACGTTAAACGATGATGATGATGATCGCTAAGGAAAATGGGATTTTTTTCTAGCAGTGTCAAATGAAAATGTCACCCATAATTATAACCCTAGTATCGATCTATTGCATTTCAATCTATTTTAGGGTTAGGGTTAGAGGTGGGGGAAGGGTATCTTTTTTCTTTGCAAATGTAAATAAACCCAATCTGTTTCTTAAACAAGGGACATATTCATACAGCACGGAATCTTTTCACCCCAAATGGAGGTGAGCGATTGGTTAAAATTGCCGAAATGCTCGATTTTAAAGTGGAAATATGTTACAACATATAGAATTTTCTCAATAAAGCCAAGAAAAAATGATGTTTTATAAACACTTTCTAGCAGTATACGAAGTTTGAAAGTGTTTAGTTAACTAGAAATTGTGTTGACATCTGCCGTTCAAAATGAAAAGATCCGAAAGGATTATTGTTATTATTATTGATAAGACAGAAAAGATGGTGATCCAGCAGAATAGCAAACCAGACAAAATGCTCAGCGGCATTTCGTTGGTCTTTACATCTTGACTTTGCCTTTCATGATCCACTGCTGTGTTCAGGTCTGATTGCAATAGAGATCTATAGCGTACAGGATCTGACCTCTTTATTTATTATCGTTTCATTCACAACTAGGATGCCTTAAATTGACCTCCTTACATTACTGGTCCTTTATTTTAATCGAACCCCGAAGAAAAGCAAAATTGACCACGGGAAGATTTGAACTCGGTAGCAGGCATGATATCGGTTTAAGGTTTCAAAGCCAGAACACTGCTCCGCTATAAGAAAAGAACAGATAATATATCCATCTGGTCCCTGAGTTTGTCCCATGAAATCAGGTTCGAAGCTTAACCGATTCTTCTTTTCACTAAATCCAACGAGGGAGCTCGATTTACTAGAAATAGCAACCAACTCCCCTTCAGATCACTCGCTACAGTTTTAAAAATAATCGAAGCCACTGGATTAGTAAACCCCAATACATTTGATGGTAATCGGTTTCCTTGATTAAGATCAATCGGGTGTGAATCACAACTAAAACAACAATAGCAGCAACAACAACAATCACGCGCTCTGAGGCACGTGTCACGTTAGAGTTATTCCCCTTGCATCTTTTAGATAACAGGTGGCGCTAGTGAACATGGCGGCAAATTCAAAAATGTCTTTGGTCAGGTTTTTACTTTCATAATATTTAGGAAAACCCAGCGGGAAGCTTGTTTTACAGGTGAGTATCTCTAAACGACACTTGCACCCATTAGACTGTGTAATTAAATGATTTGTTCTATTCGTTAAAACACAACCTCTGCGGGTGTCTCACTTTCTTTCCTCAGAAATTTTATACAAAAAACGGATTTTTTAAAATGAAAATTTCTACATTTCTGTTTCAGATGATTTAGATTACGATCGCATCCGAATTTCATGTTAAAAAGCACACGGTGGGCGCGAACGTGCATTTACGGTTTGCAAATTCTCGTTATTGGATCTGTTGAGTATATAAACAGTTCGATCAAGCAATTTAGACACATCTGAGGTTCGAAAATCGATTAAAGCTGTTCGTTTTTGTTTCCAGCATACAGAGAAAAACTTAAATTTGCCTGCCTTGTTTATATATCTACTATATATATATGTATATAGTAGATATATATATATGTATATATATATGCTGCATATATGTAAACTTGAATTTTTTCGAAAATGTGATGTCAGTATGTAAGTGTGTGCGCCGACCAGTTTGTATTTTTTCCATATTAAATTTCGATATAATCACAATCAACTCCATATAAAAGGTGTTTGTTGAAAATTTCATAACATGATACCCATTTTCTTGAAAGTTATGAGGAAAGAAAGTCGGCGGTGGTGGCCATACTGGTGTATATAAGCTCAGTTTAGTTGTTTAGCCGGGGGCCATCCATGACCAACCTACCTTACTTAGACATCTACCAAAGATTTCATCATTATGTGTCTTATCGTGGTAGTATGGGGATATAAGATTTGGTATTTATTTCCCGTTTCAGTAAAACGGTAGGTTGATTTGGCTGTTATTTCTAGCAGTTTTTGTAATCGCGTAAAGGTTCCCTCGCTTTGTCTCGATGCAATGTAAAATAGGCTCTTGAGTCTTTCATTAATATCTGATGATTATTATTAATACGTATACACACACATACACATGTATTCTTTTACTTGTTTCAGTTATTGGACTGTGGCCAAGCTGGGGCAGCACATCGACGAGTTTAGTCGGTCAAATCGATTCCTATTCATAGTGTAGTACTTTTAATTTTCGTTATCGGTACCTTTTTTACCAAATCGCTAATTCATGGAAACTTAAACAAATCATAGACATTAAAATTATGGATCGCGCCCTGAAAGTGTCAGAAAGTTATAGCATAGCTTTTTGTTAATTTTTTTTAATGGTTTCATATGCGAAGGGGTGCTGGAAAGTTCCTGACGAAAAACCTGGTTGGGGGCCCAACCTTCCGAGTTCTTTTACAGGGCTTAGGAAAACTGAAGGACCGCTGCAATAAGTGTGTGAATCTGAGAGGGGAATATCTATTATATAAAATCCGTTCTGTCTTTCTGTGTGTGTGTCTTCTAGGATCTCGGGCATCCTCCATCCGTTTGCGCTCAAATTTGATATGTAGATACCGACGGTATCAGGGCGTGTATAAGTCTTGAAAAAATTACAAAAATCGATTCCAGGTGAGAATGCTATCGATAAAGCCGTGGGAACGTGCATTTGTAAAATCGTTTTTCTTGGAATAGAAAAAAGTCTGTCTTTATTTCTTTTCCTGGTGTCTCAAATTTTGGTTAAATCAGTGTTTCTCAAAGGGGTGGCCCATGGGACGGTCGGACAAGTTGTTTTGAGAAAATTTGGCTTAAATGCTTGACAACTCAGCACCGTCCATTGCACGGGGGGCGTTTTGCTCGTGTTGAATAAAATCATAATTAACAGAAGGATCTGTATTTTCTTTTATCCATAGCCAGGAACTTTTCGGCACCCATCCTATTTTCGCTTGTTTTCAGCTTGTATTTACCATGGGGGTCACGGATTTATGGTCAGTGCTTGATCCAGTTAAGAAACATTTGCCATTGAGCAGCTTACGTGGACAGAGGCTTGCTGTGGATCTTAGTATTTGGATTTGTGAATCTCAAGGTGTCGTGCAGATGGAGAGGGTTATCTCAAAACCGTACCTCAGGTAAGTAGTTTTTCTCAGATTATCACACTCATACAACCACAACACACACGGTCTGATATGCCTGCAAATTTATGGATTCTGAATCTCAACTATGATGTGTTTACATCATTTTGCCATGTAAACAAATATGTCATGTGAGAATTGCT